>NC_057798.1:200388219-200719562 GCF_018294505.1 Triticum aestivum
ACAAGCATGATGGGTCGAATGCCTGACCCGAAAATAAACGCAAGAGGGGTACACGTCGCTGGGTCTGACCCAAGCGACTTGGGGATGATGCACCCCAAGGGGCGCCCCCAACAAAGTAAGCTAAGAACACGAGCAAAAGGGATACACGCCGCAGGGATGGACCCACGCGGCCTAGGAATGATGCAGCCCGGAGGGCGCTCCCAGCTAGAAACGAAACTTGAAAGATGTCACTTGATAGTGTTGGCGACGAAGGGGTGTTGAAGTAGCAGACGTAGCAGGCTGCAGGAGCCGGTCTTCACGAGCCCCCAGGCCCAGGAGCCTCGGGAGGCTCCGGAGGCGCTGGTGCCTCCTCGTGAACCATCTCCATCTCTGCCAGGACTGCAGAACGCCTGGCCTCCTGAGCCTCCAGGATGCTCCTCATGAGGCGCTGGCGCACCGCAGCCGCGTTCGGCAAGCCGTAGGGCATGCGAACGTAGCTGTGGGGTGGGCCTCCGTAGCGCCCCACACGTGAGGTCCAGAAGCGCTCCTAAGAGGTGACTCGGTTGAGCCCTGGGATGTCGATGCAGACGCGCAACCCGCCATCCTCACCTGGATGGGGAGCTATGGCGGGTAAGCGGCGGCTGCCACTCATGACTCTTGACTCCTGCAACTCCTGTGTGATCTGACTGACGAACTCCTGAGGGTTTGGCCCTCCTTGCTTGGCTCCTTCCTGAGGGAAACGTGTTCTGAAACACGCCTCCAAGTGGTGCCCGAGCGCCTCCCTCGTGACCTTAGCAAGGTCGGTGGCCCTCCAGGTGGGAGCCCCTGAGCCCTGCTTGAGGAGGGCATCGGGCGCGCCTCCCTATGCGACAGAAGGAGGTACCCCCTGAGCAGGCGCAGACCCTGAGGGGCCTGCCTCCTGAGGGGTCGGGCCTGGCGATGTCTTCTTCTTCTTGGGGGCGGTCTCAGGGAGCCTCCCGCTCCCGCGATCTGGGTCTTCAAGTGATGCGGCCTGAAAAGCTCGTTCCAGAGAGCACATCGCGTCTCTTTCTTCACAAGGCACCGTGATGACTCCACTGCTCCCTGGCATCTTAAGGACGTTGTAGCCGTGATGAGTCACAGCCATGAACTTGGCGAGAGCTGGGTAGCCAAGGATGGCGTTGTACGGCAGGCGAATGTGGGCGACGTCAAAGTCGATGAGCTCGGTGCGGTATTTGTTGCACGCCCCGAAGGTGACAGGGAGGCGGACCTACCCAATTGGAACCGTGGAGCCGTCGGTGACTCCGGAGAAAGGCTTGGTTGGCTGAAGCTGATCGTAAGGCACTTGGAGATTGTTGAATGTCTCTACAGACAGGACGTTGAGCCCTGCCCCGCCATCGATGAGGATCCTGGTGACTTGCACATTGCTGATGACTGGGGAGCAAAGCATTGGGAGGACTCGGCTGTGGCCGCGCACTTGAGCTGATAAGTTGAGCTGAACGTGATAGCGCATGCAGACCACCTGAGGGGGCGCGTGGCCTCAAGCTTGGGAAGGACTGCATTCACTTCGCGGGCGAACTGCTTGAAGATGCATTGAGAGGTTGGGGCTTGAGCTCCGCCCAGGCTGCAGGCGATCGCGCGCGGCTCCTGGAAGCCCCTAGCCCCCTCGTCCTGATGATGGTCCTCATTTCTCCTTGGCTGTGGCGGTAGTGGAGAGAGGCCCGCGTTTCCTTGTGGGCGATTCTCGCGAGGCCGATCCCTCCAGTCTCCCTCGCGAGGCTGATCCTCCCAGCGATCCTCACGAGGTCGGTCGCGCCACCCTTGGCAAGGGCCACGGTCTTCCCAGCGTCCTACGTTCCTTCCTCCTCCTCGGCCATAGCCGCGATCGTTGCGGTCAGGGCGTCGGCCGACCCTTCCTTCTCACACGGCTCAGAGCTCTTGGCATTCGTTGGTGTTGTGGGTGTGGGGTCGTGGTACACACAGTACCGGCTGCCCTTGAAAGATTCGGGCTGATCTCTGCCCCGCTTGGTGTCTGGTTCTGCCGCGAGCACGGCAGCCCCCTTGCGCTTCACGTCCTTGGCCTTGGATTTCTTCTCTTCTGGGTCGGCGGCTAGCAGCTCGAGGAGGGAAAGGCGCCCTTCCTCAGCCCTGGCGCACTTGGTTGCCAAGTTGAACAGCTCCAAGGAAGTGCATAGATCTTCATGCATCGCCAGCTCCTCCTTCATCTTGACGTCGCGCATGCCGTCGGAGAAGGCCGAGATGATGGCTGTCAGTGTCAAAACCGGCGGATCTCGGGTAGGGGGTCCCGAACTGTGCGTCTAGGCGGATGGTAACAGGAGACAAGGGACACGATGTTTTACCCAGGTTCGGGCCCTCTTGATGGAGGTAAAACCCTACGTCCTGCTTGATTGATATTGATGATGTGGGTATTACAAGAGTAGATCTACCACGAGATCAAGGAGGCTAAACCCTAGAAGCTAGCCTATGGTATGATTGTTGTTATTGTTGCTATTCTACGGACTAAACCATCCGGTTTATATAGACACCGGAGAGGGCTAGGGTTACACAGAGTCGGTTACAATGGTAGGAGATCTACATATCCGTATCGCCAAGCTTGCCTTCCACGCCAAGGAAAGTCCCATCCGGACACGGGACGAAGTCTTCAATCTTGTATCTTCATAGTCTTGGAGTCCGGCCGATGATGATAGTTCGGCTATCCGGACACCCCCTAGTCCAGGACTCCCTCAGTAGCCCCCGAACCAGGCTTCAATGACGACGAGTCCGGCGCGTATATTGTCTTCGGCGTTGCAAGGCGGGTTCTCCTTCAAACTTCATGTACCTGCCGAACAGTGTCCAGCTTCCTTATAAATGTTGCGCTCCTTCGCTTCTACGTCCAATAATGGCCCTCTTCCACGTGTCATATGAATGCAAAAAGCTAGGGTATTTTTACATTTTACCCCCTAGCCGCGCGAACGAGCCGCCTATAAGAGAGGCGAGGATCTAGATCCAACTCACACCATCCTCCTTTCGCAAGTACTCATCGAAGCGCCTTTGACAAAAATCCATTCCATCATGGATAGTCGACGCGGCTCCTCCTCTCGCGCTCCCGGCCCTTAGCCAGGACATTGGGGGAGATGCTCAGTTCCACACAGCGAGCTAGTGACGCTCCAAACCGAGGGATATCTTCCCCCAGCCTTCATGGTTCCGGTTCGAGCCAGACTGGCCACCATCAGGGGTGGAAAGCAGGCGGAGAGCGTCCCCAACCCTTCCAAAGGAGAGCGGGTATGCATCGTCCCTTATCTAATAAGGGGACTCGGATTTCCCATACATCCGTTTCTCCGGGGGCTCCTGGAGTTCTACGGACTCCAGCTTCACCACCTTACACCTGCCTCCATTCTGCACATCGCGGGCTTCGTAGCTCTTTGCGAGCTGTTCTTGGGCATTGAGCCCCATTTTGCGCTATGGAAGAGATTGTTTTGCCTCGTACCCCGTTCTCACGAGGGGTCGATATATCAAGTGGGCGGAGCCGAAATATGGCGCATCGCCGGGACCGGATATCTATCCGGTACCCCGAAGAAGGCGTCCGAAAACTGGCCTTCGGAATGGTTCTACATGGAGGACGCCCCTTTGCCGGATCTAGTTCGGGTCGGCCTCCCAGAGTTCAGCAATGCTCCCTTGAAGAAACGCCTGAGTTGGCGCCCGCGGAGCCCTCAACAGGAAGATGATGGGAGCGTCCATTATCTGATTGGCCGGATTAGGTTACTGGCCATTCCGGATTGACCATGATTGGAATCATGGCCACGTGCATTATGCGAGGGGTGCAGCCGCTCCAATATAGGGGCCACCCCATGTGGGATTTCAACGGGGAATATGACGCCACCCGTCATGGCCGCAGAGGGCCGGGATCGGCCGCCGATCTGGTAAAGATCATGTCTGGCTTGTACAAGGGGGAGAAGGAGGACTTCCTCCGCACGAGTCCATTAAATGGATTCTCCATGAATAACCCTCGGAGCTGGGTAAGCGGACGTTTATCTATCCGATCCATATTTCCAAAGTCAAGTGTCTTACTTTGTGATTTTGACGCAGGAGTTGCACCGGGACGTGGAGGCCATACAAAGCCTGACTCCACAGCCCGAGGATCCGAGACGATCCCTTGATCCGGCCTCCGAAGTGGATCCGGACATAAAGGTGGAGCTAATTGACGGGGTGTTCCACCAACTTAGCATGGAGAATGTTCTAGTCGCCATTACGGCTGACTACCCCGGTTTATTTCCGGCTTCCCAGGTGACTACGACCGAAGTCCTGACACCATCATTTGATCCATGCTCATTTCTGACCATCCTATACCAATGGTGCATCGCAGGAGGCGTCTTTAAGGCGGGAAGCCGAACCCACGGCGGCCGACCAGCAAGGGACAGTTCGGCCCAACAGGCGGAAGAGGAGTGCGACGCAAATTGAAACGTCGCCGCAACGGTACAGCGCACCGCTGTTTTTAAGGGAAGGATCCCTAGGAGGTATATTAACGCTCATGACTTTTCCAGGAGAAAGAGCGCTCGCCGGACAGTGTCCGGAGAGGTTGCCAATCAAGCCTCCGCCAGCCATGCTCCAACGCGTGGTCCAGAAGGGGAGGCGAACACAAGGCATGAGCCAGATGCTCCTCCAACGGAGGATGCCGATAGGCTGTCCGCCACCAGGTCTGAGGTGGAGAGCGCCATGAATCACAGGCCTCGCCGGACAGTTCTTCATGACGCGTGTTTCTCCCCGGAGGTGTTGAATGCCTTTAATGAGGGAGACGCGCACCTCTGTGCCGCTCAAGATGGTTTAACCAGAGCCACGGAGCAGTATGTGAAGGACATACGGGTAAGCAATTTTAATAGTTATATATGCCAGTAGCCCCTGAGACTTAAAATAGTGAAAATAACCGATTTAAGGATCATTTGTTATGCAGGATCTTACGGAGAAGAATACCCACCTGTCCCAGGAGCTTCAAGAGTGCAAGGCCCAACTTGAGGCCGCACTGGCCGCCACAGGGGGAGCTACAGAGACCCCCGCTGGTAATACATACTTCGAAAACATAAGTAGTTAATAAAGTGCGGCGTGTGCGTAAATCTGACAATAATATTGCAGAGGGTGCCGGACTAGATCCGGACAAGCAACAGCTACTGCGCCAGCTGAAGGCTGGCGAGAGGGTGCTTATGAAGGTGTAGTAGGAGAGGAACAAGCTCCAAGATGCCCACACCCAGCTAGGAGAAGAGCTGAAAGGTGTTCGGGCCCAGCTGTTTGGCTCCGTGAAGGAGAATCAGCGGCTTCGTCGCGGCATTTATAGTAAGTGCTTGAGCAAACTCCTTTGAAAAGAAGAGTTCGGCGAGGAAGTCGATTGACAGAAATGTGTCTTTAGGTGTGCTCACAGGTCGCCCTGCGGAGGGAATGCCCGGTTGAACGGGTGACCAACTCCCCGAGCTGATGCAACTGCATGAACGTGTTCAGCAAGCGATGAGTGGCGTCGCCCAGGCCTTATGGTCGTCCGTCTCCCTACCCGAAAGCCTTGAAGGGCTTGCCGAGAAGCTTCAGGGAGCACGCCAGCGCTTCCATCTGTGGAAGATATCGGCCTATCGTCAAGGCGCCAGGGAGGCCTGGGCCATGGTGAAGACATGGTACAAGAAGGCGGATCCGAACCACATGGCCGAGGTCGGACCTGTGGGGCCCGATGGGAAGGAGATCCCTGTGAGCTTAATGTACGGCCAAGTAGAGTTGGCCGCTAAGTATTCCCAACAGGACTGTAAATTAGACAGGCTGTTAGACGGGATTGAAGAGTACAATCAGTCAATTTGACGATGTATTTTAAAATGACATGTAAATTCCTTCTAGCCGGATTGTAGATCGTTTGTCTTTGCCGACCTTTTCGCTTCAACCTCGGGACCCTAGAGTCCGGAGTGTGTCCGAATACCTTCTCAGTTATGAAAAAACCGGGGAATGCATGGAAACCAGGCGTAGGGGTCATTAGTGCTTTATCAGACAAGTGCCCAACTAGTTATGTTATATTACATGGTTAGTAAGAAACATCTTCCAGGGAGAATAGTTCCGTTAGGGGTTCCTTCCCTGGGAGGCATGCCCTAAAGTGCATGCCCACACTACGAAGAGAGCAGAAAAAGCATCTGGGGAAGATAAGTTAAATAAGTAATAAATCATCTTTCAAGTCACCGACCTAATATTCCCTTAAGAATGCTAGCTTTCGGCTTCACCCAGTCTGAGGTACACATCCGGCTGACACGGTAGTAACAATCACAGAGGTGCTCCCTTTACCTCCTAGCCGAACAATCGGGAACGTAGGGGTAAGCACAGGAGCCAGGCAACCCAGCTTGGCCAAAACTTAAGTCATATCGATGCATATAATGGTGAATAAAAGGTACATGTGGAAGTATGACACATGTGTTGGGCATGAAGCCCGTATAAATAAGCTTCTTGTTAAAGAAGCCCCCAAGTATAATGAGTGCTAGGAGCACATCAAGTGTGTGCGAACAATGCGCAAATCAGCCTATCAAAGGCTTTTACTAAAAAAGGTGGGAAGAAGGAGGGGGACAAGAGACAGTGAAAATGTAAAAGGTGGACGGAGGAGGGAGACGAACTCTGAGTCCGGCGTTAGGCGTAGAATCTTCGGAGACGGGCTGCGTTCCATGGGTTCGGCTCGAGTCGGTTGTCAGATGCGTTACGTAGACGGTATGCTCCGCCGGTCAGGACTTGGTTGATGATGAAGGGACCTTCCCATTTGGGCTTAAGTTTGTCCTTTTTCTTGTCCGGCAGGCGTAGAACAAGTTCCCCAACATTGTAAGTTTTGGCCCGTACTTCTCTGCTTTGATATCTTCGAGCCTGCTGCTGATAAAATGCGGAACGAGCTTTTGCCACGTCCCGCTCCTCCTCTAAGGCGTCCAAACTGTCCTGCCGATCCAACTCGGCTTCTCTTTCTTCGTACATGCGCACGCGAGGTGAGTCATGAATTATATCGCAGGGCAGAACTGCCTCTGCGCCGTACACCATAAAAAATGGTGTGAATCCGGTAGTGCGGTTTGGCGTGGTCCGCAGCCCCCAGAGTACGGAGTCGAGCTCCTCCACCCAGTGTGTGTTAGATTCCTTGAGGTACTGCACTAGTCTGGGTTTGATGCCGCTCATGATTAGATCATTTGCTCGTTCGACTTGACCGTTAGTTTGGGGGTGATAGACTGAAGCATAGTCGAGCTTGATGCCCATGTTTTTGCACCAGAGTTTAACCTCGTCGGTCGTGAAATTCGTGCCGTTATCAGTGATGATTCTGTGGGGGACACCATAACGATGTACTACCCCGGATATGAAGTCTATCACGGGTCCGGATTCGGCCGTTTTAACTGGCTTGGCCTCTATCCATTTGGTGAATTTTTCCACCATGACCAATAGGTATTTTTGCTTGTGGATTCCCCCTTTAAGGGGTCCAACCATATCAAGCCCCCAGACTGCGAATGGCCAGGTGATGGGTATAGTTTTGAGGGCGGTGGGTGGCATGTGGCTTTGATTAGCAAAGAGCTGGCAACCGACGCATCATTGGACTAAGTCCTGAGCATCTGCCCGGGCAGTCGGCCAATAAAATCCTGTACGGAAGGCCTTGCCTACAAGGGTCCGGGCTGCGGCGTGGTGCCCACCGAGTCCGGCGTGAATTTCAGCCAGGAGATTTCGCCCTTCCTCTTCGAAGATACACCTTTGAAGGACTCCGGTTGTGCTTTTCTTATAAAGTTCTCCCTCATGGACCTTGCAGGCTTTAGATCGCCGAACTATGCAGCGGGCCTCATTTTGGTCTTCGGGGAGTTCCTGCCTAGTTAAGTAGGCTAGGAATGGTTCCGTCCACGGGGCGATTACTACCATTATTTCGTGGGCTGAGGGTGTTATTTCATTGTCTGAGCCACCGACTGTGTCAGAATGTGCCGGGTTGGGTGGCGCGGTTGGTTCCGGGTTGCTATTTTCGGACTCCTCTTCCATAGTACGGATGGCTTAAAGAGCCGCTCCAGGAAGATGTTTGGAGGGACGGCGTCGCGTTTTGCGTCGATGCGTGCCAACACGTCGGCTGCCTGGTTGTTGTCCCAGGCTACATGGTGCAATTCGAGTCCTTCGAACCGAGCTGACATTTTTAAGACGGTGTTACAGTAGGCTGCCATTTTCAGATCCTTGGCGTCAAAGTCTCCATTTACTTGGGATATTGCGAGGTTTGAATCCCCGTGGACCTCTAGACGTTGAATGCCCATGGAGATGGCCATCCGGAGACCATGTAAAAGGGCCTCGTATTCGGCTGCGTTGTTGGAGTCCGTGTACATTATTTGAAGTACGTATTGGACTATATATCCGGTTGGGGACGTCAAGACGACGCCAGCCCCCAAGCCGGCAAACATTTTAGAGCCGTCGAAGTGCATAATCCAATTGGAGTATGTGCCGTACTCTTTAGGGAGTTCGGCTTCAGTCCATTCAGCGATGAAGTCAGCCAAAACTTGCGACTTTATAGCTCGCCGCGGTTTGTAGGTTATATCGAATGGTAAAAGCTCAATGGCCCATTGTGCAATCCTGACCATCGCGCCGCGATTGTTTATGATGTCGTTGAGAGCTACTTTGGAGGCCACTATTATCGAACACTCTTGAAAGTAGTGTCGCAGCTTCCGGGATACCATGAACACCGCGTACGCTATCTTTTGATAATGTGGGTACCGGGACTTGCATGGAGTTAGGACAGTGGATACGTAGTACACTGGTTTTTGAAGAGGGAATTTGTGCCCTTCTGTTTCTCGTTCGACGATGAGCACCGCGCTTACAACTTGATGTGTTGCCGCGATATATAACAACATTGGTTCGCCCAAGTTGGGCGCGGCCAGGACCGGATTCGTTGCCAGTATGGCCTTTATTTCTTCGAGTCCGGCTGTGGCAGCATCCGTCCATTCGAAGTGTTCGGTGCGCCTGAGGAGGCGATAGAGGGGCAATGCTTTTTCTCCCAAACGGGAGATGAAGCGGCTTAGGGCCGCCACGCATCCGGTCAATTTTTGTATTTGTTTGAGGTCTTTTGGGATGTCCAATTGTGACAGAGCTCGCATCTTGGTTGGGTTTGCTTCAATTCCTCTACCGGATACAATGAAGCCCAAGAGCTTTCCGGCTGGTACGCTGAAAACGCATTTTTCCGGGTTGAGCTTAATGTCATATGCTCGGAGGTTGTCGAATGTGAGCCTCAAATCGTCTATTAGAGTTTCGACGTGTTTGGTCTTGACGACCACATCATCTACGTATGCCTCCACTATTTTGCCGACCTGGGTAGCCAGACATGTCTGAATCATGCGCTGATATGTTGCACCGGCGTTTTTAAGTCCGAAGGGCATTGTGTTGAAGCAGAATGGTCCGTATGGAGTAATTAATGCCGTTGCGGCCTGGTCTATTTCCGCCATCTTGATTTGATGGTATCCGGAGTATGCGTCGAGGAAACACAATGAATCATGCCCCGCGGTAGCATCGATGATTTGGTCGATGTGGGGGAGGGGGAAAGGATCCTTTGGACAGGCCTTATTAAGGTCTTTAAAATCCACAAAAAGGTGCCAGGATTTGTCCATTTTGGTACCATTACCAGGTTTGCTAGCCAGTCCGGATGTTTTATATCTTTGATGAATCCGGCTTCCAATAGTTTGGCTAGCTCCTCTCCCATTGCCTGTCTTTTGGGTTCGGAAAATCGTCAAAGAGCCTGTTTGACTGGCTTGAATCCTTTTAGGATATTTAGGCTGTGCTCTGCCAGCCTGCGTGGGATTCCTGGCATATCTGAAGGGTGCCAGGCAAAAATGTCCCAATTTTCCCGAAGGAATTCTCGTAGTGCGGCTTCTACATCGGGGTTTAATTGTGCCCCAATGGAGGCCGTCTTTGTGGGGTCTGTAGGATGGACCTGGAATTTGACTATTTCGTCTGCTGGTTTGAAAGACGTGGACTTAGATCTATTGTCGAGTATCACATCGTCCCTATTCACCATGGAGCATAGTGCCGTGAGTTCTTCTGCCGCCAGTGCTTCGGATAGTGCCTCTAGGGCTAGTGCGGCTATCTTGTTTTCGGCGTGGAGTGCTATGTCCGGATCACTGATCAGAGTGATGATTCCATTGGGCCCGGGCATTTTGAGCTTCATGTACCCGTAATGGGGCACGGCTTGGAAAATTGTGAATGCCTCTCGCCCTAATAGAGCGTGATATCCGTTGCTGAACGGGGCCACTTGGAACGTGACTTCCTCGGACCTGTAGTTGTCCGGCGAGCCGAACACCACATCTAGTGTGATTTTTCCTGTGCAGCGTACTTCCCGACTAGGGATTATTCCTCTAAAGGTTGTGTTGCTTCGCTCAATGTGGCTCCAGTCTATTTCCATTTTTTGGAGAGTTTCCTCATAGATGAGGTTTAATCCGCTGCCGCCATCCATGAGTACCTTGGTAAGATGAAAGTCGTCCACTATGGGACTGAGGACCAATGCGGCTGGTGCTCGGGCTGTTCGGAATTTAGGTTCGTCGCTGGCATTGAAGGTGATAGCCGTGTCGCTCCATGGATTTGTTGTTGCTACTTGGTAGACTTCGGCAAGGCTGCGGATTGTTTGTTTCCGCATATTATTTGATGCGAAAGTCTCGAAGACTGTTGATACCGTACTGGTGCTGTTGGGCTGGTTGTTCGGGGCTAGAAGCCCTTCGCCACTTTTGGCCACCTGCCGTAGTATCCAACATGCCCGGAGGCTATGTGTTGGAGTGGCGCCTTCTGCATTATGGATTTTGCAGGGTCCACTGAGCCATCCCTCCAGTACGGTTCTGTACCCTTAGGGGGGTTTTTGCTTTTTGATTTTTGACCCAGGTGCTTGAGCATGGTGCACCCTTTTATTCCGGACTAAGGTTGTGTTTAGGGCCGGATTGTCCCAAAATCTAGTTTCGGTTTTCCAGGCACTCTCCATCGCACAGTATTTTCGTACTATGGTCGCCAGGTCGGCGAAGCGCGTGACCTTGCGACGACTTATGGCATTCATAATTCCCTTGTCCGTGCAATTATTGCAGAAAATAGAGATTGCGCTTTCCTCATGGCAATCCTTTATCCTGTCCATAACCAGGAGGAATCTGGCCCAGTAATGATGTACTATTTCATCTGGCTCTTGCCGTATTTGGGATAGATCGCTTGTGTTTGGGTGGGCGGGTGGAACTAAATTTGGAACCCCACCCAATCTGAGGCTCAAAGGCCGAGGAATTTCTGGATTTGGAAGCTTGGATTGCTGGAGGTCGTCCAATGAATCTAGTTCGCTGCCTGACTTTAGGTTCAGTACTCTATTGATCTCCGTCCCTCCGCGGGAATCCGGCATGGAGGGATCGGGAATCCGGACATAACTGGTTATTATCATAGGGGAAAAGTCGCCGCGTTGTTCTTCTACCACAGCAACATGGTGGGTAGCCTGGGGAGAGTTAATTTCTCTCAGATCGGTTTTAAGCCCAATCTGATCGTAGTCTGTAGCGACTCCCAGGGCGGCGATGCGATCCAAGAGCTCGTTTACGGAAGAGAGATCCATTGGATCCAGCTGCTTGGCGAATTCCAAGTTAATGCGAAGATCGCTTTTGATGGCCGGAGAGGTCATCATCGAAGCGGTGGCCGAATAGGCGGTCATAAGGAAACCACCTAGCCGGATAGCTTGACCGGCGGCCAAAGCTCCTTTAACGACGGTACCGTCTTTAAAGACGGGAGGAGGCATCCTTCCTGATTGCAACGGCACAGAGGAACTCTCAATGAAAGCACCAATGTTGGTGTCAAAACCGGCGGATCTCGGGTAGGGGGTCCCGAACTGTGCGTCTAGGCGGATGGTAATAGGAGACAAGGGACACGATGTTTTACCCAGGTTCGGGCCCTCTTGATGGAGGTAAAACCCTACGTCCTGCTTGATTGATATTGATGATGTGGGTATTACAAGAGTAGATCTACCACGAGATCAAGGAGGCTAAACCCTAGAAGCTAGCCTATGGTATGATTGTTGTTATTGTTGTTATTCTACGGACTAAACCATCTGGTTTATATAGACACCGGAGAGGGCTAGGGTTACACAGAGTTGGTTACAATGGTAGGAGATCTACATATCCGTATCGCCAAGCTTGCCTTCCACGCCAAGGAAAGTCCCATCCGGACACAGGATGAAGTCTTCAATCTTGTATCTTCATAGTCTTGGAGTCCGGTCGACGATGATAGTTCAGCTACCTGGACACCCCCTAGTCCAGGACTCCCTCAATGGCCTCCTCGGTCACCTTGGCAATCTTGAGACGTGCATTGTTGAAGTGCTGGATGTACTTCTGCAGGGTCTCCCCTGGTTGCTGCTTGATGCGGCGCATGTCACTCACAGCAGGTGGCCGGTCGCGAGTACCTTGGAAGTTGGCGATGAAACGAGTGCGAATCTCGTCCCAAGAGGAGATCGTGCCTGGCGCCAGGTTCAGGAGCCAGGTGCGGGCCCCGTCCTTGAGTGCCATCGGAAACCAGTTCGCCATGCCTTCTCGTCCCCGTTGGCGGCTTCGATGCCCAGCTCGTAGAGCTGGAGGAACTCCGCAGGGTCGGCCGTGCCGTTGTAGCGAGGAGGCAGGTCTGGCTTGAACTTGCAGGCCACACGATGCTGCGCAGCCCGGTGGTGAAGGCGCGGCATCCTGTCGTGGCCACGGGAGGCCTCTGGTGACGGGGAGCTTGGTTTTGCAGGCCTCCATGCGCTGCAGCTGGGAGCAGCGTGGGGTCTTGGCGCGCTGGGACAGGAGCATGGTCATGACGGACCGGAGCAGGGAGCACTCGGGCAGCTTCTTGGGGGCGAGGAACCTCTTGGCAGCTCCGCTCTTGCTATGCTGGCACCGGACGGGGTGGGTTCCTTCCAGGGGCCACGCGCCTTGGGGCCAGGGCGCCTTCTTGAGGGGGAGGCGGCTGAGGCTCCCCCAGAGCTTCATTGCCCGCGCAGGGCGGGGCGCGGTGCAGCGAGAAGGACGGCGCGGGGGAGCCCCCTGCGGTGCAGACGAGCTCGGCGACGCAGTCGAGCCACTCTTCATAGACGACGTCGACTGGGCGGTAGCGCAGGAGCTCGTTTGCCGTGATGAGCACAGCTCGAGCCTCCATGGCCGCCCGGGGCGCGCGGGACAAAGAACCAGCCAGGGCGAGCGAGGGAGTGGCAGTGTGGCCGTCTCGCCTCATGGATGGATGCTGGGACGATGCTTGCTGCTCCTTCCCCGCCGGGACGGTGGCGGCGTTGACGGCAGGCGACAGGGAACGGCGGGGGTGGGCACCGACGGGGGCCATCTGGGCAACGCGGGAAGCGAGAGCGGCTCAGCGCTCGGCGCAGGCCCGACGAACGTCTGACATGGACGCGATGGTCGGTGAAGAACAGGGCGGAAGGCGAATTCCGGCGCACCCCTACCTGGCGCACCAAATGTCGGATTTCAGGTTCCGGCAGACCCTCTAGATTCGAACACTGGGGCGCGCGCGGAGGTTTCGCCCTCTACCTACCTGCACCTCACCGCCTTGCTATGATCTAAGCAAACAATGGAACAAGACAAGAGACACAGAGTTTATACTGGTTCAGGCCACCATTGTGGTGTAATACCCTACTCCAGTGTGTGGTGTGATGGATTGCCTCTTGGGCTGGTGATGAACAATACTAGGGAGAACAGCCTCGCGAGGGTCTGTTCTAGGCTGGTGCGATGAACTACTAGGGGGAGTTCAGTCGCTCTCTCTACTGGTTTCCTGGTGAGGATCTCATTGCCTCTATCTTGTGGTGGCTAGTCCTATTTAAACGCAAAGGCCCTGGGCCTCCTCCCAAATATTGAGTGGGAAGGGCGCCAACAATTGGCCATTTTGAAGGGGAACATCCAGTACACTTATCCTGACTAAAGTTGGTCCTTGCCTGCCAAAGGCTCTGGTAGTGACGCCGGCTTGGGCTCCACAATGACCTCCATCCTGCCGTTCTGCTCGTCTTGGTCTTGTTGCACCAAAATGGATGCCTTTGCTTGATGCTCTCGCCTGCGCTTGCTCCCTTTGAACTAAAGAGTAAAGGGAGGACACTGTGCGGCCTGGCGCCCGCCTGGCGCCCTTGGTCGTCATGGCTTGCGTCATGGGCACCTCATGAGGTACCCCGCCTTGATCTCTTCGCCTCCTCGCGAGCCATCCCAACAAGGTCGTGCCTGAGGAAGCCTCCTGTCGTCCACCCCGCGAGGCTTGGCCCCTCGCGAGGGTCTTGAGCTTGTGATGATGAAGATGGGCCATGCTGGGCCGCCCCTTGAGCCACGCCGCAGGCCGCAGGCAGGCAAGTCTGGGGACCCCCGTTCCCAGAACGCCGACAGACTGGAACCTCGGCTTGGCCCGGGGCAAGTGGATCGGTGATGTAGAACCACTTGGGGTGCCACTCCATCGTTTCAATGAAGGTACCCTTGAACCAGTCAACATTCTGATTTTTGGTGACCATGGCCCCTCCGCACTCTTCCAGGCTGGGGTTGTTGGACTTTAGTTTGATTTGGAAGATCTTCGGCCAGAGGCCAAAAGTGCGGCTCGACGCGGAGGAACACCTCGCACACCGTGATGAAGGAGGCAAGGTGGAGGATGGAGTTCGAGGCCATGTGGTGAAAGTCGAGCCCATAATAGAACATCATCTCACACACGAACAGAGGATGGAGTTCAGGGCCATGTGGTGAAAGTCGAGCCCATAATAGAACATCATCCCACACATGAACGGGTGCGATAGGAACCCTAGGCCTCAGGGAAGATGGGGATCAGAAACTACCCGCTCCCCTTGATTGGGAGCGGGTGTTTGCTGGTTGGCCTCGGGAGTGCAGGCGGCGATATCAGCGGAGAGGTACCCCGTGTTGCGCAGCTCCGAGATGGTGTTGTCCGTCACAACGGAACCACCCCATTACCCTTTGAGGGTATCGCCCATGGTTGGCCGGGTGGGGGTTGGGGTTTGCTGAGGAAGAAATGAGACTAGATCTGGGCACTAGAGCTTGATGAGGAGGCAGGCGGGGGAAATGAGAACGTGATGGCCTGCATTATGCTCCTTTTCAGCTCTTATAGGTTGTTGAAAGGCCAAGTGCCCCCCTTGTTGTGCTAATAAAAGGCCACTCCCATAAAAGATGTCGATTACTAGTATGGGGGGAAACAAAATCTTGATGATATCCCTAAGAAAATGGGCACGATCTCGCCTTGATCGGATGCACTAGTAGAAAGGCTGCCTCAAACCGTGATTTGGGGTAAGAAGTAACTGCCTGACTCGTCGTGGAGTGCGCCGCTTCGATAAAGTTGACAGATTAGGTGTCACTATTCACACCTATGAGGGTGACCTTCGAGGCTAAGTTATCTCAACTCTTCGGACAAAGATTGACCTTGGTGAAATCCTATGTGTGAAACGCTACTCCTTCAAGAAGTAGCCTGGAAGATTTTGAAATTGAGAGGAGGAACTCGTCTGTCAGGTCAAAGACTTCGGGTCTGAAGTTGCCTTCGAAGAAATCATCCCCGGCGTAGAAGATCGGTTCAGGGGCTACTGATAGTGTTCTGGGATAGGGGGGTACCAACCTATCCGGTCCATACACTTCGGGCTAAAGGGCCCTCATTCTTCGCAAGATGGACTCCGGGGCTGCACGCTGGGGAGAAGATCAAGACAACATCTACTGAAGACTTGCCATACACTCCAAGACCTCTTCCGCCGCCTCCACACCAGGATACCGACCTTGTAACCCAAGATACCCTACTCGACGTGTATATAAACCAAGGGGTTCAACCTGTAGAAGGGACATCAACGCAATCTCATTCTCCTAGCCTTAGAGTTAGAACACATCTGAAGATCTCGAGGTAGATCAACTCTGTACTTGTAATATCTCCATCAATACAAACAAGAGTAGGATGTAGGGTTATACCTCCATCAAGAGGGCTCGAACCTGGGTAAACATCGTCTTCCATGTTTTAGTTTCGATATGTCTAAGATCCACAGCTCGGGCCCCCTACCCTGAGGTCTGTCGGTATTTACACCAACAATAGGGTTGATTGCGCCATTGCTAACCGCACCACGGATGTTGCTTAGGTTGTGGGTGAATGGACAAAGCTTGTAATTCAGGCAACAACACTGATAGTTGTGGTTCAACCCTGGACCTTGTTGGTACATAAGAGAGTTGTTCGTCGGAATGAGAAACCTCCTTGCTTCTCTGTTAGGTTGTTCGATGGGGTTGATTGTGCCATTGTTGACCGCACCATGGACGTCGCTTAGGTTGTCGATGAACGGACGAAGCTTGTAGTTCAGGCAGTAGTGCTGATAGCCGTGGATCAGGCCTGGATACTGTTGATCCATAAGATAGTTGTTCGTCGTAATGAGAAACTGTAGGGCCTTGAAAAGAGGTGTCTAGAGGGGAGTGATTAGACACTCAGTACCAAAGTTGCAGTTTTTAAGTTTCTTTAAAGTTTGAGGGGAGTTCAGGCACAAGTTTAACATTCACAACACATAGCAAGCAAGCATGCAAAGAGTATATGAGCAGCGGAAAGTAAAGCATGCAACTTGCAAGAATGTAAAGGGAAGGGTTTGGAGGATTCAAACGCAATTGGAGACACAGATGTTTTTGGCGTGGTTCCGATAGGTGGTGCTATCGTACATCCACGTTGATGGAGACTTCAACCCACGAAGGGTAACGGTTGTGCGAGTCCACGGAGGGCTCCACCCACAAAGGGTCCACGAAGAAGCAACCTTGTATATCCCACCATGGCTGTCGCCCACGAAGGACTTGCCTCACTAGCGGTAGATCTTCACGAAGTAGGCGATCTCCTTGCCCTTACAAACTCATTGGTTCAACTCCACAATCTTGTCGGAGGCTCCCAAGTGACACCTAGCCAATCTAGGAGACACCACTCTCCAACAAGTAACAAATCGTGTGTTGATGATGAACTCCTTGCTCTTGTGCTTCAAATGATAGTCTCCCCAACACTCAACTCTCTCTCATAGGATTTGGATCTGGTGGAAAGAGGGTTTGAGTGGAAAGCAACTTGGGGAAGGCTAGAGATCAAGATTCATATGGTAGGAATGGAATATCTTGGCCTCAACACATGAGTAGGTAGTTCTCTCTCAGAAATAGGATGCTGGAAGTGTAGGTTCAGTCTGATGGCTCTCTCCACGAATGAAGAGGAGGTGGAGGGGTATATATAGCCTCCACACAAAATCTAACCGTTACACACAATCTACCAAACTCGGTGGGACCGAATCGTTAAACTCGGTCAGACCGATTTAGCAAATAATGTGACCGTTAGGGGTTTCAGTGGGACCGGAATGCAACTCGGTGGGACCAATTCGGTTAGGGTTAGGGCATAACGTAATCTCGGTAAGACCGATTACACAAACTCGGTGGGACCGATTTTGGTTATAAGCTTTCCAGAGAGTTGGTCAGGCAAACTCGGTTTTACCGATTATCAAACTCGGTGGGACCGATTTTGATAATAAGTTAACCAGAGAGTTTGCATTGTAATCTCGATAGTACCGATTGCTCAAACTCGGTGAGACCGATTTTGATAATGGACATACACAGAGAGATTACAATCCCATCTCGGTGAGACCGATTTGCCTAGGGTTTGTGGCAGTGGCTAAGACATCCAAACTCGGTGGCGCCGAATAGAAAGAATCAGTGGGGCCGAGTTTGACTTTAGGTTTAGGACATATGTGTGGAAGTGGGAAAGTAGTTGAGGGTATTTGGAGCATATCACTAAGCACTTTGAAGCAAGAGGCTCATTAAGCAACACCTCATTCCTCCTTGATAGTATTGGCTTTTCCTATAGACTCAATGTGATCTTGAATCACTAAAATGTAAAATGAAGAGTCTTGAGCTTGAAGCTTGAGCCAATCCTTTGTCCTTAGCATCTTGAAGGAGTTCCCACATCCTTTAGTCCATGCCACTTCATTGTTGAACTTATCTGAAACATACTAGATAAAAGTGTTACTCCAACAAGAGATATGTTGTCATTAATTACCAAAACCACCCAGGGAGCACTTGTGCTTTCAATCTCCCCCTTTTTAGTAATTGATGGCAACATACATCAAAGCTTTAGATAAAGATATAGAGAATAACAAGTAAAGCTTTGGAAAGATATGTAACAAGCATAGGCTCCCCCTACATGTATGCAATCATGTGAATATGAAATATAGAAGCATGTGATAGCATAACCATGATAGAGCAGGCAATGTGTTACATGTATCTTGGCTATATGCATCAGAGCAAAAAGTATTAATGAGAATACCTTCATGCCCATGAGTCCTTCTTGCAAATAGTATGTACATCAGCAAGAATTCCTCATACACATGATTGTGATGCATATACTTACCTTGTAGTCTTGAGTTGGCTTAGGATGGAATGAACCTGCGTAAACAAGGTTAGATAACACAGATACATCTACTAGCCAGAGCAAACAGAAGAAACCACAAGAATACCAAGACTGGGATGACATGTAGAGAGTGAGTACTAAGTACTACATTGGATTAGACATGTCCCCAAGAGTAAAGATATGCAATGAATTTAAATGATCTCTTTCCCTTAGATGTCTTGCTCCCCCTGAATCTAACATGGGATACTGGGAGAAGATAGGCAATAGAAAATCAGAGCTGAAAGATATAAATGAACAGAGCTAATGCAAACTAATGCAAGTAAGCACACATGAACATGTCTTTCCCCTCAAGAAGACATGTGGCATCTCTCCTCTTGAACACCAAGCATCTGGGATCCTTGAGAAAATACTTTCTACTAGTATTCTCTCCCCCTGGAGATCTCTCTCTCTCCCCTTGAAGGATCTCTCTCTCCTTCTCTGATGTGATCTCTCTCTCTAAGTGATAAGCTTTGATGTGATCTCTCTCCCCCCCCTTTGACATCAATTTCCAAGAAGGGCTTGATAAAGATGTAATCTCTCTCTCCCTCTGGAATTTGTCGTGAATGGGTTTGATCCTTGAGTCACAACATAAAGCAATGATAAAAATGTGATGCTTGTAGAGGACAAGATTCATTGAGTGGAGCTGGTTCAGAAGAAACACATAATAAGTGGCAAACTGTTTTTCCTGTTATGAAATCGGTGGCACCGAGTGTTATGCTTCGGTGGTACCGAGAATTTTCGGTTGGACCGAAAATAACGAATCGGTGTAACCGAGTTCATCGCAGAGAAAACACTTGTCACCTCAGCTCACTAGACTAGAAAAATCTCACAAAGATTTGCAAGGAATTTACTGAATGATATGCAAGGAATTGGATACAGAAAATGCAGAGAAAACAGAAAGAAATCTAGATGAAGTTTTTTTTGAAAGGGGAAACACATATGCATGAGACAAATGCAAAAACTCAGAAAAAAAACACAATGGAACTTCATCTAGAGATGGTCGACGACGAAGTCACCTATGTTAGAGTATGTTGACTTAGGAGTCAAGTGAGATCACTTGATCATAGGTCATACTCATCGTTTAAGCTCAAAATGGGGTTGCCATTTTTCGTTTAAGCATCTTGATGTATTCACATCTTGTCGAGTTGCTTTAGCTCATGACTTGGAGTAAAGCTTCTCTAAGATGGAATAACATAACTTGGTTGGTGGTGTTGTCCATGTAGTTGAACTTGTGTGAGTTGCTCGAGGTTGATGTAGCTCATCAAGAATTTGGAGCACCACTTGGAATTTGAGTCCATCTACCTACATGGGTTAGTTCTTGCAAGTAAGAGCACTTGTGTATCCAAAAATGACAATCATGAAACTCAACATAGAATTTGTCAAAGGATATGTTTGAATGGTTTCGTGCTTCCTTGTCTTCAACCACCTTGTGTAGAGACTTGGTGATGTAGAGATTGCTCAAGATATGAGTAGGTTACAATCTCATGGAGTTTGATTCAACCAAGTACCTACATGGGTTAGATAACATGCAAGATACAAATATATCCAAGACACAAGTTTTTCATCATAAGAGAAATATCAAGGATTAGTCATAAGCTCATGTCTTGCATGTATCCAATGGAGTTTCTACTCCAAGTTTGAAGCATCAATGATGTTCAATTCTCCTCTCAACCTGCAAAACACTTTCTCATCAAGAGGTTTAGTGAATATATCCGCTAATTGCTTTTCGGTGCCAACATGCTTAAGATCAATGTCACCCTTAGCAACATGATCTCGAATGAAATGATGACAAACTTCAATATGCTTAGTTCGAGAATGTTGCACAGGATTATGACCAATTTTGATAGCACTTTCATTATCACCAAGCCATGGAACATGTCTCACATATATCCCATAATCTTTAAGAGTTTGGGTCATCCAAAGTAATTGAGCACAACATGAACCAGCGGAAATATATTCAGCTTCGGCGGTGGATAAGGATACCGAGTTTTGTTTCTTGGAGGACCAAGACACAAGAGATCTACCAAGAAATTGACAAGTACCCGAAGTGGACTTTCTATCAACCTTGTCTCCGGCATAGTCCGAGTCGGAATAGCCAACAAGATCGAAAGAGGCCCTCTTAGGATACCAAATGCCAAAATTTGGTGTATGGATTAAGTATCTCACTATCCTTTTCACGGCCTTAAGATGACATTCTTTAGGAGCAGCTTGATATCGTGCACACATGCACACACTTAGCATAATATTGGGACGTGAAGCACATAGATATAACAATGAACCAATCATAGAGCGATAAACCTTTTGATCAACCGGTTCACCATCTTTGGTCAAATCAAGATGTCCACTAGTAGGCATGGGTGTAGACATACCTTTGCATTCCTGCATACTGAACTTCTTGAATAAGTCCTTAGTGTACTTCGTTTGAGAGACAAAAGTACCTTCCTTAGTTTGCTTGATTTGCAACCCAAGAAAGAATATGAGTTCACTCATCATAGACATCTCAAACTTCTCCGACATTAGCTTCCCAAACTTTTCACTAAAATGAGGGTTAGTTGAACCAAATATAATATCATTAACATAGATTTGGCACACAAATAGTTCACCATTAACCCTTTTAGTAAAGAGTGTGGAATCAATTTTCCCAATTTCAAAGCCTTTTTCAATAAGGAACTTGGTCAAGCATTTATACCATGCTCTAGGAGCTTGTTTAAGACCATAAAGAGCTTTGTGAAGTTTGTAAACATGATTGGGTTTCTTAGGATTGACAAAGCCGGGAGGTTGTTTAACATAAACTTCCTCCTCTATTTCACCATTTAGAAAAGCACTTTTAATGTCCATTTGGTACAAGGTGATATCATGGTGATTAGCATAGGCAAGTAAGATGCGAATGGACTCAAGTCTAGCAACGGGGGTGTAAGTCTCACCATAGTCCATGCCTTCGACTTGTGTGTAGCCTTGGGCGACGAGACGTGCTTTGTTGCGAACTACTTGTCCATCTTCATCTTGCTTGTTGCGAAACACCCATTTGGTACCGATGATGTTGTGGTTGTTGTCGGGCTTCTCAACCGATGTCCAAACTTGGTTCCTCTCAAAGTTGTGTAGCTCTTCATGCATAGCATTTATCCAATCCAGATCTTCCAATGCTTCTTCGACCTTCATAGGTTCAACGCTAGAGATGAAAGAATAGTTTTCACAAAAGTTAGCTAAACGAGTTTTAGAGCGAGTGATTCTCCCGGTTTGAATATCATTGTAGATTTGTTCGACGGGATGGTCTTTAGCAATTCTTGCTCGAACTCGTGAAAGCTTTTGCTTGGGTCTTTGTTGAACATCTTCTTCATCATGTTCTTCTTCTTGGCCTTCTTCATTGTTGGCGTTGGCGTTCTCTTGTCGTGGTGGCGAAGGAGGTTGTTGACATTCATCTTGATGCACTTCCTCGTTTCCTTCATCTTGGTGTGTCCCACTTGTGGATGCTTCTGTATCAACTCTTGGTTCACCTTGTCGTGAAGTAGAAGCTTCCACTTGGACAGACGAGGTCCTCTCCTTCACCTCCATTGGATGGACCTTGCCAATAGACAAGTCTTGGATTGCTTTCGAAGGATCTTTGTCTCCTACATCAATTGGCAATTGCTCTACTTGCGAGCCTTCGATTCATCAAACTTCACATCTACCGTATCTTCAACCTTTCGGGTGAAAATGTTGTAGACACGGTATGTGTGAGAGTTTGAGCCATAATCTATTAGGAAACCTTCATGAGACTTAGGAGCAAACTTAGAACGACGATGCTTATCAAGAATGTAGCACTTTGAGCCGAATACTCGAAAGTATCCAACTTGGGGTTTGTTACCGGTGAGGAGCTCGTATGCCGTCTTGCCGAGTAGCTTGTGAAGATACAAGCGATTTGTTGCATGACAAGCTGTCTCAACCGCTTCTGCCCAAAAGTGCTTCGGCGTCTTGTACTCATCAAGCATCGTTCTCGCCATTTCGATGAGCGTCCAGTTCTTCCTCTCAACAACTCCATTTTGTTGAGGTGTGTACGTAGCCAAGAACTCGTGTGAAATCCCTTCTTCGTCAAGAAAGGTGTCCACATTTGCGTTCTTGAACTCCGTTCTGTTGTCGCTACGAACCTTCTTGATCTCCACTTCAAATTGATTTTGGGCCTTCCTGGCGAAATTTTTGAAGATCTTCTGAACCTGCGATTTGTCATCAAGAAAGAACACCCACCTAAATCTTGAAAAATCATCGACTATAACTAGACCAAAAGAATTAACACTGAGACTCTTGTAAGAGTTGGGACCAAAGAGATCCATGTGAAGTAGTTCGAGTGGCCTCTTCGTGGTCATGATGTTCTTCACG
This sequence comes from Triticum aestivum, assembly GCF_018294505.1. Classification (NCBI taxonomy): domain Eukaryota; kingdom Viridiplantae; phylum Streptophyta; class Magnoliopsida; order Poales; family Poaceae; genus Triticum; species Triticum aestivum. Next base: position 200,410,930 of record NC_057798.1, read on the forward strand.
GGATGCCTTCCTCCAACCTATTTACCTGCTTGGCAAGCACTTCAAAGTCTATCCTTATCAAATATGACATCATTAACTCCAAGGATATGATTCCCCTTAATAAGCTTGTCAAGGTTTCGCATACCAACATGACCTAATCGTCTATGCCATAACCAGCCTTTTGAGGATTTAGCAATGAAGCAAGTTTTAGGTTGGGCCTTTTTAGTGAAATCAACAATGTAAAGATCACCACTACGCACACCAGTAAAGACCATTTTATGATTGTCTCGACGAAACACTTGGCAATCAACCTCAGTAAATAAGACATTGAAACCAAAGTCAGCAAGTCTAGATACTGAAAGTAAGTTGTAACCAAGAGAATCAACGAGCATAACATTTTGTATGGAGCTATCATGTGATATGGCCACCTTACCGAGGCCAACCACCTTACCCTTTGAGTTGTCACCGAAAGTGACATACTTTCGAGGACTATCATTATCAGCAAGCTCACGAAACATGTCTTTATCTCCGGTCATGTGATCGGTACTTCCACTATCAAGAACCCATTCCTTTCCTCCTGACATATATCCCCGAAGATTTGCCATAAGACCAAAATGTCTCATTGCATCATCAAGATCGAAGTCACTATCATCATCCTCATCATAGTATCCATGTTCAACATCGTCATGTGGTGGATCAAATCCTAGAGAGGGTGATTCATTAGAATGAGTTTGACAATAATCTTGTCTATGAATTCTTATAGCTTCGGAAATAATGTCACTAATAATACCAACATTTCCTTTGGCACGCATAAGGTTTGTAAGCTCAAATAGACGATCACCAAACATAGGATCACTAGTATTCATTTTACTCAAAGCAATAGACTTATGGAGAATTTCATCTAGATTTTTCAAAGAATAATTAGGAAATCGTTCCTCAAGAAATTTCCATATGGTGTAGGCACACTTAAAAGTAGGCAAACATCCAATCAAGTTTCTAGGCAATCCTCTAATGATAAGTTTGGCAGTTCTACGATTCCTAACCATGTCAATTGACTCATCATGGGTTGGATGCATAGGATCAACATAAGGTGCACAAGGACTAGCAATGTACTTGTTCAAATGATATTGATTGAAAATTACAAGCATCTCATTTTTCCACTCATGAAAATACTCTCCATCAAGAATAGGCACTCTATGTCTAAGACTCCCCAAATTAGACTCATCCATCTTCCTCCAATGGTGATTAAACCAAGGCAATGGAGACTAAGGCTCTTATACCACTTGTAGGACCTTGAGAAGAGGTGTCTAGAGGGGGGTGATTAGACACTAAGTACCAAAGTTGTAGTTTTTAAGTTTCTCTAAAGTTTGAGTGGAGTTTAGGCACAAGTTTAACATTCACAACACATAGCAAGCAAGCATGCAAAGAGTATATGAGCAGCGGAAAGTAAAGCATGCAACTTGCAAGAATGTAAAGGGAAGGGTTTGGAGGATTCAAACGCAATTGGAGACACGGATGTTTTTGTCGTGGTTCCGATAGGTGGTGCTATCGTACATCCACGTTGATGGAGACTTCAACCCACGAAGGGTAACGGTTGTGCGAGTCCACGGAGGGCTCCACCCACGAAGGGTCCACGAAGAAGCAACCTTGTCTATCCCACCATGGCCGTTGCTCACGAAGGACTTGCCTCACTAGCGGTAGATCTTCACGAAGTAGGCGATCTCCTTGCCCTTACAAACTCCTTGGTTCAACTCCACAATCTTGTTGGAGGCTCCCAAGTGACACCTAGCCAATCTAGGAGACACCACTCTCCATGAAGTAACAAATGGTGCGTTGATGATGAACTCCTTGCTCTTGTGCTTCAAATGATATTCTCCCCAACACTCAACTCTCTCTCATAGGATTTGGATCTGGTGGAAAGAGGGTTTGAGTGGAAAGCAACTTGTGGAAGGCTAGAGATCAAGATTCATATGGTAGGAATGGAATATCTTGGCCTCAACACATGAGTAGGTAGTTCTCTCTCAGAAATAGGATGCTGGAAGTGTAGGTTCAGTCTGATGGCTCTCTCCATCAATGAAGAGGAGGTGGAGGGGTATATATAGCCTCCACACAAAATCTAACCGTTACACACAATCTACCAAACTCGGTGGGACCGAATCGTTAAACTCGGTCAGACCGATTTAGCAAATAATGTGACCGTTAGGGTTTTCGGTGGGACCGGAATGCAACGCGGTGGGACCGATTCGGTTAGGGTTAGGGCATAACGTAATCTCGGTAAGACCGATTACACAAACTCGGTGGGACCAATTTTGGTAATAAGCTTTCCAGAGAGTTGGTCAGGCAAACTCGGTTTGACTGATTATCAAACTCGGTGGGACCGATTTTGATAATAAGTTAACCAAAGAGTTTGCATTGTAATCTCGGTAGTACCGATTGCTCAAACTCGGTGAGACCGATTTTGATAATGGACATACACAGAGAGATTACAATCCCATCTCGGTGAGACCGAGATCCCTATCGGTGAGACCGATTTGCCTAGGGTTTGTGGCAGTGGCTAAGACATCCAAACTCGGTGGCGCCGGATAGAAAGAATCAGTGGGGCCGAGTTTGACTTTAGGTTTAGGACATATGTGTGGAAGTGGGAAAGTAGTTGAGGGTATTTGGAGCATATCACTAAGCACTTTGAAGCAAGAGGCTCATTAAGCAACACCTCATTCCTCCTTGATAGTATTGGCTTTTCCTATAGACTCAATGTGATCTTGGATCACTAAAATGTAAAATGAAGAGTCTTGAGCTTGAAGCTTGAGCCAATCCTTTGTCCTTAGCATCTTGAAGGAGTTCCCACATCCTTTAGTCCATGCCACTTCATTGTTGAACTTATCTGAAACATACTAGATAAAAGTGTTAGTCCAACAAGAGATATGTTGTCATTAATTACCAAAACCACCTAGGGAGCACTTGTGCTTTCAGAAACCTCTCCGCTCCTCTATTAGGTCGTTCGATAGGGTTGATTGCGCGATTGCTGACTGCACCATGGATGTCTCTTAGGTTGGGCATGAACAGACGAAGCTTATAGTTCAGGCAGCAGCGCTGATAGCTGTGGTTCAGGCATGGATTCTGTTGGTCCATAAGAGAGCTATTCGTCGGAATGAGAAACCTCTCATCCAATATGGTCCGATGTTAATCCAGGATCAGGAGAGGATAGCCAATCTGAACTACATCTACAATTGCAATGATGTAGAAGCTCTATGGATGCTTCAAATGAAAAGAGCATCATTGGCTTGTGCAGACATTCAGGAGAGGGGCTGCTAGAAGTTAGCATCCACACCTCTGTGGAAGCGCAAGTATCCATATTTCTCCATGTTGTTGGTCATAACCAGAGGTTCAGGGTTATACACAACACCTTTGGGAGATCAATGAAGACCATCTCCAGGTACTTCAAGCAAGTATTGTATGTTGTTGGGGAACTCAGAGGAGAAATGATGTCACCAACTAGTCAGACTCCTACCAATATTCGTACTAGCGCAAGACAATATCCATACTTCAAGGTGAGCACTGACAGTATGTAGATCATGCCTTGATATGCTCTTATTGTTCTATCGTAGCCATAACACCATATTGTAATGCCATTTCAGGACTGCATTGGGGTAATAGATGGTACTTATGTCACTAACAGAGTGTCGACGTCACAATTTGCAACATATAGAGGGAGGAAGCTCTACACAAGTCAGAATGTGCTTGATGCTATTGACTTTGATATGAAGTTCACATATGTGACGGCTGGCTAGGAAGGATTGCTACTTCATGAGCTTGCTTTGGTTTTTCCCTTGAAGAGGAAAGGGTGATTCAGCAAAGTAGATATAAGTATTTCCCTCAGCTAGATAACCAAGGTATCAATCCAGTAGGAGACAACGCACAAGCCACAATACCTGCACAAACAATCAAACAACTTGCACCCAACGCGATAAAGGGGTTGTCAATCCCTTCACGGTCACTTGAAAAAGTGAGATCTGATAGAGATAGATAAACAAAAGGTAAAATATTTTTTGGGCTTTTTGGTTTATAGATCTGAAAGTAAAAGATTGCAAAATAGTAGATCAGAAACTAATATTATGGAAAATAATAGATTAGAGACTAATATGATGGAAAATAGACCCTGGGGCCATAGTTTTCACTAGAGGCTTCTCTCATGAAGGCAAATAATACGATGGGTGAACAAATTATTGTCGAGCAATTGATAGAAAAGCGCAAAGTTATGACGATATCCAAGGTAATGATTATGAAATATAGGCATCACGTCTGTGTCAAGTAGACTGACTCTTGCCTGCATCTACTACTATTACTCCACACATCGATCGACTCCTGCCTGCATCTAGAGTATTAAGTTCATGAAGAACAGAGTAACGCTTTAAGTAAGATGACATGATGTAGCGGAATAAACTCAAGCAATATGATGTAAACCCCATCTTTTTTATCCTTGATGGCAACAATACAATATGTGCCTTGTTGCCCCTACTGTCACTGAGAAAGGACACCACAAGATTGAACCCAAAGCTAAGCACTTCTCCCATTGCAAGAAAAACCAATCTAGTTGGACAAACTAAACCGATAGTTCGAAGGGAATTAGAAAGATATCAAATCATGCATATAAGAATTCAGAGAAGATTCAAATAATATTCATAGATAAACAGATCATAAATCCACAATTCATCGGATCTCGACAAACACACCGCAAAAAGAAGATTACATCGGATAGATCTCCAAGAACATCGAGGAGAACATGGTATTGAGAATCAAAAAGAGAGAAGAAGTCATCTAGCTACTAGCTATGGACCCATAGGTCTGTGGTAAACTACTCGCGCTTCATCGGAACGGCAATAGAGTTGATGCAGAAGCCCTCCATGATCGAATCCCCCTCCAACAGGATGCCGTAAAAGGCCCCTAGATGGGATCTCATGGGAACAGAATGTTGCAGCGGTGGAAAAGTGTTTTCATGGATGCCTTTGGTGGTTTGGGAATATATGTGAATATATAGGAGGAAGATCTAGGTCAGGGGTCACCGAGGGGCCCACAAGGTTGGGGGGCGCGCCCTACCCCCTGGGCGGACCCTCCCCCCTTGTCGCCGCCTCGTGGCTCTTTTGACTTGCACTCCAAGTCTCCTGGGTGTCTTCTGGTCCAAAGAAATCATCGTGAAGGTTTTATTCCATTTGGACTCCGTTTGGTATTCCTTTTCTACGAGGCTCAAAAACAAGGAAAAAACAGAAACTGACACTCGGCTCTAGGTTAATAGGTTAGTCCAAAAAATAATATAAAATAGCATATTAATGCATATAAAACATCCACAATAGATAATATAATAGCATGGAACTATAAAAAATTATAGATATGGTGTAGACATATCAAGCATCCCCAAGCTTAATTCCTGCTCGTCCTCGAGTAGGTAAATGATAAAAACAGAATTTTTGATGTGGAATGCTACCTAACATATTTATCCATGTAATTTTCTTTATTGTGGCATGAATGTTCAGATCCATAAGATTCAAATAAAAGTTTAATATTGACATAAAAACGATAATACTTCAAGCATACTAATAAAGCAATCATGTCTTCTCAAAATAACATGGCCAAAGAAAGCTATCGCTACAAAATCATATAGTCTGGCTATGCTCCATCTTCATCACACAAAATATTCATATCATGCACAACCCCGATGACAAGCCAAGCAATTGTTTCATACTTTGATGTTCTCAAACCTTGTCAAATTTCACCCAATACATGAGCATGAGCCATGGACATAGCACTATAGGTGGAATAGAATATGGTGGTTGTGGGGAAGACAAAGAAGAAGGAGATAGTCTCACATCAACTAGGTGTATCAACGGGCTATGGAGAAGCCCATCAATAGATATCAATGTGAGTGAGTAGGGATTGCCATGCAACGGAGGCACTAGAGCTATAAGTTTCTGAAAGCTCAAATAAAACTAAGTGGGTGTGCATCCAACTTGCTTGCTCATGGAGACCTAGGGCGTTTGAGGAAGCCCATCGTTGGAATATACAAGCCAAGTTCTATAATGAAAAATTCCCACTAGTATATGAAAGTGGCAAAATAGGAGACTCTCTCTCATGAAGATCATGGTGCTACTTTGAAGCACAAGTGTGGAAAAAAGATAGTAACATTGCCCCTTCTCTCTTTTTCTCTCATTTTTTCAATGGCTTCTTTGGACTTTTTTTATTTAGGCTTCTTTGGCCTCTTTTTTTATTTCCTCACATGGGACGATGTTCTAATAATGATGATCATCACACTTTTATTTACTTACAACTCGATACTTAGAACAAAATATGACTCTATATGAATGCCTCCGGCGGTGTACCGGGATGTGCAATGACTCAAGGGTGACATGTATGAAAATTGTGAACGGTGGCTTTGCCACAAATACTATGTCAACTACATGATCATGCAACGCAATGTGACAATGATGAAGTGTGTCATAATAAACGGAATGGTGGAAAGTTGCATGGCAATATTATCTCAGAATGGCTATGGAAATACCATAATAGGTAGGTATGGTGGCTGTTTTGAGGAAGGTATATGGTGTGTGTATGGTACCGGCGAAAGTTGTGCGGCACAAGAGAGGCTAGCAATGGTGGAAGGGTGAGAGTGCGTATAATCCATGGACTCAACATTAGTCATAAAGAACTCACATACTTATTACAAAAATCTACTAACTATCAAAACAAAGTACTACGCGCATGCTCCTAGGGGGATAGAGTGGTAGGAAAAGAACATTGCTCGTCCCCGACCGCCACTCATTAGGAAGACAATCAATAAATAAATCATGCTCCAACTCTGTTACTTAACGGTTCACCATACGTGCATGCTATTGGAATCACAAACCTCAACACAAGTATTTCTACAATACATAATTACTCCACTAGCATGACTCTAATATCACCATCATCATATCTCAAAACAATCATAAGGAATCAAACTTCTCATAGTACTTGATGCACTTTATATGAAAGTTTTTATTATACCCTCTTGGATGCCTATCATATTAGGACTAAATTTATAACAAAAGCAAATTACCATGCTGTTTAGAGAAACTCCCAAAATAATATAAGTGAAGCATGAGAGCTGAATAATTTCTACAAAATAAGGCCACCGCCGTGCTCTAAAAAGATATAAGTGAAGTAATAGAGCAAAATTGCCTAGCTCAAAAGATATAAGTGAAGAACATAGAGTATTCTAATAAATCACGATTCATGTGTGTCCCTCTCAAAAGGTGTGTACAGCAAGGATGATTGTGGCAAACTAAAAAGCAAAGACTCAAATCATACAAGACGCTCCAAGCAAAACACATATCATGTGGTGAATAAAAATATAGCCTCAAGTAAAGTTATCGATAGACGAAGACGAAAGAGGGGATGCCTTCCGGGGCATCCCAAGCTTAGGCTCTTGGTTGTCCTTGAATATTACCTTGGGGTGCCTTGGGCATCCCCAAGCTTAGGCTCTTGCCACTCATTATTCCATAGTCCATCAAATCCTTACCCAAAACTTGAAAACTTCACAACACAAAACTCAATAGAAAATCTTATGAGATCCGTTAGTATAAGAAAATATATCACCATTTTTGGTACTGTTGTGAAATCATTCGTTATTTATATTGGTGTAATATCTAATGTATTCCAACTTTTCCATGGTTCATACCCCCCGATACTACCCATAGATTCATCAAAATAAGCAAACAACACATAGAAAACATAATCTGTCAAAACTGGAACAGTCTGTACCAATCTGGAAACTTCGAATACTTCTGTAACTCCAAAAATTCTGGAAAATAGGACAACCTGGGAAATTTGTGGACCAATCTTTTTCAAAAAGAATCATATCAAAAGCATGCTTTTGTAAAAAACGAAAATTATTTTCCTGGGTGAAAAAGTTTATGTTTTTCAGCAAGATCAAAACAACTATCACTGTAAGCCATCCCAAAGGTCTTACTTGGCACAAACACTAATTAATACACAAAAACACATCTAACCAGAGGCTAGATGATTTATTTACTGCAAGGCAGAACCAAAAAGCAAAGAATAAAAATAAAATTGGGTTGCCTCCCAACAAGCGCTATTGTTTAACGACCTTAGCTAGGCATAAAAACACAAATAGATCTAGGTATTGTCATCTTTGGTATGCAATCCATAAGTGGCTCTCATAATAGATTCACATGGCAATTTAATTTATTTCTAGGAAAGTGTTCCATGCCCTTCCTTAACGGAAATTGAAATCTAATGTTTCCTTCTTTCATATCAATAATTGCACCAATCGTTCTAAGGAAAGGTCTACCAAGAATAATATGACATGTAGGATTGTAATCTATATCAAGAACAATGAAATCTACATGCACATAATTCCTATTGCAACAATAAGAACATCATTAATCCTTTCCATAGGTTTCTTAATAGTGGAATCTGCAAGATGCACTACAAAAAAAGACACATCCGTGACATTTTGGGCCGAACGAACATTTTTTCTGTCATACATATGACACTTCTATGACGATAATTGTGAAAAAACCCGGTATCATCATAGATGTGGTGGGCTCCTACTTCTATGACAAAAAATCATGACAGAAAATGGGCTTTTCGTCCTGGGCGGGCCGGAGACGCAGCTGCATGACATTCTTTGGGCCGTCCATGACAGAAAAAGCCGTGGTAGAAGCGAGGGGAGGAAAATTTCGGGGAGTTCCTGGTTACGATGGGAGGTCGAGGGCCGAGCGATGCACATTTCTCTCATACACGTACGCGCGTGTGTGCGAGGCGTTGGCTCTAACTGAACCTGAGCGAGGCGTTGGGCTCTAACTGAACCCGAGCGATTGCACTGCAGGCTACGCGTTACTGAACCCAAGCGATCGATCGATGGCTGTTAACTGAACCCGATTGAGCGATTCCTTCGCTACTGCTGCTAACTGAAGCCGATCGATTGGATGAACAGTGAGTGTTACGGGGGGTTTGGATGAACAGTGAGCGGTGGCATTGCCTCTGGATGAACAGGACCCCGTGGTGTGGTGGAGGGCTGGATGAACAGTAGACGATGGAGGGGTGCCCGTGGAGGGGTGGTTGAACAGGACCCCGTGGTGTGGAGGGCTGGATGAATAGTAGAGAGTGGAGGGGTGGTCGAACAGTAGCCGGTGGAGTAGCGCGCGGTGGAGGCTGGATGAATAGGAGCCCGTGGAGGCTGGAGGAGGTCGACGGTAGCCCGTGGAGGCTGGAGGAGGTCGACGGTGGAGATGAACAGTATCCCGTGGAGTCCCATTTTGTGGTACGCCACACCCCTCTCGATGAACAGGACCCCCGTTTCGACCGTAGCGCTCCATCACAAGTCTGTTTTGTCCGTTTTACGGTACGCCACACCCCTCCCGATTAACAGGACCCGCATTTTGACTGTAGGAGGTCCGTTTCGTCCGTTTTGCGGTACGCCACACCCCTCCCGATCAACAGGACCCCCGTTTCGACCGTAGGAGGTCTGTTTCCTCCATTTTGCGGTACGCCACACCCCTCCCGATCAATAGAACCCCGTTCCGAACGTAGGAGGTCCGTTTCCTCCGTTCTGCGGTACGCTAGGCCTCGTTTCCATCGCCTGTTCCGTCCAAGCCCTCCCGATGAACACGACCACGCATTCCGTTCTGACCCAGCCGGTTGGCTCCCATGCGTTCCGTTGCCTCCCGATGAACACGACGCATTCCGTTGCCTCCCCATGAACACGAGCCCTCGCTGTACGTATGCGCGAGTAGGCGTTCGAGACCCTGCCCGTATGTACACATACGTAGCCATATTTTCTTTCTTGCACCCTGGCTTTTGTACGTACGTGTACATGTTACGTGTGTACCTCTACTACGACACGTGCGCGCCTCTACATCCACCAGTATATATGTACGTACACGTTCGCGACCAGAATGACAACGCTACATACGCTTCGACCAGGTGGGTCCCAACTGTCACGCACTTCCTTGCATGCGAAGATATAGCTGGTGGGTCCCAGCAATCAGGGGGCGAATCATTTTTTTTTGCCCGGACGCACTTCTTTGTGTGCGAAGATGTAGCTGGTGGGTCCCAGCAGTCAGGGGGAAACGTTTTTTCACGAAATACGGTGGCCCGTCTGGTGGGTCCCCGCTGTAAGGTGGAGGAATAATTATTTTCCGCGTAATAAGGAGGAACTTCCTTGCTGCGACCGTGGACCCAGCTATCAGCCTCTCCGCGTACAGTCCACATCCGACGGAAGTCATTCCTTGACCACGTTGACCACGCCGTGCCGAGAGCATCAGGGCGATGGACGACGGCGAGGCCTAGGAGGGGACAATGGGGAGCCGGGGAAGACGCGGCAGTGGAAGCCCGCGCGGAGAAGAGTACAAGGGTTCACTGGTTCGGCTGCGGTGTGAGGCTGCCATCGCCGCACGGCCTGGCCAGCGGTGGGAATAGTAGGGGGCGGTGAGGCCTCCGCGGTAGCACATCCGGCCATGGGAGGCAGGAGCATGCGGCACGACCGGTGCTACTTCGGGCAGCTGGAGCAAGAAGACAAGATGTTGAAGAAGCACTACGGTCGTTGGATGGACATTGTACGGTCACTGGAGCTAGAATCATTTATATTGACTAAGTTGACAAAGCCCTCCGTCCCCGTCAACTTAGTAGGCCCACAAGTCAGCCTCCCACCAAGGTGGGTCCCAGCTAGCAAGGGGTATTCATTTTTTTGTGCGTAATAAGGAGGCACTTCCGGTGGGTCCGAGCTGACAGCAGGGGGAACGTTTTTTCGCGAAATACGGTGGCCCGTCGGGTGGGTCCCAGTAGTCAGGGGCAAATGTTTTTTCGCGAAATACTGGTGGCCCGTCCGGTGAGTCCCTGTTGTCAGGTGGAGGAATAATTATTTTCCGCGTAATAAGGAGGCACTTCCTTGCGGCTGTCGTGGACCGAGCTGTCAGCCTCTCCACGTACAGTATTATTTCGACGGAATTCGGTAGTTGACCACATTGACCACACCGCGCCGAGAGCACCACGGCGGTGGACGAAGGCGGGGCCTAGGATGGGATCAACGCGGAGCTGGGGAAGACACGGCAGTGGATGCCCACGCGGAGCAGAGTACGAGGGTTCACTAGTTCAGCTGCGCTACCGTCGCCGCAGAATAACAGGGTGTCAGGACCCCAACTCAATGCCACATCGATCTAGCATGTAGCACCTCATATCACTTTGCGGCCTCACGCACGGTATCCCCACGGGTGTCGCCTTACCTTTGCCCGGGACCGTTTGCGCCTTTTGGCACACGTATATGACAGTGTCGCTAGCATCCATATGATAAGCAGCCCGGGCTGACATGGCTACTTGTAAACCCAAAGTGGCACTAACTTACAGGGACAGGCATCCATGACCCAGCATCGAAAGTGTCGGTCATCAGCGAGTGAATCCAGGCTGTAGCACTGGGCTAACAGGACTCCGGTGAACCGGGCTGTAGCGGGCTAACAGGACTCCGGCATTCATCGCGTGACATTTCCCCGAAGGGACAGACACAGGATCGAAGAAGGACACATGTCGGCCAGCCTAAGTGTTCCGGAGCAGTAGCAAGCTACCAGGGCTCAGTGGAAGCACTAGGAGACATTTCCCGGTAAGAGAGACTACTAAGGATAAACAACTAGATAGTCAGATCCCACACATAGCAATACACATTACACGTACGCATAACATGCAAGTATGTGCTGTACAACATGGCATCACAGCATAACTCAACAACTCATATAGATAAAGGCTCAGAAGAGCCATCATAGCATTTATTACAAACAGGGGTCACATGACCCAACATTCAGAGCAATCAAGCAACAAACGGAAGCATTACATGTCTGAGTACAGACATCTATAAATGAAAATGTCAGGACCCCGACTCAATGCCACATCGATCTAGCATGTAACACCTCATATCACTTTGCGGCCTCACGCACGGTATTCCCACGGGTGTCGCCTTACCTTTGCCCGGGACCGTTTGCGCCTTTTGGCACACGTATATGATAGTGTCGCTAGCATCCATATGATAAGGAGCCCGGGCTGACATGGCTAGTCGTAAACCCAAAGTGGCACAAACTCACAGGGACAGGCATCCATGACCCAGCATCGAACGTGTCGGTCATCAGCGAGTGAATCCAGGGTGTAGCACTGGGCTAGCAGGACTCCGGTGAACCGGGCTGTAGCGGGCTAACAGGACTCCGGTATTCATCGTGTGACATTTCCCCGAAGGGACAAACACAGGAACGAAGAAGGACACATGCCAGCCAGCCTAAGTGTTCCGGAGCAGTAGCAAGCTACCATGGCTCGGTGGAAACACTAGGAGACATTTCCCGGTAAGAGAGGCTACTAAAGATAAACAACAAGATAGTCAGATCCCACACATACCAAGCATTTCAATAACATACTCACAATATGCTCGATATGTGCAAATACAACATGGCATCACAACGAGACTCTACGACTCAAGTATTTAACCAATAGGCTCCGAGGAGCGAGATATTACAAACATGGGTCTCATGACCCAACAATCAGAGCATACAAGTCAAAGCACAAGCGGAAGCTATCATGTCTGAGTACAGACATCTATAAATGAAAAAGGATGAGAAGCCTGACTATCTACCAATCCTGCCGAGGGCACAAGATCGTAGCTGAGGTAACAAGCTAAACGTCGAAGCCCACGTGGAACTACTAGCGAGACCGAAGTCTCTCTGCAAAACATAAAATAGGCAAATGTGAGTACAAATGTACCCAGCAAGACTTACATCAGAACTAACTACATATGCATCATTATCAACAAAGGGATGGTGGGGGTTTAACTGCAGCAAGCCAGCTTTGACTCGGTGGCTATCCTGAACTACGACTGCAAGTAACTCTTTGAGGTGTCGCACACGAGTCCACATATTCACCATATCAATACACCACTATGGATCCGCTCCCGTCTCCCTACGAGAGCGCCATCCATAGCACTCACGCTTATCTTGCGTATTTTAGAGTATCCACTTTCACTTGTCTATGAACTGTACAGGTAACCCAGAAGTCCTTTTCCGCGGACACGGCTATTCGAATAGATGATGTTAACCCTGCAGGGGTGTACTTCTTCACACATGCTCTCACCACTTACCACCGTTTACATGACATGTACTTGGCAACCTTCAAGCGGAAGCCCAATATGGGTGTCGGCCACGGCCTGCCTAAACACTCAAGTCTCTAGTCCAGGTTTATCGCCTATTTGGGTTCCATCCATGAGGAGATCCGGCCGGAGTTTCGCTCACAGCCCCAAACGATGTGAACAGGGTTCTGTGACACCAAACGGGCGCCCGGTTTACCCGGCCACGTGCCTACCGCATCACAGCCCACCCCTACGGTCAGCGCTGCGCACGGCCTCCAGCATACTACAAACACCAGAAAATACTTGCAACTCCTGGACAGAGGACAAGGGTGATCAAGAAGCCGAGAGGGTCCATTGGTTTCGGGCCCAATGCGTGGTAGTAGCTGAATCATGGATCACAAACACAGAACTCAGTTCCTGAGGACGGCTGCAATGAGACAACCCACCATGTACTCCTACATGGCCTCTCACCGCTACCTTTACCAAATCGTATTCACACACTTAGCTCACACACAGTAGGACATGTTCACACACCTCTGATTCATCCCCGATGAATCAGACCTGACTCAACTCTAAGCAGTAGCAGGCATGACAAACAAGCATGAATGAGTAGGCACAACAGGGCTCAAACAACTCCTACTCATGCTAGTGGGTTTCATCTATTTACTGTGGCAATGACAGGTCATGCAAAGGATAAAGGGGTTCAGCTACCGCAGCAAGTAACAGATGAATCGGTGTTGTCCTAATGCAGTAAAAGAGAGCAGGAGCGAGAGAGTGGGATTTTATCGGAATGAACAAGGGGGTTTTCCTTGCCTGGCACTTCTGAAGATAACATTGAGTCTTCATCAGTGTCAACGATCACAACGTCGGAACAACGTCTACCGAGGGGGAACAACACCGGCAAACATAGAAGAAACACGATCAATGCAATGCACAATATGATGCATGCTATGACATGGCAATATGAATGTGTTTTGAGCTAATGCACCTAGCTATGATTTAAATGAAGTTGGTTTGAATACAAGATTCCAAATTCAAACTCCACATGTGATTATTCAGATGCCATTTAATTGATTTGTGCTATACAGCATCTATAAGTTGTTCTAACATGCATGAAAATGGTACAGATGGATTCCTTGAATTTTTCTGATAATTTTTCATATATAAATTATTTAATTTGGAGTTACGGTTGAATTTCTATGATTTATTGAAGTTTAGGGCATTTTCTGAAATAATAAATCATTTAGGATTTATTTAAATTCCAGAAAGGAATTATTGCGTCAGCATGACCTCATGGTGACGTCAGCAGGTCAACGGGCTGGTCCAGGTCAAACTGACCTGTGGGCCCTGTGTGTCAGTGTCTGGACTAACTAACCTAATTAAATTAACCCTAACTAACTTGGTTAGCCGGGCGGGGCCCGCATGTCAGTGGGAGAGAGGGGAGAGTCAAACCGGGCAGTGGGGTCACACCCGGGTCAAACTCACCGGAGTTGACCCGAGGCTCGTCGCCGGCGAGGCCAGGGACGGCGGAGAGCGTCGGGATTCGCCCTCCGATGACCAAAAGAGCGGCGGAGGGGCTCTATGGGATGCCCAGGCTCGCGCGCATCTAACAGGGCAAACGGGAGAAGCTAGGGTGGCCGGAGGCGACGGCAATCATGACGACGGCGGCGGCCGGAGTTCGGGTGAGGCGCGAGCGGTGGCTATGGTGCACCACAGGAGCAATAGACTAGGGTTTTGGGATCCTGGCGTGGTGCTGAGCACGGTGGTGTGCTTGGACGTGACGCGCGTGAGCTCTAGCCACGGCGACCTCGTGGCCGGTGGCAATGGGCTCTCGGGCTCGGCGGAGACGATGGATACGGCACGAAATCGAGCGAAAAGACGGAGGGGAAACGAAGAGGAGCTCACGTCGAGTCTGCAGGGGTGGTCAGTGGGCTCGGGGAGGCTGCGAGGCGAGCGCGGGGTCGCCGGCGATCTCGGGGCCGGAGCTTGAAGACGATGAAGAAGGCGGTGATGCAGTGCGTCCGGCGTAGCTTGGCTCTGTGTAGGTGATGAGGACGACGCTGCGGTCCTTCTGGATTGGTCGGCGAGGCGAGTGGTGGTCGGTGGCCGTGGCTATGGCGAGCGGCGGCGACGGCGGCTCTCGGGTGAGCTCGGGGAAGAGAGTCAGGGGAGGGAGAGAGGGTGCAGCGAGTGAGGGAGAGGGGCGAGGGGACACGGGGCGTCGCGGACGGGGTCCAGGGCGACGAGAGGAAGGCGGCAAGCAGGAGGTGGCCGGGGCATCGCCAGCGCTCGCCACCGAGCTGCTTCGGGGCGAGGGGAGGAAGACGACGGGGGGGAGGGGGGGACGCCTGGTGGGCTGGGCCACACAGGAGCTGGGCCGGCTGGGCTACCAGGTGAGCGCCAGGTAAGGTTTCTCTCCTCTCTGCTTTTCCTATTTCTGTTTTTATTTATTTATTTTGTTCTGTGATGTTTTAGTTTAGTAAAATACTAAACCATTTTATAAAATCCTGAAAATAGTTATGTGGCTAGAACTAAAATATACCAAACCACATAAAATGTTCCAGTAGTATTGGACATATATTATTTATATATCAAATATATATCCAATGCAAATAGTTATTTATTTAATTCAAAGGCCCAAAATAATTAACTCTGAGATACCAAAAATATTGTTTTGAGTTTTACCTCTTTGCAATATTTTTAGAGACTAAGAGGAACATTTTCTTGGACTTCTTTGAGAAGATTTTAATGTTGATCATTTTTAGAAGGTTTCTGAGGCTTTGAAAATCCCTCAATTCAAATTTCATTTGAATTAAAACATGATGCTCACATGAGGGTCTAGCCTACTGCATAACAGGACCAGGGATGTGACAGAAAAAGGCTGAAAGCCTGACTATCTTCAACGTCCGATCAAGATCATAGCTGAGGTACAAGCTACTTGTCGAAGTCCACGAGAACACTAGTAAGACCGAAGTCTCCGCTGCAAAAACATAAATAAAGCAACATGAGTACAAAGGTACTCAGCAAGACTTACATCAGATCCTATCATACATGCATTTGTATCAAGAGGGTAATGTGGGGTTAGTTGCAGCAAGCCAGCTTTGACTCTGTGGCTAACCTGTTCTACGACTACCAGAACTTCTTTGAGGTGATATGGCGCACACGAGTCCACTAATCACCACACAATACACCACTATGGATTCATTCCCGTCTCCCTACGAGAAGGCCATCCATAGCACTCACACTTATCTTGAGCATTTTATGGTATCCACTTCAAGTTTTCTATGTACCATGTAAGCATCCAAGAAGTCCATAACCGCGGACCCGGCTATTCGAATAGATCATGTTAACCCTGCAGGGGTGTACCTCTTCACACACGCTCTCGCCACTTACCGCCATGTACACGTCATGTATCTCGGCAACCTTCAAGCGGAAGCCTGGCGAGGGTGTCGGCCATGACCTGACTAACCACACAAGACTCTAGCCCAGGTTTATCGCCTATTCGGGTTCCATCCGTAAGGAGATCCGGCCGGGGTGTCGCTCATGGCCCCAAACGATGTGTGCAGGGTTCCCAAGCCCACCATCCGGGTGCCACTCGGTACACCAGGCCACGTGTGCCTAGTCTGTCCCAAGCCCACCCTGCCGGGTGCCACTTGGTAGAAAAATAGCACTACCTACAAACACCAGAAACTAATTGCGACTCCTAGACAGAGATCAAGTTGGTTAATAAGTTGAGAGGGGTCGAGTTACCGGAACCCAATGTGTGGTAGTATCGAGTCATTGGACAACATACATAGAACTCGGTGCTTAAGGACGGTTCCAGTGAGACAACCCACCATGTACTCCTACATGGCCTCTCACCGCTACCTTTACCAAATCGTGTTCACACACTTCACTCTTAGCATCAGAACATATCGTAACACTCCAATTCATTCCCAATGAACCAGACCTGACACAACTCTAAGCAATAGCAGGCATAGCATGGTAGGAACACAACATGGCTCAATCAACTCCTACACATGCTAGTGGGTTTCAACTATTTACTATGGCAATGACAGGTCATGCAGAGGAATGGGTTCAACTACCGCAGCACAAAGTAGCAGATGAATCGTTGTTGTCCTAATGCAATAACTAAGAGCAGGAGCGAGAGAGTAGGATTGTATCGGAATGAACAAGAGGGTTTGCTTGCCTGGTAGATCAACAGAGGAGGCACTGCTTCACAGACAGGTACTCTGGAACGGTCTCCGGAGCAGGACCAGACTAGGGATGTGACAACTCGCCCCCACTTGAAAGAATCTCGTCCCGAGATTCAGGGGTCGACGGAAAGAAGGTGGGGTACTCCAATCGAAGACGATCTTCTCGCTCCCAAGTAGCTTCTTTCTCGGAATGATGAGACCACTGAACCTTGAGAAACTTGATGTTCTGATGTCGAGTGACACGCTCTGCTTGATCAAGAATGCGAACCGGGTACTCTCAGTATGTGAGGTTATCTTGGAGATCAAGCGTTTCGTGGTCCACTCCGCGGATGGGATCCGAGAAGCAACGCCTGAGTTGAGAGACGTGGAAGACATCATGAACTCGAGAAAGATGTGGGGGTAGTTCCAACTGGTAGGCAACCTCTCCTCATTTAGTGAGAATGCGAAAAGGACAAATGTAACGAGGAGCCAACTTGCCCTTGATACTGAAACGATGGGTACCCTTCAAGGGAGTAACCCGAAGGTAAGCTTTGTCGCCAACTTCATAAGTCATATCCTTATGATGACGATCATACTGACTCTTTTGACGAGACTGGGCTGTTTTCAAGTTCTCACGAATGATGCGAACTCGCTCTTCTGCCTCCTGGATCATGTCCGGTCCAAAGAATTGTCTTTCACCGGTTTCTGACCAGTTCAAAGGTGTTCGACATCTTCGTCCATAGAGAACCTCAAAAGGAGCTTTCTTGAGGCTGGATTGATAACTATTGTTATAAGCAAACTCGGCAAAAGGAAGACATTTCTCCCAATCCATACCAAATGAGATAACGCAAGCTCTAAGCATGTCTTCAAGAATTTGGTTGACCCGTTCCACCTGACCACTCGACTGAGGGTGGAAAGCGGTACTGAAGGAAAGATGGGTTCCCATGGCAGTTTGGAAACTCTCCCAGAAATGAGAAGTGAAAAGACTGCCACGGTCTGAATTGATCTCTAGTGGAACACCATGAAGTGACACTATTCGGGAGATATATAAGTCAGCGAGCTGACTAGCGGTGATACTCTCTCGAACAGGTAGGAAGTGCGCCACTTTGGAGAGACGATCAACGACTACGAAGATAGCATTATTCCCTCTCTTGGTCCTGGGAAAGCCGGTGATGAAGTCCATACCAACTTTATCCCATTTCCATTCAGGAATAGCTAAAGGCTGAAGGGTGCCAGCAGGTCTTCGATGCTCTGCCTTAACGCGACGACAAACGTCACAGTTGGCAATGAACTGAGCGATTTCTCTCTTCATCCTAGTCCACCAGAACCTCTGGCGTAGATCCTGATACATCTTAGTACTACCGGGATGAATCGTGAGAGGAGATTCATGCGCCTCCTTAAGAATCAACTGCCGAAGATGTTGCTTCTTGGGGACCACCAGGCGGTTCCCAAAGAGAACAACACCTCGATCATCAACAGAGAAACTACCAGCAACACCTTTGGCAATGTTTCTCTTGATCCGGGTAATCCCCGTATCATGCTTCTGGGCTTCTATGATATGATCCACAAGAGTAGGTTTCGCCACCAAGGTAGAAAGGAATCCGTGAGGAGCAATGTGAAGATTAAGCTTACAGAATTCCTCATGGAGAAGTGGTTGGCCTTGCTGCAACATGAGATTGTTGCAATAGGATTTACGGCTTAGCGCATCAGCCATGACATTGGCTTTGCCTGGGGTGTAGGTAATCCCTAGATCATAATCTGTGATTAACTCCAACCAACGTCTTTGTCTAAGGTTCAGATCCGGTTGGGTGAAGATATACTTGAGACTCTGGTGATCGGTGTAGATCTCGCAATGTTTACCAAGAAGGTAATGTCGCCAGGTCTTGAGTGCATAGACTACGGCTGCAAGCTCTAGATCATGTGTAGGATAATTATCCTCATGTGGATGCAACTGTCGAGATGCATAAGCAATCACATGACGATCCTGCATAAGAATGCAACCTAGTCCCTGTCGTGAGGCGTCACAATAGATAACAAAGTCCTTTGTGAAATCCGGTGGCACAAGTACGGGAGCAGAAGTCAGGCGTCTTTTCAGTTCCTGAAAACTGTACTCACACTGTGGGGACCACTCAAACTTTTTATCTTTCTTGAGAAGTTCCGTGAGGGGTTTGGCTACTTTGGAGAAATTTTCAACAAAGCGGCGACAATAGCTGGCTAGACCAAGGAAACTCCTAACTTGTTTAACGGTCTCAGGTGGAGTCCAATCGAGAACGGCCTTGACTCTCTCGGGATTGACAGCAATGCCCTTACCAGAAATTACGTGGCCTAGGTAGGTCACTTCTGGCAACCAAAATTCACACTTGGAGAACTTGGCATAAAGGCGGTGCTCTCTGAGTTTTTCTAATACAAGTCTAAGGTGTTCGGCATGCTCTTCTTCGTTCTTCGAGTAAATAAGAATATCATCGAGGTAAACCACGACGAACTTATCTAAGTACTCCATGAAGATCGAGTTCATCAAGCGGGAGAATGTGGCTGGGGCGTTGGTTAGGCCAAAGGACATGACGGTGTACTCGTACTGGCCATAACGAGTGACAAAAGCTGTCTTGGGAATGTCCCCGTTTCTGATCTTAATTTGGTGGTAACCTAACCTTAAATCCATCTTGGAGAAGACTGAGGATCCAGCGAGCTGATCATACAGGTCGTTGATCCTGGGGAGCGGATATTTGTTCTTTATCGTGACCAAATTAACGGGACGATAATCTACAACCATCCGGTCCGTACCATCCTTCTTCTTGACGAAGAGGACGGGGCAAGCCCAGGGAGAAGAACTAGGACGGATGAAACCCTTTTGCAAGGACTCATCAAGTTGTTTCTTAAGCTCGGCTAGTTCTAAGGGTGCCATCTTATAAGGTCTCCTAGAGATTGGAGCTGTTCCTGGGATAAGATCTATGACGAACTCTACATCTCTGTCAGTTGGAACACCTGGCAGTTCTTCTGGAAAGACATCCGGAAAGTCACGGACTACCGGGATATCTTCAAGGTCTAGAAGAGGGCTGGCATTAAGAGAATAGAGCTGACGCTTTGCAACTCTGGTGGAAACAGTGACTATCTTGCCAGATGGGTGTGTAAGCTGAACAGATCTGGAGTAACAATCAATCTTGGCATGATGAGCTGTCATCCAGTCCATACCCAAGATGATGTTAATATCTGAGGACTTGAGGGCTACAAGTGATGCCAGAAATACAAGCCTATCAACAAGGATTTCATTACCATAGCTGATTCTGGTGGTTTGCCATCTCAACCCTGGGGTTTGGATTTCAAGTGGTGTTGGCATGTCACAAAATGACATGTCGTGCAAACGAGCATAGCCTTCAGAAATGAAGGAGTGGGATGCTCCAGTATCGAATAGAACTGATGCTGGGTGACAATTGACAAGGAGTGTACCAAGAACGACATCCAGATCATCATGAGCGTCTTTAGCTGAGACGTGATGCACACGTCCACGTTCAGTGCGAGCTGGCTTGGCACTGATCATCTTGCTCGATGGCTTAACACAGCCAACAGTCTTCTCGGGCTGGGGTGGAGCATAACTAGTCTGAGAGCAGTCACGTGCATAGTGTACTGGCTTCCCGCATGTGAAGCAAGTCCCTGAGGTTGGACGTGGACCCACACTGACAAGCGGTCTACCAGTAGGCCTGGGTGGAACATATGACTGAGCTGGGGGAGGCACCACATGGGATGGCCTCGGTGCATATCCGGAAGGAAGAGCGGAGTTTGGAACCCAAATCCGGCGCTTTTGGGAACTAGAACCGGAGGAAGATCCCAACTCACGGGTGTGCTTACGAGACTCCTCGTAAGTGAGCTGAGCTGTCTCTGCATTGATGACGTTGTTCACAAGGGCCTGGAATGTATCACAATGATGTAGGTGGAGATCGCGACACAACTTGGGGTTGAGACCCTTCCGGAACCTAGCTTGCTTCTTGGCGTCCGTGGACACCTCTTCTGTGGCATAGCGGGCAAGGTTCTCGAACTCTCTGTTGTAAGCATCAACAGCCATCTTATTCTGGGTGAAACTACAGAACTCTTCTCTCTTGCGATCAAGGAGAGCCTAGGGAATGTGATGCTCGCGAAAAGCCTCAGTGAAAACCCTCCAGGATAGGAATCTGGCCAGCTGGAAGCATAGCCTCATAGTTCTGCCACCAAAGACTAGCAGGACCTTCTAGGTGGTATGTGGCATAGGTGACCTTGTCATCTTCAGCTACGTTCGCGGAACGGAGCTTGTGTGTGATACTACGAAGCCAGTCATCTGCATCGAGTGGCTCAATAGAATGATGAAAGGTGGGTGGGTGCAAGCGAATGAAGTCATGAATGGTAGCAGACCCTTTGAACTGATGTGCGGTGTTCTCCTCGATACGTGCCAACAAACGGTTAGACTCACGCTTGTTCCTCTCCATTTCTAACATGAACTCTGTCAACGAAGGCGGGTTGGGAGGATCCTCATCCCTACCATCTCCATGGTTCTGGCTACGAACAATAGAACTTGATGACATCCTGAGAAACGAAACCAGGGACGGAGTCAGCATCAACTATAGACTGTAGAATGTATGACAAGGAATTAGTATCTCTCGAACTCCTAGGGAAATTCCGGCAGCATAACGGCAGTAAAATGCTCAGAATGAGACATCCTACTAAAAATGGGGTGGTAACATACTCATCAGCATTACTCAAGGTTCTGAGATCATACTAAACAGACTACACCGGAAATACTCAAAACTGGGGTATGACTCTGATCAACCAATCCTATGGGACTACGGAGTAGTAACACGTGATCCTGATAGACGGAAGAGAAAGCCTAGTTACTTAACCCCTTAGGAAATATAGGACGACTCAGATCAGAAGGCCATGAGGTAAAGGAGTAAAAGGAGCCTTACGTTCCTTCCCACAATCAATTCCCTTACATAACTAAAGAATTTCTAGACTCAACTTCGACCAGTTTGGCTTGGTAATCCTACAGGCAGTCAGGCTCTGATAGCAAGGCTGTCAGGACCCCGACTCAATGCCACATTGATCTAGCATGTAGCACCTCATATCACTTTGCGGCCTCACGCACGGTATCCCCACGGGTGTCGCCTTACCTTTGCCCGGGACCGTTTGCGCCTTTTGGCACACGTATATGACAGTGTCGCTAGCATCCATATGATAAGGAGCCCGGGCTGACATGGCTAGTCGTAAACCCAAAGTG
Organism: Triticum aestivum; assembly: GCF_018294505.1. Lineage (NCBI taxonomy): Eukaryota > Viridiplantae > Streptophyta > Magnoliopsida > Poales > Poaceae > Triticum > Triticum aestivum. The sequence continues at coordinate 200,433,476 of NC_057798.1, forward strand.
GCACTAACTTACAGGGACAGGCATCCATGACCCAGCATCGAACGTGTCGGTCATCAGCGAGTGAATCCAGGCTGTAGCACTGGGCTAACAGGACTCCGGTGAACCGGGCTGTAGCGGGCTAACAGGACTCCGGCATTCATCGCGTGACATTTCCCCGAAGGGACAGACACAGGATCGAAGAAGGACACATGCCGGCCAGCCTAAGTGTTCCGGAGCAGTAGCAAGCTACCAGGGCTCAGTGGAAGCACTAGGAGACATTTCCCGGTAAGAGAGACTACTAAGGATAAACAACTAGATAGTCAGATCCCACACATAGCAATACACATTACATGTACGCATAACATGCAAGTATGTGCTGTACAACATGGCATCACAGCATAACTCAACAACTCATATAGATAAAGGCTCAGAAGAGCCATCATAGCATTTATTACAAACAGGGGTCACATGACCCAACATTCAGAGCAATCAAGCAACAAACGGAAGCATTACATGTCTGAGTACAGACATCTATAAATGAAAAAGGCTGAAAGCCTGACTATCTACAACGTCCGATCAAGATCGTAGCTGAGGTACAAGCTACTTGTCGAAGTCCACGAGAACACTAGTAAGACCGAAGTCTCCGCTGCAAAAACATAAATAAAGCAACATGAGTACAAAGGTACTCAGCAAGACTTACATCAGATCCTATCATACATGCATTTGTATCAAGAGGGTAATGTGGGGTTAGTTGCATCAAGCCAGCTTTGACTCTGTGGCTAACCTGTTCTACGACTACCAGAACTTCTTTGAGGTGATATGGCACACACGAGTCCACTAATCACCACACAATACACCACTATGGATTCATTCCCGTCTCCCTACGAGAAGGCCATCCATAGCACTCACACTTGTCTTGAGCATTTTATGGTATCCACTTCAAGTTGTCTATGTACCATGTAAGCATCCAAGAAGTCCATAACCGCGGACCCGGCTATTCGAATAGATCATGTTAACCCTGCAGGGGTGTACCTCTTCACACACGCTCTCGCCACTTACCGCCATGTACACGTCATGTATCTCGGCAACCTTCAAGCGGAAGCCTGGCGAGGGTGTCGGCCACGACCTGACTAACCACACAAGACTCTAGCCCAGGTTTATCGCCTATTCGGGTTCCATCCGTAAGGAGATCCGGCCGGGGTGTCGCTCACGGCCCCAAACGATGTGTGCAGGGTTCCCGAGCCCACCATCCGGATGCCACTCGGTACACCAGGCCACGTGTGCCTAGTCTGTCCCAAGCCCACCCTGCCGGGTGCCACTTGGTAGAAAAATAGCACTACCTACAAACACCAGAAACTAATTGCGACTCCTGGACAGAGATCAAGTTGGTTAATAAGTCGAGAGGGGTCGAGTTACCGGAACCCAATGTGTGGTAGTATCGAGTCATTGGACAACATACATAGAACTCAATGCTTAAGGACGGTTCCAGTGAGACAACCCACCATGTACTCCTACATGGCCTCTCACCGCTACCTTTACCAAATCGTGTTCACACACTTCACTCTCAGCATCAGAACATATCGTAACACTCCAATTCATTCCCAATGAACTAGACCTGACACAACTCTAAGCAATAGCAGGCATAGCATGGTAGGAACACAACATGTCTCAATCAACTCCTACACATGCTAGTGGGTTTCAACTATTTACTGTGGCAATGACAGGTCATGCAGAGGAATGGGTTCAACTACCGCAGCACAAAGTAGCAGATGAATCGTTGTTGTCCTAATGCAATAACTGAGAGCAGGAGCGAGAGAGTAGGATTGTATCGGAATGAACAAGGGGGTTTGCTTGCCTGGTAGATCAACAGAGGAGGCACTGCTTCACAGACAGGTACTCTGGAACGGTCTCCGGAGCAGGACCAGACTAGGGATGTGACACAGGGGGTGTGGGTGAGTGGAGTGGAAGGATGGCCTGGCCAGCGATGGGATTAGTATGGGGGCGGTGAGGCCTCCGCGGCAGCACAGCCGGCCACGGGAGGCAGGAGCAGGTGGCACGACCAGCACTGCTTTGGGCGGCTGGAGCAAGAAGACCAGAGGTTGAAGAAGCACTACGGCCGTTGGATGGACATCGTACAGTCAGTCGACCTAGAATCGTGCATATTGACTAAGTTGACAAAGCCCTTCGTCCCCGTCAACTTAGTAGGCCCACTATACTGGGTCCCAGCTAGCAGGGGGAGTATTCATTTTTTTTGTGCGTAATAAGGAGGCACTTCCTGGCGTGCGAAGATATAGCTGGTGGGTCCGAGCTGTCAGCGGAGGTAATGTTTTTTCGCGAAATACAGAGGCCCTTTCGGTGGGTCCCAGATGTCAGGTGGAGGAATCATTATTTTGCGCGTAATAAGGAGGCATTTCCTTGCGTGCGGTTGTGGACCCAGCTGTCGGCCTCTCCACGTACAGTCCACTTCAGATGCATGTCGGTCATTGACCACGTTGACCAGGCCGAGCCGAGAGCACCAGGGCGGTGGACGACGGCGAGGCCTAGGAAGGGAACGACACGGAGGCAGGGAAGACTCGGCAGTTGTTTCCCACGCGGAGGGGAGTACGACTGTACGACGGTTTATTGGTTCGTCTGCCATCGCCGGAGAATAACAGCAGGTGTGGGACTGTGGGTGAGTAGAGGGATGGCTAGGCCAACGATGGGAGTACGGTGGGGCGGTGAGGCCTGCGCGGCAGCACAATCGGTCGTGGGGAGGAGGGAGCAGGCAGTCCCGCCGGCGCTTGTTTGAGCGGCTGGAGCAGGAATAGCAGATATTGAAGAAGCACGACGGCCGTTGGATGGACATCCAGCAGTATACAGGCCATCTGTGGAAAGCCTCAAATCTGTGGAAAACAGCATACAGCCCATCTACCATTATTTCAAATAATTTACAGCCCATTTTCTAATTCTTACGGGTTTTTTTGGAGCCCATATTCTTTTAGTTAGCATTACAGCCCATATTGTGGCCACGGTTAAAAAATTATACGAAATTTTGCATATGTCGGTGCGGTCTGAACTGTTTTTAATCCCGAAATTTCGAGTCACATTCAGACTGGTTTTAAAATAAATGTATATCAATATAAAATCCAATAAATTGTCCATGCATAAAAATCAATGCAATTTAAAATCTCAAAATGAAAAAAGATATTTGAAACCAATTGCCGGATCGATGTGTTTTAAAAATGTATAGCCCATTTCTGATTACTGATAGGCCATTTTCTCGGCCAGCCGAATGAAGCTCTCCTCGTCTTGAAAGATTTGTAGCCCAACAGGCCTGATAAAGCGACTTACTTGACAAATCACAAAAAAACTGGGCTAGCCATTTTCAGAAAGAAAAAAAACTGTTGGGCTAGTCTGTGGTAAACATAAAAGAAAAGGATGTCTAGACAGGCCAGAGTGTCCCGCACAGCCCAGTTGACACCCTGCTTCCGTCTCAAAAATAAATTAGATAAATGCCACTCCAATTATGGCGATTCATAAAAATTCCACTGCAATTTCCAAACTTTGAAAAATGCCACTGCTATTTTTGCAAACTTTGAAAAACGCCACTGCAGTTTTTGCAAACTTTGAAAAACGCCACTGCAGTTTTCGCAAACTTTGAAAAACACCACTGCAGTTTGCAAACTTTGAAAAACACCACTCCAGACTTTGAAAAATGCCACTAGAAATGGCATGAAATGGCATTTTTCAAAGTTTGTAAATTGCAGTGGCATTTCTTGGATACACCAGATTTGGAGTGGCATTTATCAAATTAACCCAAAACAAAAATAACTGGGCGAGCTGCTCGGTCCCTGGTGTCAGCCGCTCATTATGCAATTCTCTCGTTTATTGACTACGTTGACAATGGCATGGGACCCAGATGTCAGAAATCCACTAGGAGGAGCCATTTTTTATTGGCTTGAAATAAGGAGGCACTTGCTTACGTACTGCCATGACCTTGGCAGGTCCCTGCTGTCATCCTCTCCACGTACAATCATCTCCTGGTTGTGTATGCATCAACTTGCTAGGCCCACAAGTCAGCCTCTAAACCCGTGGAGGACAAATACAACCCATTTAAAAAAATAACAGCCCATTCCATACGTTCAAACGGAAAGTTCAACATTCAGAGCAAAGTAACAGGTCTGATCCACATATAGAGTACTGAACTTCCATGTTAACAACCATCATAGCCAAGTTAACTATCTACTCCCACTAATACTCTAGTAGCATACAAGTACTAACTTACTCTTAGCTAACTAGACGATGCCGTCCGCCATCTGTGGTACACGCTAAACGCCGGCACCGGCGTCCTGCGCCTCGCCTCGGACTTGCAAGAGGTGCGATAGGGCGCGTTGCTCGCGCGCGTTGGCCCTTTCCATGCCGGCGTTGTCCACCGAAGCTTCGGCTTCCAAGCGGGAAACCCACTTGATGAGCTAATAGTAAAAATCGGTGTCGCGAACGCGTGCGTGCCCGACAGCCTCCAGGGCTATTTGTCGGGCGCCGGCCTCCACGTAGTCGGCCCAGTTGCGGGCGCTCTGCTCGCGACTCAGAGCGTCGGTGCGCTGCTGCTCCATGTGCCGTTGGCGGCGCAAATCGGCGATACGCTGCTCCTCCGCCAGGCGGTCGAGCTCCAACAACTCTTGCTCCTCCGCCATGTGGTCGCGCTCCAACAACTCCTCGATCTGCGTATTGCCATCTAAAGACAGATAGAATGCCTCCTCCCTCCATCTGCCTTCCGGTGAAAAACCGAACACTAGTTCCGGCGGTGACCGCCTCCGGCGTCGCCTACCGCGGACGGGCGGGGGCATGGCGGACGTGGCGAGCGACATCGGGCCGGTGGGGGCTTATGAGGATATGGCGAGTTGGGTCACGGTAGCACCGGAGAAGGCCGGGAAACGGTGCTTATAGGGGAAAGGTAGCGCGACGGTCATTGGAATTCATAGCGTGCCAGCTTGCCGTGGAAAACTAGGGAAACTGAAATTATGACTGTGCCTTCCTGTCCCGTCTGGGTCACACACCGGCATGGCGGTCAAACGAGTGCACTCGAATAATCTCCCTCCTTGTCAATAATGATTCCACGGATTTAAAAAGCCCGCAACAATTAAAGCGTATCTTTTTTTGCATCAGTTAGCTGCCTTAATTACGGCCGGCTGCATGCAGGCACTCAGAATCGCTCGCAGGTAGTACGTGAAGCAGCATGCAACGAGTCGCAGCCGAGGGCACACATGCAGCCACTTAAATCGCTGGAATTAATTAGGCTTAAACTTCTGCATGCCGTTAATTATTGCCATGCCTTGGTCTTGCTGCTTTGCTCACGTGATTAATAAACCCGGACGGAGGGAGTACCTTGGTTGGTGAGAGGTTTGAATTAAGCCCTGCAAACCCGAAAGGAGGTACGAGTACGTGCGTGAACCGCTATTTATTCGTGTAGGATCGAGTAGGTCATTTCTTGAATTGAGCCCTGCAGACCGGAAAGGAGGTAGTACGTGTGTGATCCGCTATTTATCCGTGTAGGATCGATAGTGTAGCTTGTCGGTTTCTTCAGAGGTAGGCATTTTTATCCATGTAGGATTGATAGTGTAGATTGTCAGTTTCTTCAGAGGTAGGCATTTTTATTCAAAAAACTGCCACTTTGCATCTTGCGTCGCAAATAAAACTGCCAGGAGCGCATTTGTAGGCTAGCTAGTGATCGATCAGTAACTTGGAAACGCAGAGCGAACAGAAATAAGTAACTGTTAATGCATCTCAATGATTCACAGATCATATACAAATATGTAGCTCCAAAAGCAAAGATCAGCCACTTCGGATCTTGCGTCACAACTAAAACTAACTAGTACGATTCCCATACATAAGATCAACATGTTAATGCATCTCAATGATTCACAGATGATATACAAATATGTAGCTCCAAAAGCAAAGATCTAGAAAAAACAACTGTTCTTCCTACTAATATGGATGCTTCTCTTGGCCAACATTCAGTACAGACTGAAAGACAAATTTGTTTGTGAAGTCTACAATTCCTCTTGCAAACGTAAGTGGTTTCACCAACAGCTAGAACCATGAGAATGAACCACACATGATGGAGAAACATCCACTGCAATATTATTTGGTCTTCTCTCGATCACAGCGCGAGACTATTTTCGAAATACAAACTTTAACTTAGGGAAAATGATGCCCATTGTATAATCATACCAAAGCAATGAAGCACCTAGTGTTGGCCAGTAAATAGTACAGTACTACTTTTCTGCAGTCCATGAAGTGACTATCCAATCTTTATGTCTATTTTCAAATGGCACTGCATGCAGTGACTATACTATTCTCTTGTGCAGTTCAACCAAAATTGCGAACACTTTGTTTGTTTGCCAAATAGCAACGGGCAGACATCTCTGTCTGCACAAATATCAAGTAGCTAGTAAACATATACCACACCATGTTCGCAGTGATGGAAGATGTGAAATCGATACAGCCGAAATTGAGCATCCAATCATTGAATCTTGTCCTGCACCTCCAATGTAGGTCCACCCTACCAATAAATTCACATGCAAACAACTAGTATTACTATCTAATGATAGTACAAAAAGAGTAGCAAGATAGTAGCAAACCATGTACCTTCGTAATGAATAACTCATAGTGCCACCAATTAGATATAAAGGTTTGAAAAAAAACATGCTCCTAATGTTGAACCAGTTGGACTTTTTGTGCAGTTCCACTAAAATCGACCATCCCTATTTGCATAGATATTGAAAGTATGATTACTATAAAAGTGGCACTAGTTGAAGCATAGACTCACAAATATAAGCATTCCAATTTCTTAATGGGAAAAGGTAGCAAGACTGTTTCTAACCACATGTTTGAAGGAATAAACAAAGCAACAACGGCTGATGTCAGGAAGGCATACATAGTTTTTTCTGGAAAACTGAGCCATTCCTGACCTTTCCTCTTCTTTTAAGCAAATTTTGTGCAGTTCTACTAAAATAAAATGCCATCACCGCCTTGACAATTCAGTGACACTGTACAAAAGGAAATGACTTAACATTACATCATGATGTCAGGTATGTAGTCGACAGGCATTAGAGACAAACATACAGACCTCCTCCGATAACATAATGAACATTAATTTTAACAAAGGTGTGACTAGCTTTAACGGGATAATTTGAGTGAACTCTACACCCTCTGTTCCTTAATATAAGACGTTTTTGCGGTTCAATTTAAAGTACCCAAACGTCTAGTAAAACAGGTAGTAGTTTTCTTGAGCACATATCTGGGAAAGCTTGCCACACTTTATTTATGTCCATACGCTAATGCAACACCATTCGAATACTACAAATATACACTAATCCAGTGGCTAGTGCAACAGTAGAGTAGTTAGTTTATTACAAGGTACAGTACAATGGTTTTACTGAACAGATTTCAATAAACTCTAGCACTGGAAGATCTCTATAAGAATTAACAATACAAAATGTAAAGGTAACAAGTTTCGGCATTGGTATACTAGATGTGCATGAGCATTAAACCAAATACAAAAGTCTAAAGGTAACTAGCATTATTAACTAATGAAAGTATAAAAAAAATTGCAAACCATGTACCTCCAAGGTAAATATCATTTCGAACTCGGGGGGACCTTAAAAATTGCTATCCCAATCTTGATAATCGATCAAACATAAAAACTTGATCGAATGAATCAAGAGAACAGCCGGAGGAGGAGGTGCCCACTCTTGACCTTTCCTCTTACCTTCATAATTGTGTGTGCAGTTTAACCAAAATAAAATGACATCAGCGCCTTGGTATTTTGGTGATACTGTACAAAAAAATTAACTTATCTCATGAAAGTGAGGTATGTAATCTATAAGCATTAACAGTGCAAAAATCCGAAGGTAGTAACAAGTTTCATCGTTGGTATACTGGCTGTGCAACAGCATTAGAATGCCTTAGCTGAAAAATCTTTAATACAACCACAATCAACAGCTAACCCTGAAATAATCCATTGACATTAAATGGCATTGCTTAAATTTATCGGTGGCATTAGACTGAGAGCAGCATTAGTTAAATGTGGCATCACTTTAGCAGTAGCATTGCTTGACTTGACTGCTGGCGTTATACTAACAGCAAAAAAGTGGCAATAAGAGCATGGGAGGCCCATTCGGACAGTGGGCGCACCAGTACGATGTACCTCCACGGACGCAGAGTGGTGAGGGAGGTATGGTTGCCCAGAGCAACAAATATCCAGGCAGCATGTGTGGATTATGTCCCATTTTTGTTCTCTTTAGCCACCTTTTTCCTATGTGAGGACAACAAACTGATCGACCTAGTCATTCTCTATTGCGTTGTCATGCCTTTCTACCCTTCTTCAACCAAGAGACACGAGACTCGTTCCTTAGCTACTGATTTTCCCCTTTTCAACCTAGATGCGGGTTCGATGCCTACTCTCTTCGACAGTACAGTCTCCCTTTCTTTCCTTATTCAACACAAACATGGATTAGTCTGCATGAAGTAGGGTTTCCTTTAATAGTGCAAATTATGGTTTTCGTCTGCGTGGCCAGCAGAGCAGAGGATAGCAAATTGGGAAGATGGTGGAGTGGAAAAAGATCCACATGCAACGACGTGGCAGATGGGGGCAATAGAACAAGGGTATGGTTCGAAAAGAGGTAGCATACCTGAGGGTCGGCGAGAAGTGGCTTCACTCGTGGTCGTCGTCCTCCGCACACACTACGGCAGCGAGCTTGGGGACGGAGGCCATCCCGCGCGGGCGCTAGGTCTGAGAGTACAGCCTTGTCGTCAGTGCGTGACCTTGCTCGCCAACGATGAGTGCATCAACGATGCACGTCCTTTTCTTCCCCGACGGATCTGTGACCACCGGTGAGGAGGGAGAGAGGGGCCGTCTTTTTTAGATCTGGAGAGAGGGTGGTAGTGTGAGAAGCAAGTGGGCAGCCCTTGGCAAGAAAGCGCTGAAGCTCCAGCCTATATATCTTTTTTATACTACTAGTACTGGAGGTGGAGTAGTGGTAGAGTAGTTTATATTTTCTCTGCGTACAGTACCAGTTAGTCGTGCTTCAAAACTGAACGGCACGCCATTAAAAAATAAAGGTCGATGAGTAATGCGGCACCTCGGGCCAACACGGCCAAATCGCATTTTGCACAAGAAATTACACACCATGTTCCGTTGACATGTGGTCCCGTTCCAACATATCAGTGAGACGACGGCGAGTAGTAGGAGTATTTCCGAACCGACGTAGAGGCCGGGACACCCCTTCGTGAACCGTGGCAAACTGGCAATCGTCCATCGACTCTTCGCCTTAACCTCTCGATTTGGGACTGCTGTCGCACGCTCTTCCTCTCCCTCCTCCATTTTCCTTCAGCCCTTCACCCTTTCTTCTAACGTTGTTCGATCGTCTTCTCCATGGAGGGAACAGGACGGAAATGGCCCCGTTATTCTTGCCCCGATCTGAAAGATGACGTGGTGGAGGAACTCATTGATTGGTGCGACGTCATCACCTCGGCTAGCATGGCAGGTTCGTTCAAGCCCATTCTCAACTCAACTAATAACATCATTACAAGGAACCCAAGAGTCAAGGAGCAGTTTGATCTCCCCTATCTTCTTCGCCGTGACCCTGATGACTGGCGCCGGCACGACAGAGGCCTCGCCCTGTGCAAGTTGATGCCGCTTGATAATGATACATATGATGTTAAGATGCCATCACTTGAGGGCAAGGCTTGGGCAGGCAAAAATGGAGATTAGGTTGTTTACATTGGGTCCAACTGCGAGTGGGAACTTGTGAATGTGTACACTCATGACCGGGTTCCACTTCCAAAAATCTCAGCAGACTGCCTAGAGGTTGAGCACACTGGTATTGTACGCACGTTCAAACACAATCATGGTGATTGTCTTCTACGGAAGATAGCAATTTGTCGAGTTCCCAACCGCTCTTGGAATTACAACAACTATGAAGTTGTTGCTATCTTCGACAAGCTTGTTGCCATCCTTGGTGGTTTGACTCGATGGATATTGCTCAAAAATCAGTTTCTGTACACGGATGAGTACTGTGATGCAATTCAATACGAGGGCCTTGTGTTTGCTGCCACCACTCGTGGCACTGTTTTTGCATGGCATCCTCGTAGTTTCGGTACGTTTGCCTTCCACTGTAATTATAATTGTTTCATCCACATGCATGCAGGTTAGCAAGTTTCCCTTTACTAATTAACCTTCTTCTTGTGTTTCCAATGTCATGTGAACATTCCACCACCTATACTTGAAAAATTGTATAACCAAGGGGGAGATGATGATGGTGATGATCACAAGCATGAGGATGAGCAGCGCCCATATACTCTTTGGCGCCTGGCAACTAATTCCGATGGATCACCTCTTCTTATGTGTATACAGCCCACTGATGATGTTACTGCTAAGGAAGCAGGTGTAGTCTCCCATGTTCGCACTCTCCGGACCTATTCCAACACCCGTTGCATGGTATTCGGGATGGATACTAGTGTGCTAGTGCCAACTCCTTCTCCCTGGTACAGAATTGATAGTCTTGGAGAAAACTCGCTCTTCCTTGGACAAAACTATCCAATGATGGTGAAAGGCGATCCAACTGCTGTTGACACAACGTTACTACCATTTATGAGAAGCAACTATGTCTATACCTCAGACATTTGGGTGGTTCCCTACCCGGGTACTGATATAGTAGGCCGCTTCAGCCTGGATGATCAGTCCTGCATTGGTCTCTAGATCGACAATGGATGGCTCGTCCCAGAGAATCACTTGTGGTTCAAAGCAAGCATTTCCAACACCAAGGAATGGTTGAGTTGAAGTTCATTTCATTGCTTGTTATTTGTTGTGTGGTGAAAACTTTAGTATTTATAATGTATCCTCGTTGTTGATGTGGGTTGATGACCTGTTGTATGTAATAAAATGATATGCATGTGATAAACTTACTAAATTTATGAATGGCTTTCGAGTCGCTTCTGTGAGTGAGTGGTGCGACGAGGCAAAAAAATATTTTCCGAATACATAATTGTACGTGCATTGCAACAGGTTATCGAATGAGGCCAATCAACAATAGTAGTACACTATTTGTACTAGCTTCACATGCTTCGCGTGTCGTGCGGGTGTTTTTACTGTAGCCATATTGTACTACGTAACCAGCACCTCGAATCCTCGATACTAGTACTATATAGTAAGTAGTAGGAGTAGTAGGGTGGCATGGGCCAGAACAAGCATTCACGTCCAGGAGTACGGCACACGCCACCAGCATGACTTCCATCTGACACCATATTTCTTGGAGTCCGTGCTAGAGCAATCCCTTCAACCTCATCGTTTCTCTAACTCAGCCATCGCACGACGGGCAAGGTGGGGGTTTGCCGATAGTCGGTTTCCTTAACTGCGGTCCCACTTGTAAGGCCAACTCCAACGCACGACCCCAAACGGACCTCCATTTTGCACGAACTCTAATGATAATTTTGACTAGAAAAGCAAGACCAAAGAAAACAAGAACCACAAGAATACATTTTACTACTCCTATAAGTTGGATTAGTGCCTTCTCGATGCATTCATTGTTGATCTGCGGAGGCTCGATCTTGCGTGCTTCTTTCTTCTTCGGGTGTAAAGAAGTAGACGTTGCTTCCTCGCATCTAGTCTCATGTCTAGCCTCTATCCTAGTAGGAGTATCAACAAGTGCACTAATCTCATCTCTAGCCTCTGTGCTAGCTAAAAGTGATAGAACATCTACTAAATTGCGCTCTATCAATATATGGATGTACTATTCTTCCCAATACAAAAACTTGCATCCATTCTACTCCCTCTATTGCACAATACATGTCTTCTATTTGTCAAAATATATATGTATCTAGACATGTTTTAGTATATAGGTACATCCATTTTTGGACAAATGGAAGTCAAGTATTTTGGAACGGAGGGAGTACACAATAAAAATTTTAAGTTAGCACAACTAGTCTAATCCGAGAGCATAACCGAAGATTTGGTCGGGTTCTTCCTCCTTTTGCCGACACGTGGGACATCCAGCATCCAGGTCGTGTCATGAAAGAAAATAGAGTGGTAGTTGAAGCCACGAGATGTGCATCTTGGGTTAAACTGTAAATAGAATCTTACTACTCTTGAGTAACTCCAAAAGTGGCCACCGAAGATCTTTCTTGGATTTGTTTTTCATCACCAGCACGTCGAGGTGAAAGATGTGCAGGTTCAGTGGGTCCTCTTGCGTTTTCACTGACATGTGGGGCCGCATGTGAGCAAACAGACGATGGGCTCCGCGCGTCCACTGGCTGGCTGAGAAGAGAGATAGAGGAGGGCTGAGCACAAACTGTAAGAAATTCGTTCTACGTACCTCGATATAGGCTCGATATAGTGGGGTGGCATGGGCCATAACTAGCATTCACGTCTAGCAGTACAGCAGACACCACCCACACGAGTCCCATCCGACACCAATTTTCTTGGAGTCCGTGCTACAACCATCTCTTCTCCCTCCTATTTTCTCAGCCATCATGCGGTGGGCGGGGTGGGGGTTTGCTGATAGTCGGTTTGCTCAACTGCGGTCCCACTTGTAAGTGAAAATGCAACACCGCACGCATTCCCGCTTGAGCGGCGTGCCGGACCAACCGTGTGGGGGTGAGACGCGAACGGCAGGCTTTTCCTTTTGAACTCGTAACTTGTAAAATTTGGTTCTGCTCCATGGCGTGACCGATAGATAGAAAATAACGATTTTGCCTAGAGTAATGAGAAGTTTGGTTCTGGCGCCGTTCATGCATGGAGTACGTACGAAAATTATGAAGTTGATGCGAAAGGTAAGATAATTACTGTAGTATCATATACTACTACATGGATTTGGCGAAAAGATAAAAATACATACGGATCCATCAACGACATCCTCACGCCCTAGTGCGCCGGGTCACCAACCGACGTGTGAGGAGCAGCGGCGTTGGCGGCGACCTTAACGTGCTTCTGAACAGTGCCGTCCAAGGTTGCCCTGCGGTTAAAGAAGGCCAGCGTCCTATCGTCCTCCTCTTGCATGTAGTAGTCCTTGTGGACGATTTGCACGTAGACGTGGGTGATTATGCCGATGGTGTATTGCTGCGCCAGGCGCTGCGCGGCGAGCGCGGCCTCGAGGTGGACATTCTCTGGCGCGACGGCGGGCAGTCGCAGGGCCACCAGTGCGTCGAAGAGGTTGTCACCATAGTGGCCGTTGAGGGTGGCGGGCATCGCAGAGCCTGGGCGCGTCGGCTGGAGGCTTATGTCAAAGTCGTCCGCGAGCTTCTTGACGATAGTGAACTTGTCGAGGAAACCGACGAGGACCTCGTCGAACAAGGAGACGAAGTTGTCGTCCAAGCGGACCCTCGCCCTAGCGGCCTCAAGCAATACTACCTGGAGACGTTCCTCGGTGCCGGGCCGCAGGCCGGCGTCATGGACCATCTGGCACAGCCGGGTGATTCTCGCGCTCATCGCCTCCATGGGTCTAGCTTAGCTTCTAGTCAACTGATCTTGCGATTCGAGTTATCACTCTTGCCCTTGGTTAGCGTGCGTAGGTGCGTAGGATTTTGTACTACTCCTCGGCCCTCTACTGCACCTGCCTTTGGCTGTATGATAGGTGGGCCAGCCACCCCCTGGGCCCACGTGTCATTCACCCAAAGGCAGTTGCCGTAAGTCAATGAAGTTGCGTCCCCCTCCGTGCTGGTGCAGTATAGTCATCTCACCGGACCTCTAGTTGGGGCCAAACGAGAGAAGTTTGATGTTTACTAGTTTATTGGTCCCCTTTGCATTCTGCGCCAAGTTTTGACCTTTGATTTAACTAATAAAATGTTAATGCATGTAAACAAAAATGTTGTGTAAGTCACCTTACGAAAACCAAATAATCCCAAAACACTTAGGCACGGTGCATTAACTCCCTCCTTGTTTCTTATTTCGTGACATATCAACCAATGAGAGATGTGGGCCGTGCATGCTTTCAATGACTTGAAACTACCAAACATGACATGCAATGTTTAGTTCATTGCATGTAATCCTATTAGTACTCTAGTTAACAAAAAAACATTAAGTTCTCTCGCCGATAAGAATAAAACACCATGTATTTATTTACAGAGGGAGTAGTACATTTTTTGTGACATGCATTACTAGATATTGCTAGTAAAATACTAAAATCCAGATGGGCGTGGTAGTACTCCTAAATCCAGACGATGGTGCTACTAGTACTAGTAGTAGTACTACCAATGTAGTAGTTGGAGTACTAGCACTGTACTACCCGTTGGTCAAATTATTATGTGCTGCTCCTCACAGTGAAGTGACAAGACCCTGCGCCGGAGATGACACCTGAGTATAGGCGCCGTGTTCGCATACCATAGTCAGCCTCACCATTTGCAGTCACTATCATCATGGCTGTAGAGCTAGCCTGCTTACAACTAGCCCTGTTCAACATAATTTCCCGTGCGTAGATGCCCGTGCATTGCACGGAACACCAAGATTGGGGGTGGAGGGCTCCGGCAGCAGCCATCACGCCAGATTTTTCCACGGCCTTCTAGATGTGGTGGGGAGGAGATAAGGCTGGTTGTGAGAGACAAGGAGTTGTTTGTAAATAGGGAACAAGTGCGGGCATCTTTTTGCAAAAATGGAGAAGCTTGGTTTGTATGCGTCAGATCTAGATCCGACGGCTATTGGTGAAAGATGGGAGGCACAACATCATCACCAACTCACGACCTATTTGATTCGCAGGATTTTGAAAACGCAAGAATAGGACATGGCAATATTACAAGTTTCAAACTGATATTACAAGTGTTAGGAGTAATGTTGCACCTACGAAGAGGGAATTACTAGGAAGTTTACGTAAGAACTTTCGTTACTTTAGGTGGATGCAGCATTATCGTACAAACTAAAACCCACCGCCCTGACAAGTCACTAATGGGCAAATAAGTTTTCGAGTCTCTGGCCACTTGATGTTTCAAAAACAAATTCAGCTTCTGCGGAGACTTTGTAATTTAGGCTTAGACGCTTGCAGTGATCAGCACGCCATTCATTGTTGCGCCAGAGAACGCCAAACCTCATTACCTTGAGCACACTTGCCTCCAGAACAAAGAACCTGGCCAATTTAATCTCAGATGTGCTGCCTCGGTAGTCGATCAAATTAATTTCTGTAAGATGGAGATCAAGGCATTCGATGAGATTGTTATAGTGCAGCACATTTTTCACTTTCGGGTCTTTTTTATCTACAAAAGAAGAGAACATATTAGAGCAGCTGGCTGCATAAGATTGCCGTGTCATCAAGAGGTACCAATATCATTCACTCATACGATAGGGTTGGCTGGCTAGTGATATTTTCTCTCTCTCTCTCTCTCTCTCTCTCTCTCTCTCTCTGTTTCCTCTCATTTAACTAGGAGCACGTGAAGAGCTTGGGCATTTGTTGCCTTCCACTATGTGGCCGATGCCATATTTCACAAAAGTATTCCACATAATACGCATCGATGTCAAATCAAAAGATTTTGGCACCGCCCTCGCGATGTGAGAGAGTTGGCACCGCTGTGCACACAAACCCACATGTATAAACAAATCAATCAAACCAACTACACCAGCCTCTCACTCTCCCAAACAAGTTTTTTTTATTGCCTCGGTCCTCTCTCTCTCCCACGCAGTGTTTTTTCATTACGTGAGTTAATTTGGCACCAGAGCAAAGTAGGTGATCCAGATTGGGGCACCAGGTGAGAAATGGAGGGGCATCGATGCCAAATGCATCACAAGTGAATTTGGAACATGTTTTGGCATAGCCCACTTTTGTACTCCCTCCGTCCCAAAATTCTTGTCTTAAATTTGTCTAAATACGGATGTATCTAGTTACATTTTAGTGTTAGATACATCCGTATCTAAACAAATGTAAGACAAGAATTTTGGGACGGAGGGAATACTACCTCGTATTTAGTATAAAATTTTGACCATAGATTTACATAAGAAAATGCCAATGCATGTCACTAAAAATTACACCATTTGAAATTATGTTCAAATACGAATCCAACGATATAGTTCTTAGTGACATGCATTAACATTTTGTCAGTTAAATCTATGGTCAAATTTTGATACTACAAAATTGGAAGAGTAAACCAGGACGGAGGTAGTACTTGCTCTTAGGGTAACCATAGAGTTACTGGAGTAGTCTAAGTTACTTTCCACTATGACTAGCCTAGGCTACTATAGTAGTACAGCATAAAAACGATGCAGGTGATCACGTCAGAAAAAATACTAAAAACATTTCTTTCGGTGCAGTGCGTAGATGCAGTTTTGAACACAACACTTGTCATCATAATTTGGGAAAATTACGAAAAAATTGACCTACATTTTGATTACCATTTACTTATAGGAAAGAAGTTTCACCTCGATGAGTAGCTTCTCCATGCACGAAAAGCATGTAAGGAATCCAACAACTTGATCCAGATTGGGGCCGATAGATTCTAGTGCTAAGATCTTCACTGTGCGCATGGACTGGGTCAAGCTTGTGGGAATCATTTTCTGGAATACGGTCGTAAATACATCAAGAAGAAATTTAAAAATGTGAATTTCAAGAAGATGGAGAAGAAGATGAGTGATGTACCTGAACGATTGCAGATCCAATAAAGAGTTCGGAGAATTTGGCAGACGAGTACACCAACGCTGTCAATTTCGGTGCGTCAATGACCCTGATTTTTGTTGGACCTTCTTGATCCTATACAAGCAATCTCTCAAGGAAAGGCGCATTCTCAATGACCATAACGTGGAACAGCTGGAGTGATCTCTTCCCAATTGATGTCTTGTTGCGGGGCCAGCAAGACACATAAATCCATCGAAGATTCGTCGAGGCGATGTGGAGGCTAATGAACCCGTGGATGTGCTCAAGACGAAGGTACTCAAGCGCAGTACAGCTGCGGAGCAGGTGCTCCATAGCCTTCTTTGAGATGACAACGTCGAAGAGATCGAGCTGCTTGAGTTGAGGGAGAAGAAGGGCGGGTGCAGCATTAATCTGGGGAAGATAGCAGGAGCTGAAGCTGGCGCGGCGCAGCGTTGGCGTGAGGCAGAGCGCGGACGGCGGCAGAGAGCGACATCGTCCAGCTTCAAAGCTGAGCTCCTTGAGATGATCTAGGGCGGGGGATAAGAACCACTCGTCGAACTTGGGTTGGACCTTGCAGTTGGTACTGAACATGCGGATGTCAAGGCGTCTGGCTGGCCCAGGGTGCGATGAAAGGATCTTGGAGACTGCGGCCATGCATTTGCAATCCCAATCGCACAGGCAGCTGTCGACGGTGAGGTTGAGGGGGATGCAGCGCCAGAGGGGGCGCCACCACCGGGAGAGCAGGGCGGTCCGCACGGCGGATTTGGTGGGGAGTGATATGTCTCCAACGTATCTATAATTTTTGATTGCTCCATGCTACTTTTTCTACTGTTTTAGACAATATTGGGCTTTATTATCCACTTTTATATTATTTTTGGGACTAACCTATTAACCGGAGGCCCAGCCCAGATTTGTTGTTTTATGCTTATTTCAGTGTTTCGAGGAAAAGGAATATCAGACGGAGTCAAAACGGAACGAAATCAACTGGAGAAGTTAATTTTGGAAGGAAACCAACCTGATGGGCTTGGAGTGCACGCCAGGGGAGTCCCGGGCTGCCCACAAGGGTGGAGGGTGCCCCCCCTGGGCGCGCCCCCCTACCTCGTGAGTAGCCCGAAGGTCCACCGACGTACCCCCTGCACCCATATATACCTACGTACCCTAAAACTTCCAGAAAAGAAGATAGATCGGGAGTTCCGCCGCCGCAAGCCTCTGTAGCCACCAAAAAACCAACCGGGACCCTGTTCCGGCACCCTGCCGGAGGGGGATCCCATCATCGGAGGCCATCTTCATCATCCCGGCGCTATCCATGACGAGGAGGGAGTAGTTCACCCTCGGGGCTGAGGGTATGTACCAGTAGTTATGTGTTTAATCTCTCTCTCTCTCTCTCGTGTTCTCTCTCGTGTTCCTCTATGGCACGATCTTGATGTATCCCGAGCTTTGCTATTGTAGTTGGATCTTATGATGTTTTCCCCCTCTACTCTCTTGTGATGAATTGAGTTTCCCCTTTTGAAGTTATTTTATCGGATTGAGTCTTTATGAGAACACTTGATGTATGTCTTGCCGTGATTATCTGTGGTGACAATGGGATTTCACGTGCCACTTGATGTATGTTTTGGTGATCAACTTGCAGGTTTCGTGACATTGGGAACCTATGCATAGGGGTTGGCACACGTTCTTGACTCTTCGGTAGTAGCTTTGGGGCACTCTTTGAAGTACTTTTACGTTGGTTGGATGAATCTGAGATTGTGTGATGCATATCGTATAATCATGCCCACGGATACTTGAGGTGATAATGGAGTATCTAGGTGACATTAGGGTTTTGGTTGATTTGTGTCTTAAGGTGTTATTCTATTACGAACTCTTTTATATATCGATCTGAAAGAATAGCTTTGTGGTGGTTTCGTACCCGACCATAATCTCTACGTTTGTTCTCCGCTATTAGTGGCTTTGGAGTGACTCTTTGTCGCATGTTGAGGGCTTGTCATATGTTCTATCTATGTTATTATTGTTGAGAGAACTTACACTAGTGAAAGTATGAACCCTAGACCTTGTTTCCTACCATTGCAATACCGTTTACGCTCACTTTTACCGTTCGTTACCTTGCTGTTTTTATTATTTCAGATTACAAAAACCTATATCTACTATCTATTTTGCACTTGTATTTCATCTCTTCGCCGAACTAGTGCACCTATACAATTTACCATTGTATTGGGTGTGTTGGGGACACAAGAGACTCTTTGTTATTTGGTTGCAGGGTTGTTTGAGAGAGACCATCTTCCTCCTACGCCTCCTACGGATTGATAAACCTTAGGTCATCCACTTGAGGGAAATTTGCTACTGTCCTACAAACCTGTGCACTTGCAGGCCCAACAACGTCTACAAGGAGAAGGTTGTGTAGTAGACATCAAGCTCTTTTCTAGCGTTGTTGCCGGGGAGGCTAGGTAAAGGGCGCTCACTCACACCCCGTCAACTAAGCTCTTTTCTGGCGCCGTTGCCGGGGAGGTGATTGCTTGAAGGTATATCTTTAGATCTTGCAATCGAATCTTTTTGTTTCTTGTTTTAGCACTAGTTTAGTTTATAAAAGAAAACTACAAAAAAATGGAGTTGAGTTTGTCTCATACGCTTCACCTTTTTAATATCTTTCGTGAGTATGATGGAAAGGATAATTGTGCTCAAGTGCTAGAAGAAGAAATCTCTAAAATGTTTGGCACCAAATCTTTGAATGATGAGCATGATTGCAATGCTGTTAGTATGAATTCTTTGAATATCCATGATGATAATGATATGCAAAGCCACAAGCTTGGGGAAGCTATGTTTGATGAAGATGATATTTTTTGTCCCCCATGCTTTGATGAACAAATTTACTATGATGAAAGCATGCCTCCTATCTATGATGATTATTGTGATGATACGTATGCTATAAAGAAGAAGTTTGCTTATGTGGAGAGTAGTAAATTTTCTATGCTTGTAGATCATGAAAAGAATGCTTTAGGTGTTGGTTATATTGTTGAATTCATTCATGATGCTACTGAAAATTATTATGAGAGAGAAACATATGCTTGTAGGAATTGCAATAATATCAAGTTTCCTCCCTATGTGCTTAAATTCTTGAAGCTATGCTTGTGTTACCTTCCTATGCTAGTTGATTATTGTTCCCATAAGTTGTTTTCTCACAAAATCCCTATGCATAGGAAGTGGGTTAGACTTAAATGTGCTAGTCATATGCTTCATGATGCTCCCGTTATGTTTCAATTCTTATCTTTTATGTGAGCATCATTATCATCATCA
This sequence comes from Triticum aestivum, assembly GCF_018294505.1. Lineage (NCBI taxonomy): Eukaryota > Viridiplantae > Streptophyta > Magnoliopsida > Poales > Poaceae > Triticum > Triticum aestivum. The sequence goes on from NC_057798.1 coordinate 200,453,329, forward strand.
TGCCTAGCTAAAAGGCATTAAAGAAAAGCACTTGTTGGGAGACAACCCAATATTTACCTTTACTGTTTTTGTGTGTCCACATGATTATGCTACTGTAGTAATCATGTTTTATAGCTTTTGTTTCAATAAAGTGCCAAGTAGCACCTTGTTCTTCATGTAGTGAGTCTCATATATTGTGCTTCAAAGTAGCACCTTGTTCTTCATGTAGTGAGTCTCATAAGTTGTCTTTTTTATACTAGTGGGAATTTTTCATTATAGAACTTGGCTTGTATATTCCTAGGATGGGCTTCCTCAAATGCCCTATGTCTTCGTGAGCAAGCAAGTTGGATGCACACCCACTAGTTTTCTTTTGTTGAGCATTCATAGCTCTAGTGCATCCGTTGCATGGCAATCCCTACTCCTCATGTTGACATCAATTGATGGGCATCTCCATAGACCGTTGATTATCCTCGCCAATGTGAGACTTTGTCCTTTTTTGTCTTCTCCACACAATCCCCATCATCATATTCTATTCCAGCCATAGTGCTATATCCATGGCTCACGCTCATTTATTGCGTGAAGGTTGAAAAAGTTTGAGATTATTTAAGTATGAAACAATTGCTTGGCTTGTCATCGGGGGTATAAAAGTTGGGAACATCTTTGTGTGACTAAAATGAAGCATAGCCTAACTATATGATTTTGTAGGGATGAAATTTCTTTTGCCATGTTATTTCGAGAAGACATGATTGCTTTGATTAGTATGCTTGAAGTATTATTATTTTTGTGTCAATATGAACTTTTGTCTTGAATCTTTCGGATCTGAATATTCATATCACAATTAAGAAGATTTACATTGAAATTATGCCAAAGTATCACTCCGCATCAAAAATTCTTTTTTATCATTTACCTACTCGAGGACGAGCAGGAATTAAGCCTGGGGATGATTGATACGTCTCCAACGTATCTATAATTTTTGATTGCTCCATGCTACTTTATCTACTGTTTTAGGCAATATTGGGCTTTATTATCCACTTTTATATTATTTTTGGGACTAACCTATTAACCGGAGGCCCATCCCAGATTTGTTGTTTTATGCCTATTGCAGTGTTTCGGGGAAAAGGAATATCAGACGGAGTCAAAACGGAACGAAATCAACTGGAGAAGTTAATTTTGGAAGGAAACCAACCTGATGGTCATGGAGTGCATGCCAGGGGAGTCCCGGGCTGCCCACGAGGGTGGAGGGCGCCCCCTGGGCGCGCCCCCATACCTCATGAGCAGCCCGGAGGTCCACCGACGTACCCCCAGCACCCATATATACCTACATACCCTAAAACTTCCAGAACAGAAGATAGATCGGGAGTTCCGCCGCCGCAAGCCTCTATAGCCACCAAAAAACCAATCGGGACCCTGTTCCGGCACCCTGCCGGAGGGGGATCCCATAACCGGAGGCCATCTTCATCATCCCGGCGCTATCCATGACAAGGAGGGAGTAGTTCACTCTTGGGGCTGAGGGTATGTACTAGTAGCTATGTGTTTGATCTCTCTCTCTCTCTCTCTCGTGTTCTCTCTCGTGTTACTCTATGGCACGATCTTGATGTATCCCGAGCTTTGCTATTGTAGTTGGATCTTATGATGTTTTTCCCCCTCTACTCTCTTGTGATGAATTGAGTTTCCCCTTTTGAAGTTATTTTATCGGATTGAGTCTTTATGAGAACACTTGATGTATGTCTTGCCGTGATTATCTGTGGTGACAATGGGATTTCATGTGCCACTTAATGTATGTTTTGGTGATCAACTTTCGGGTTTCGTGACATTGGGAACCTATGCATAGGGGTTGGCACACGTTCTTGACTCTTCGGTAGTAGCTTTGGGTCACTCTTTGAAGTACTTTTACGTTGGTTGGATGAATCTGAGATTGTGTGATGCATATCGTATAATCATGCCCACGGATACTTGAGGTGACAATGGAGTATCTAGGTGACATTAGGGTTTTGGTTGATTTGTGTCTTAAGGTGTTATTCTAGTACGAACACTTTTATAGATCGATCCGAAAGAATAGCTTTGTGGTGGTTTCGTACCCGACCATAATCTCTACGTTTGTTCTCCGCTATTAGTGGCTTTGGAGTGACTCTTTGTCGCATGTTGAGGGCTTGTCATATGTTCTATCTATGTTATTATTGTTGAGAGAACTTACACTAGTGAAAGTATGAACCCTAGGCCTTGTTTCCTACCATTGCAATACCGTTTACGCTCACTTTTACCGCTTGTTACCTTGCTGTTTTTATTATTTCAGATTACAAAAACCTATATCTACTATCTATTTTGCACTTGTATCTTCATCTCTTCACCGAACTAGTGCACCTATACAATTTACCATTGTATTGGGTGTGTTGGGGACACAAGAGACTCTTTGTTATTTGGTTGTAGGGTTGTTTGAGAGAGACCATCTTCATCCTATGCCTCCTATGGATTGATAAACCTTAGGTCATCCATTTGAGGGAAATTTGCTACTGTCCTACAAACCTGTGCACTTGCAGGCCCAACAACGTCTACAAGAAGAAGGTTGTGTAGTAGACATCAGGGAGGAGGCCGATGATGACGAGCAGCATGTCGTCGGGGAGGCTGCTGATGAAGTCCAGGCTCGCCGGATGAGGTTTTGGCTCGAGCCGCCTCCGCTTGTTGGGTGACTCACCGTCCATCTCAACCGGCAGCGACGCCGGTGTACACGTGTGTTGGTGTGTGTTGTGTGCTGGGTGTGCGCGAGTGCGTCCTTCTGTGCATGCCGCCGCGCAGTGGTGAATTGTGCGTGAGTGCGTCCTTCGCGCGCAAGAAGTTTGTCCTCAATGCGCCCTCAATTTACTAGCGTGTGGAGTGCTACACCGAGTGGTTTCAACTTTGTTTACTTCACCGTGTGTCAGATGGGCCTCTAGTTTACTTATTTTCACCCACTGCCACATGGGCCAGCACACGAAGATACAGAACACAAGCTGACAAGGCAGCATGTGGATTGGTTGACCGGTCAACTAAACAATATATGGAGCAATACGCTAAAATAGTGAGTGTATAATCCATCAGTATAGAGAGTTCGAGTGAGAGGGGAGGCCCATGAGAGATAGCAGAGAGAGAGAGAGAGAAAGAGCTACTCCCTCTGTTCGATAATGTAGTTCCAACATTTTTTTAAGTCAAACTTTTGAAACTTTGACCAAGTTTATAAAGAAATTACTTATATCTACAATACCAAAGATAAATGATAGTATGAAGTAAGTACGTGTTGTGATGAATCTAATGATCGTTCCAGATGTAAATGTTTTTCTCCACATATACCTGGTCAAACTTTTCTGAGGTTTGACTTTTCAAAACATCCATATGCTTATGGACGTGACAGAGTCCCTAACTAGAGAGAGAGAGAGAGTGAAAAAAGTGTGTGTGTGTGTGTGTGTGTGTGTGTGTGTGAAAGAGACATGGACAACACACGATAAAAGTAGAGAAAAAGCGTGCGTGTCTTATGCAAACATATCACACATGCATCTTCGACAACGGAGGCAAGGTGAGGAGATAGTGTGTGGTTGTTTGGAACAGAGAGAGCAAGACCCCTAGCACGTGGCCAAGAGGTGTCTGACAAACAAGGGAGAGAGGTCGAGAGAGGCGTACGGAGAAAATGCAGACATGGGGAGGAGAGAGTGTATGTTTGTCATAGAGATATCCCCTGGAGATCGTGATGGGACTACATGGGTGGGAGATCGAGTGACAAGGTGTGTGCGCGATAGAAGATGCCCCGAGAGATATCAAGATAGACGTATGGATGGAAGGAGACAATACGTGTGTTCCTGATGGCTAGTAAGAGATAATCATACTTAGGGGGGGGGGGGAGTGCTTGCGCCTATGGCCCTGTTTGGATACTCTAACTCAGTTAGAGGTTAGAGTTAGATTCTAACCCTGAACTAACCCTGAACTAACTCTAAGTAAAGAGGTGTTTGGATGGCAGGGTTAGATGGAGCGCGGATACGGCGAGGCACCTTCACGGGCGGTGCGAGAGGGAGGGAGGGAGAGGACAAGAAGCTTCGAGGAAGTGGGGAGGGATCTGCTGCGGGGAGAGCGAGAGAAAAAAGTGTTTATTAGTGGTCCCGAGAAGAACTAACCCAAATAAGCACCTCTTGGATGGGTTAGGTTTTTTGGATGGGTTAGATGCATCTAACCCAAACTAACCCTCCTGTTTGGATCTTTTTGGGTTAGTTGACTCCAAACTAACCCAAACTAACTCTAACCCATGGATCCAAACAGAGCCTATGACGGAGTGAGGGATTATGGTACTTAGGGGGGGTGTGTCACATGGAGATAGAACAAGGGCGGAGAGTGTTGGATTGGTCTATATGTATAGCGCGAGCGAGACATGTGTATGTGTGAACCAGGGAGATATAAGGCTAGTTTGGCTTGCGTCCTAAGCATCTTTTGCCTGGCCTGGGGTTGTGGCTGGATTTCATGCACGCTTGTTTGGTTGCTACCCTGTGAAAAAGAAAGCTCGCCTGGCCTGGGTTCCCTTGCACTTTAATTAGCCTGGCTGAACTCCAGACACTGCAAGTATCCTGGCCCAAGCGAACGATTTCGAACGCCTGGCCGTGCCTGGTCGTGCAGCCACGAGGCTAACAGCAACATGGATGGATATTAGCATTAAATAATTGATGCATGGATTGATTGATGGGACGTTGATGCTTTGCGTGGCCCAGGCATGAACCAAACGCTTCAGCACCACACAAGCCTGGCCAGGCAGAAATATTTTATATCTCACGTCCACACCAGGTAGTACAGACCATCAAGGCATGAGGGTCAGGTCACGAACCAAACTGACCAATAAAGTTTGAGAGAGATTGAGGAGCCCCGATAAGGCTGAGTGGTGCGTCAGATAGCTGAGAGGGGGAAAGAGATATTCCATCCGCTCGATAATGCAATGCATGTAAAAAATTTAGAAGTCAAACTTTGGAAACTTTGATCAGGTTTACGCAAATGTTATTTATATCTACAATACCAAAGATACACCATACAAAACTACATATCATGGTGTCTAATGGTATATGTTTGCCGTACTAGATGTAATTCTTTTTCTCCACGTACATGGTCAAACTTTGTGATGTTTGACTTTTCAATAAATCTATATGCTATGGACCGAGGAGAGTGCCTCAGTCGAGACAGATCAAGTGCGTGTGAAGGAGATTGAGTAAGTGTGCAAAAAGAGTATGTGTGTGAAAGACAGTGACAACAAACGATAAATTAGAGAGAGTGTGTGTTTTTTCGTTTCTTATGCAAACATATCACGCATGCATCTCCGAGATGGAAAAGCGAGGCGAGGAGATACACGAAGATAGCTAGTGTGTGATTGTTTGCAACGAAGAGAGACACTCCTGTAGCACATGTCCAATAGAGGTCCGGCTAACAAGGACAAAAGGTCGAGAGGGACACATGGATGGCATGGACGCATGGGGAGGGAGAGAGGGTGTGTTTGTGATAGAGAGATCCCCTCGAGATCGTGAGGGGACTATATGGGTGGGAGATCGAGGGAGTGCGTGCGCGATAGAAAGATGCCCCGAGAGAAATCGAGATAGACCATGCACATGTTTGTGATGGAGACTAAGATTAGCTAGTCATATACATATAGAGGGGACTGCGTGTGCCTACAATTGAGTGAGAGACCATCATACTTGGCTAGCTGGCCATGAGATTGTGTGTGTGTGTGCATGTGAGATGGAGAGAGAACAAGGGAGAGAGATAGAGTTTTAGATGGGCCTATCGAGTGCGAATGAGATATGCATGTGTATGTGTGACCCAGGTGGATGGAGAGTTTGAGAGAGGGGGAAGAGCTCTGAGACGACATAGTGGTGCGTGAGAGAGTTACGGGCAAAGAGCCAAGGAATCTGTGTGCGTACGTGAGTGCACCCAAGATATCTAGCTTGGACTAGCTAGAGTATCATACATAGTGTGCGAGAGAGACCTATAGATGGTGTATATATGCATGCGAACTAGAAAGACCCCCCCCACACACACACACACAAAGAGAGAGAGAGAGAGAGAGAGAGAGAGAGAGAGAGAGAGATGGAGAGAAAGGGAGAGGGACCAACAAGGTTTTTGTGTCGGATGCGTGCGACAGAATTGAAGATTGTCGGCGAGAGAGAGAGAGAGAGAGAGAGAGAGAACAAGAGTCCAGGAATGGGGGAGGTCGTGTTTTATGCATCAAAGACTGATATAAACCATGTTTCGATATAAACTTGCATTCAAATATTTAAATTGGAGAACATGTTGTCTGCAATCCACACATGAACGGATATATGCGTATATCAAACAAGTTCATTAATTTGATTTTCAACATGTTCATGGAGTACTATAATACTGTACAACATGCTACTCGATTGAGGTGTTCAATTTTGGATTTAGTTCACTATTTTGACCTACTGAACGAGCTATTTCATTGAATCGAGATATTTCATTTTGGGTTTGATTCGCGTTTTTGAGTGGGTCAACTATTTGTCATATAGTAAATCGCTAGCAACGAGCATGTAAAAACACATTACTCCCGAGCATCATCTCTCCATCTAAAAAAGAAGTGGCAAGCTAATATTTCAAAATTTTGTTCGAATCGACTTGGTAAGGTAGACGTGGATACTCTTTCTCCCAAAATTTGAACGAACCGTTAAACATCCTCTCTGCTCGGTGGAATTCGCCCGAGCAAATAAATGGGAGACGCGAAATTATCGTCCTATGTGGGACACGCATCAATTGGCCTGTTGTACATCGAGGGTAGGTTCGTAACTTCATCCAAGCGCGCCTTCTCGTCGGCCGAAATGACATGTGCCGAATAATTCATAAACCATGCTCGGCAAAACACGCTCTCCTCGCCCGAAATAGCTCGCGCCCACTATTTCAAAACACGCTCTCCTCGCCCGAAATCGCTCGCGCCCACTATAGTTCAAAACACGCCCTCCTCGCTCGAAATCGCTCCCGACCACTATTTGGGGAGAAGCAAAGTTACTCTACTATCCCCGACCCTCAATACACAGACCCAAGCCGAGAATCCTATAGGCAAGGGTAGAACTGTAACTTCCCCTCACATTTCAGACAAATGCGTCCGTAAGACATGGTTCCACTCCCCTCCCAATTCTCCCCCCCCCCCTCCCCCGCCCGCCCCCATTCATACCTTGTGGGCGCCAAATCACCTTCTCCCCGGGAAGCTCCCTTCTCTCGAGCCGCGAAACCTCAGCCCCACCTCCATGGCGCCCCCACCGCACCATATTTCACAGCCGCCCACCTCCCTAATGCCGGAGACGCTGTCCAATTTTCGTCGTGCACTGGGTCGTGTGCCTCTTATTCCGTGCTGCTGGTGCTGCCTCGATGACGGCCGCGTGAACTGTACCGGAGCTGATTCACCCCCGCCATTGTTCATGGCGCCGGAGCGGCTCCAACTTCGGATCCGTCCAGAGTCCTCGTGCTGCTTCCGCGTAGCCGTTGACCGTCGCAACATCGCTCTTTCCCTGTCGTCGGTCGCCACTGCAACCGCACCGGCCTCACCGACTCGGTAGCTGGACCTGCCTACTTCACCATGCCGCCAAATAGGTCGCACCCTCATCTCACATAATTTTATTTAGGCGTCAGTTGTCTGAATTTTCGTTCTGGGTCAATCGATTCCCAATGGGAAGCAGCACCCCTCGAGGCGGCGGAGCTCCTAGGCTGACGGTTGGCTGGTGTCTAACGTAAGGGTGCGGGGTCGCAAGATCGCCGCGGAAGCAGCGCTTAGATGGCTATCTTTTAGAGTTGCGTGGGTTGAAGGTACTGCCGCCGCCGGATCTGGATGCCGGGGAGTCTTTGTGGATTGGCCTGGGGCGGCGCAACCACGATAGTGCGGTGGGGCGGGGAGCGGGGTTTTGGCCGGGGCCACGGACGACGGAGGCAGGCTGCTCTGCCGTTGGTCGCTGGCTCTTCGGGGAAGATTCTGAACAGTGTCACCCGGGAGGCACAAGACGGCCATGATACACCGCCAACGTATCTATAATTTTTTATTGTTCCATGCTATTATATTACCCCTTTTGGATGTTTATGGGCTTTATTTTACACATTTATATCATTTTTGGGACTAACCTACTAACCGGAGGCCCAGCCCATATTGTTGTTTTTGCCTATTTCAGTATTTCGAAGAAAAGGAATACCAAACGGAGTCCAAATGGAATGAAACCTTCGGGAGTGTGATTTTTGGAACGAACGTGATCCAGAGGACTTGGACTGCAAGTCAAGAAGCAGTCGAGGCTCCCACGAGATAGGAGGGCGCCCCCCCCCTATAGGGCGCGTCCCCCTGTCTCGTGGGCCCCTCGGGCGGCCACCGGCGTACTTCTTCCTCCTATATATACCTACGTACCCCGAAAACATCCAGGAGCAGAACGGAACACAATTTCCACCACCGTAGCCTTCTGTATCCGCGAGATCTCATCTTGGAGCCTTCGTCGGCACTCTGTCGGAGAAGGAATCGACCACGGAGGACTTCTACATCAACATCCTTGCCCCTCCGATGAGTTGTGAGTAGTTTACCACAGACCTACGTGTCCATAGTTATTAGCTAGATGGCTTCTTCTCTCCTTTTGGATCTCAATACAATGTTCTCCCCCTCTTGTGGAGATCTATTCGATGTAAACTCTTTTTGCGGTGTGTTTGTCGAGATCCGGTGAATTGTGGGTTTATGATTAAGTTTATTTATGAATAATATTTGAATCTTCTCTGAATTCTTTTATGTATGGTTGAGTTATCTTTGCAAGTCTCTTCGAATTATCAGTTTGGTTTGGCCTACTAGATTGATCTTTCTTGCCATGGGAGAAGTGCTTAGCTTTGGGTTCAATCTTGCGGTGTCCTTGCCCAGTGACAGAAAGGGTTGCAAGGCACGTATTGTATTGTTGCCATCGAGGATAACAAGATGGGGTTTATATCATATTGCTTGAGTTTATCCCTCTACTTCATGTCATCTTGCTTAATGCGTTACTCTGTTCTTATGAACTTAATACTCTAGATGCAGATAGGAGTCGGTCGATGTGTGGAGTAATAGTAGTAGATGCTGGCAGGAGTTGGTCTACTTGTTGCGGACATGATGCCTATATACATGATCATGCCTAGATAATCTCATAATTATTCGCTTTTCTATCAATTGCTCGACAGTAATTTGTTCACCCACCGTAATACTTATGCTATCTTGAGAGAAGCCACTAGTGAAACCTATGGCCCCCGGGTCTATCTCTTATCATATTTGCTTCCAATCTACCTTTATTTACATCTATATTATAAAATACCAAGAATATATTTATCTTATCATACTATCTTTATTAGATCTCACTTTCGCAGGTAGCCGTGAAGGGATTGACAACCCCTTTATTGCGTTGGTTGCGAGTTTTTTGTTTGTTTTTGTAGGTGCGTGGGACTTTTGAGGAGCCTCTCATACGTCTCCGTCGTATCTATAATTTTTGATTGTTCCATGCCAATATTATTAACTTTCATATACTTTTTGGCAACTTTTTATATTATTTTTTGGGACTAATATATTGATCCAGTGCCCAATGCCAGTTCCTATTTGTTGCATATTTTTTGTTTCGCAGAAACCCAATATCAAACAGAGTCCAAACGGGATAAAAATGGACGGAGATTTTTTTTGGAATATTTATGATTTTCTGGAAGTTAAATCAACGCGAAACGGTGTCCACGGTGGTCACGGGTTACGGGGGCGCGCCCTACCCCCCCAGGAGCGCCCCTGACCCTCGTGGTCCACCCGTAAGGCGGTTGATGCTCTCCTTCTGGCGCAAGAAAGCTAATTTTACAAGGAAGATCTGATCGAAAGAATCACCCCAATCGGAGTTACGGATCTCCGGATATAAAGGAAACGGTGAAGGGGTAGAATCTGCCAACGCAGAAAACGCAGAAATAGAGAGATAGATCCAATCTCGGAGGGGCTCTCGCCCCTCCCAAGCCATGGGAGCCAAGGACCAGAGGGTAAACCCTTCTCCCATCTAGGGAGAAGGCCAAGGAAGAAGAAGAAGAAGGGGGGCCCTCTCCCCCTTGCTTCCGGTGGCGCCGGAACGCCGCCGGGGGCCATCATCATCACCACGATCTTCACCAACACCGCCGGCATCTTCACCAACATCTCCACCAACTCTTCCTCCCTCTATGCAGCGGTGTAACCTCTCCCTTACCCGCTGTAATCTCTACTTAAACATGGTGCTCAACGCTATATATTATTTCCCAATGATGTATGGCTATCCTATGATGTTTGAGTAGATCTGTTTTGTCCTAATGGCTATTTGATGATCGTGATTGGTTTGAGTTGTATGTTTTATTATTGGTGTTGTCCTATGGTGCCCTCCGTGTCGCGCAAGCGTGAGGGATTCCCGCTGTAGGGTGTTGCAATACGTTCATGATTCGCTTATAGTGGGTTGGTGAGTGACTGAAACACAAACCCGAGTAAGAGGGATTGTTGCGTATGGGATAAAAGGGGACTTGATGCTTTAATGCTATGGTTGGGTTTTACCTTAATGAATCTTTAGTAGTTGCGGATGCTTGCTAGACTTCCAATCATAAGTGCATATGATCCAAGTAGAGAAAGTATGTTAGCTTATGCCTCTCCCTCAAATAGAATTGCAACAATGATTACCGGTCTAGTTATCGATTGCCTTGGACAAATAACTTTCTCGTGACAACAAGTTCTTTACTTTTACTAATTTAGTTGCATCTTTATCTAAACAGCCCCTAGTCTTTATTCTCGTGCTCTTTATTACCTTGCTAACCTATCCAAAAACACCTACAAAGTACTTCTAGTTTCATACTTGTTCTAGGTAAAGCAAACGTCAAGCATGCGTAGAGTTGTATCGGTGGTTGATGGAACTTGAGGGAATATTTATTCTACCTTTAGCTGCTCGTTGGGTTCGACACTCTTACTTATCGAAAACTGTTGCGATCCCCTATACTTGTGGGTTATCAAGACCTTTTTCTGGCGCTGTTGCCGGGGAGCAATAGCGTGGGGTGAATATTCTCGTGTGTGCTAGTTTTATTTATCACTAAGTATTTTTATTTGCTGTTCTTAGTTGTTCTCTATCTTTAGTTATGGGTAGGAAACGCAAAATACCAAAAAAATTATTTGTACCTGCTGAACCAATGGTTGAAGAACCACTCAAAATCTATCACACTGCTAAAGCTTATTACTCGGATCATCTTTGATCCCTATGTGCTCGTGCTGAAACCCCAACTAGCTTAGTTGAGGGCAAATCTTTAGATGAGCATGCTTGTTATGTGCGACACCGTATATCTGAAAAAGGGAAACTATTATGGAGTCAAATTCAACGTTTGCAATGCTATGCTTGGAATTTATGTTGGGAATATGAGTTTACTTGTTGTTCTGAAAACCCTAAAAAAACACCTTCCCTACCAATGTGAGTTTATTGATAATGGAATCTTATCTTCTTATGCTAAGGGTGTTTATAGTTACTATGATGTTCAACAAATTGAAGTATTTGTTGCTTTTAAGGGTGCTTTTGAAATTGCTATGTTGATTGCAAAGTATGATGCTACTCTTTACAAATCTAAAATTTTTGCCATACTTGAATATTGTTATTATAATTATGCTTCTAATGCCTATGTTAAACAATTTATTAAGAAATCCTCCGTTGTCCAAGAAGAGACTAATATTTTGCAGGAAGCTATGGAAGAAGAAATTGATGAAACTGTGAGCTCATTGGATGAAAAAGATGATGAGGAGAGCGAAGAACAAAAGGAGGAAGAGCGGATTAGCTACCCGTGCCCACCTTCTCATGAGAGTAACCCTCCAACTCATACATTATTTAATTCCCCTTCGTGCTTACCAAAGGATGATTGCTATGATGACTGTTATGATCCCTATGATTCTTTTGAAATATCCCTTCTTGATGATGCTTGCTATGCTTGTGGCCAAGATGCCAATATGAATTATGCTTATGGATATGAACTTGCTATAGTTCCTTATGTTAAACATGAGATTGTTGCTATTGCACCCATGCATAATAGTCCTATTATCTTTTTGAATTCTCCCTACTATACTTTATCGGAGAAACTTGCACTTATTAAGGATTATATTGATGGGTTGCCTTTTACCGTTGCACATGATGATTTTGATAGATATAATATGCATGTGCTTGCTGCTCCTACTTGCAATTATTATGAGAGAGGAACTATGTCTCCACCTCTCTATGTTTCCAATACGATAGAATTGCAAGAAATTGTTTATACTATGCATTGGCCTTTACTATGTGTGCATGAATTGTTCTTTTATGACATGCCGATGCATAGGAAGAGAGTTAGACTTCGTTGTTGCATGATATATGTTACTTTGTGCTCACTACTAAATTACAAATCATTGTTAATTAAGATTGACTTTGATATACCTTGGGATCCGGGTGGATCCATTACTTGAGCACTAAATGCCTAGCTTAATGGCTTTAAAGAAAGCGCTGCCAGGGAGACAACCCGGAAGTTTTAGAGAGTCATTTAAGAGTCATTTATTTCTGTTGAGTGCTTTCATATAGTTTAAAAACAACAAAAATAAAGAGGGGAACCTAAAAACTTTTCAGAAAGGAAAATGAAAGTAAGAAAGACAAGCATTGTTGAAGTGGGAGAGCTCCTTGAACTTTGTTCATGCTCATGGAAACTTTGTGAATCTTGATTACAGAAACTTTTCATCAAAAATAATTATCCCCTTGTACAATTCCATTGTATTATAAAAATAATGTGCCAAGGTTTGCCTTTAGGATGTTTACAATACTTGTTGGTTTGTACGGTGCAGGACAGAAACTTTGGCTGTAGTGCGCGATTTTACATTTTTAACTGGAACGTCAAACGGTTCTGATTATTTTTGCACTGTCTTTCTGTAGAACTTGTTTATTTTTCCTAATTTTGGTAGAATTTGTGGAGTACCAGAAGTATGGTGGATGTTCAGATTGCTACAGACTGTTCTGTTTTTGACAGATTCTGTTTTTGATGCATAGTTTGCTTGTTTTGATGAATCTATCAATTTATATCAGTGGATTAAGCCATGAAAAAGTTATATTACGGTAGACACAATGCAAAAACAAAATATGAATTGGTTTGCTGCAGTACTTAGAGTAGTGATTTGCTTTATTATACTAACGGATCTTACCGAGTTTTCTGCTGAAGTTTTGTGTGGATGAAGTGTCTAAACGAGGAGGTCTCGATATGAGGAAAAGGAAGAGAGGCAAGAGCTCAAGCTTGGGGATGCCCGAGGCACCCCAAGTAAATATTCAAGGAGACTCAAGCGTCTAAGCTTGGGGATGCTGGGGAGGCATCCCCTCTTTCTTCAACAAGTATCGGTATGTTTTCGAATTCGTTTCATTCATGCATTATGTGCAAGTCTTGGAGCGTCTTTTGCATTTAGTTTTCATTTTTCTTTTATGCACCATGCAGGTATGAGATAGTCCTTGGTTGATTTATAGAATTCTCTATGCACTTCACTTATATCTTTTGAGTATGGCTTTATAGAATGCTTCATGTGCTTCACTTATATCATTTGAAGTTTGGATTGCCTGTTTCTCTTCACATAGAAACAGCTATTTGTAGAATGCTCTTTTGCTTCACTTATATTTGTTATAGCGGGGGCATATCTTTTGTAGAAAGAATTAAACTCTCTTGCTTCACTTATATCTATTTAGAGAGATGATAGGAACTGGTCATTCACATGGTTAGTCATAAAATCCTACATAAGCTTGTAGATCGCTGAATATGATATGTTTGATTCCTTGCAATAGTTTTGCGATATAGAGGTGATAATATGTGGGAGGTACTAGTAGATGGTTGTGTTCAGTAAGGATGTTGGTGTTAAGGTTTGTGATTCCCGAAGCATGCACGTATGGTCTACTAACTATGTAACCAAATTGGCGCGCATTGTATTTTGATTGTTTATCTTTTGCGTGAAGGTCGGGGGCGCGCGATGGTTAACTCCTACCAACCTCCCCCCTAGGAGCATGCGCGTAGTACTTTGTTTCGATGACTAATAGATTTTTGCAATAAGTATGTGAGTTCTTTATGACTAATGTTGAGTCCATGGATTATACGCACTCTCACCCTTCCATCATTGCTAGCCTCTTCGGTACCGTGCATTGCCCTTTCTCACCTCGAGAGTTGGTGCAAACTTCGCTGGTGCATCCAAACCCCGTGATACGATATGCTCTGTCACACATAAGCCTCATTATATCTTCCTCAAAACAGCCACCATACCTACCTATTATGGCATTTCCATAGCCATTCCGAGATATATTGCCATGCAACTTCCATCATCATCATATTCATGACTTGAGCATTCATTGTCATATTGCTTTGCATGATCGTAAGATAGCTAGCATGATATTTTCATGGCTTGTCCGTTTTTTGATGTCATTGCTACGCTAGATCGTTGCACAACCCGGTACACCGCCGGAAGCATTCATATAGAGTCATATCTTTGTTCTAGTATCGAGTTGTAATATTGAGTTGTAAGTAAATAAAAGTGTGATGACCATCATTATAGAGCATTGCCCCATCATCAAAAAAGGGAAGGCCAAAGAAGCCTAAATAAAAAAAGGGGGGCCAAAGAAGCCCACCAAAAAAACAAAAAGAAAAGGGGCAATGTTACTATCCTTTTTCCACACTTGTGCTTCAAAGTAGCACCATGTTCTTCATGTAGTGAGTCTCATATCTTGTGCTTCAAAGTAGCACCATGTTCTTCATATAGATTATCTCCTATGTTGTCACTTTCATATACTAGTGGGATTTTTCATTATAGAACTTGGCTTGTATATTCCAACGATGGGCTTCCTCAAATGCCCTAGGTCTTCATGAGCAAGCAAGTTGGATGCACACCCACTTAGTTTCTTTTGTTGAGCTTTCATACACTTATAGCTCTTAGTGCATCTGTTGCATGGCAATCCCTACTCCTTGCATTGACATCAATTGATGGGCATCTCCATAGCCTGTTGATTAGCCGCGTTGATGTGAGACTTTCTCCCTTTTTGTCTTCTCCACATAACCTCCATCATTATATTCTATTCCACCCATAGTGCTATATCCATGGCTCACGCTCATGTATTGCGTGAAGGTTGAAAAAGTTTGAGAATACTAAAGTATGAAACAATTTCTTGGCTGACACTGGGATAGGCATGAGGGGTACCTTGTGTTAAGAAAAGGGAGCATAAAAGACTATATGATTTTGTAGGGATAACTTTCTGAAGCATTGATGTTTTGAAAGACATGATTGTTTGTTGGGATGCCCTAAGTATTATTGCTTTTATGTCAAATTATAAACTATTGCTTTGAATCACTCGTGTCTTAATAGTCATGCCATGATTAGACATATGATCAAGATTTGCTAGGTAGCATTCCACATAAAAAATTATTCTTTTTTATCATTTACCTACTCGAGGACGAGCGGGAATTAAGCTTGGGGATGCTGATACGTCTCCGTCGTATCTATAATTTTTGATTGTTCCATGCCAATATTATTCACTTTCATATACTTTTTGGCAACTTTTTATATTATTTTTGGGACTAACATATTGATCCAGTGGCCAGTGCCAGTTCCTGTTTGTTGCATATTTTTTGTTTTGCAGAAACCCAATATCAAACAGAGTCCAAACGGGATAAAAACGGACGGAGAATTTTTTTTGGAATATTTATGATTTTCTGGAAGTTAAATCAACGCGAAACGGTGTCCAGGGTGGTCACGAGGTTGGGGGGCGCGCCCTGCCCCCCCAGGCGCGCCCCTGACCCTTGTGGTCCACCCGTAAGGCGGTTGACGCTCTCCTTTTGGCGCAAGAAAGCTAATTTTACAAGGAAGATCTGAGTGAAAGAAACACCCCAATCGAAGTTACGGATCTCCGGATATAAAGGAAACAGTGAAGGGGTAGAATCTGCCAACGCAGAAAACGCAGAAATAGAGAAATAGATCCAATCTCGGAGGGGCTCTCGCCCCTCCCAAGCCATGGGAGCCAAGGACCAGAGGGTAAACCCTTCTCCCATCTAGGGAGAAGGCCAAGTAATAATAAGAAGGGGGGGCCCTCTCCCCCTTGCTTCCGGTGGCGCCGGAACACCGCCGGGGGCCATCATCATCACCGCGATCTTCACCAACACCGCCGCCATATTCACCAACATCTCCACCAACTCTTACTCCCTCTATGCAGCGGTGTAACCTCTCTCGTATCCGCTGTAATCTCTACTTAAACATGGTGCTCAACGCTATATATTATTTCCCAATGATGTATGGCTATCCTATGATGTTTGAGTAGATCTGTTTTGTCCTAATGGCTATTTGATGATCGTGATTGGTTTGAGTTGTATGTTTTATTATTGGTGATGTCCTATGGTGCCCTCCGTGTCCCGCAAGCATGAGGGATTCCTGCTGTAGGGTGTTGCAATACGTTCATGATTCGCTTATAGTGGGTTGGTGAGTGACTGAAACACAAACCCGAGTAAGAGGGATTGTTGCGTATGGGATAAAAGGGGACTTGATGCTTTAATGCTATGGTTGGGTTTTACCTTAATGAATCTTTAGTAGTTGCGGATGCTTGCTAGACTTCCAATCATAAGTGCATATGATCCAAGTAGAGAAAGTATGTTAGCTTATGCCTCTCCCTCAAATAGAATTGCAACAATGATTACCGGTCTAGTTATCGATTGCCTTGGACAAATAACTTTCTCGTGACAACAAGCTCTTTACTTTTACTAATTTAGTTGCATCTTTATCTAAACAGCCCCTAGTCTTTATTCTCGTGCTCTTTATTACCTTGCTAACCTATTCAAAAACACCTACAAAGTACTTTTAGTTTCATACTTGTTCTAGGTAAAGCAAACGTCAAGCGTGCGTAGAGTTGTATCGGTGGTCGATAGAACTTGAGGGAATATTTATTCTACCTTTAGCTCCTCGTTGGGTTCGACACTCTTACTTATCGAAAACTGTTGCGATCCCCTATACTTGTGGGTTATCAGCCTCCTACTAGATTGATACCTTGGTTCTCAAAAACTGAGGGAAATACTTACGCTACTATTGCTGCATCACCCTCTCCTCTTCGAGGAAAACCAACGCAAGCTCAAGACGTAGCAAGAAGGATTTCTGGCGCCGTTGCCGGGGAGGTCTTCGCTCAAGTCAAGACATACCAAGTACCCATCACAAACTCATCTCCCTCTCATTTACATTATTTGCCATTTGCCTCTCGTTTTCCTCTCCCGCACTTCACCCTTGCCATTTTATTCGCCCTCTCTTTCCCAATCTCTCTCTCTCTCTCTCTTTTCGCTTGCCTTTTTCTGTTTGCTTGTGTGTTGGATTACTTGTTGCCCTGGCGCAAGATAATACCAAATTGTGTGATTTCTCGAACACCAATAATAATGATTTCCTTAGTACTCCGATTGATCCTCTTAATGATGTTGAGTCTTGTGAAATCAATACTGCTTTGCTGAATCTTGTTATGAAAGATCAATTCGTCGGCCTTCCTAGCGAAGATGCGGCCACTCATCTAAACAATTTTGTTGATTTGTGTGATATGCAAAAGAAGAAAGATACGGATAACAATATTTTCAAATTGAAGCTATTTCCGTTTTCACTTAGATATCGTGCTAAAGTTTGGTTTTTGTCTTTGCCTAAAAATAGTATTGATTCTTGGAACAAGTGCAAAGATGCTTTTATCTCTAAATATTTTCCTCCTGCTAAGATCATCACTCTTAGGAACGATATTATGAATTTTAAACAACTTGATCATGAGCATGTTGCCCAATCTTGGGAAAGAATGAAATTGATGCTTCGCAATTGCCCTACTAATGGTTTGAATTTATGGATGATCATACAAAAATTTTATGCCGGTTTGAACTTTGCTTCTAGAAATCTCTTAGATTTGGCCGCGGGAGGCACATTTATGGAAATCACGTTAGCAGATGCTACAAAACTTCTTGATAATATTATGGCTAATTATTCTCAATGGCACACCGAAAGATCTTCTAGTAAAAAAGTGCATGCTATAGAAGAAATCAATGTTTTGAGTGGAAAGATGGATGAACTTATGAAATTGTTTGCTACTAAAAATACTCCTCTTGATCCCAATGATATGCCTTTGTCTTATTTGATTGAAAATAATAATGAATCTATGGATGTGAATTTTGTTGGTAGGAATAGTTTTGGAAATAATGCTTATAGAGGAAACTTTAATGCTAGACCGTTCCCTAGTACTTCCTCTAATAATTATGGAAATTCCTACAATAACTCTTATGGTAATTTCAATAAGATGCCCTCTGATTTTGAGAATAGTGTGAAAGAATTTATGATTTCTCAAAAGAATTTTAATGCTTTGCTTGAAGAAAAATTGCTCAAAGTTGATGATCTGGCTAGGAATGTTGATAGACTTTCGCTTGATGTTGATTCTCTTAAACTTAGATCTTCTCCTCCTAAGCATGATATTAATGAGTCTCTCAAAGTAATGAGAATTTCCATTGATGAGTGTAAGGAAAGTACTGCTAGATTGCGTGCTAAAAAAGATAGCTTTATAAAAGCATGTTCTTCTAGTTTCCATGAAAATAATGATGAGGATCTTAAAGTTATTGATGCGTCTCCTATTAGATCTATGTTTTGCAATATGAATCTTGATAATTATGGGACTGATGATGAGTCAACTTTACCTAGAAGGCGTCCCAAGAATTCGGAGTTTTTAGATCTTGATGCTAAATTTGGTAAAAGTGGGATTGGAGAGGTCACAACTTTAAATAGCATTGAACCCACTATCTCAGATTTCAAGGATTTTGATTACGATAATTGTTCTTTAGAAGGTTGTATTTCCTTGTTGCAATCCGTTGTTAATTCTCCTCATGCTTATAGTCAAAACAAAGCTTTTACCAAACATATTGTTGATGCCTTGATGCAATCTTATGATGAAAAACTTAATTTGGAAGTTTATATACCTAGAAAACTTAAAGATGAGTGGGAATCTACTATAAAGATTAGAATTAAAGATTATGAGTGTTTTGCTTTGTGTGATTTGGGTGCTAGTGTTTCCACGATTCCGAACACTTTATGTGATATTCTAGGTTTCCATGATCTTGATGATTGCTCTTTAAATTTGCACCTTGAGGATTCCACCATTAAAAAGCCAATGGGAAGGATCAATGATGTTCTCATTGTTTCAAATGGAAATTTGGTGCCTGTGGATTTTATCATTCTTGATATAGATTGCAATCTTTCTTGCCCTATTATTCTTGGTAGACCTTTCCTTAGAACGATTGGCGCGATTATTGATATGAAGGAAGGGAATATTAGATTCCAATTTCCATTAAAGAAAGGCATGGAGCACTTTCCAATAAAGAAAGTCAAATTACCTTATGAATCTATCATGCGGGCTACTTATGAATTTAGTGCCAAAGATGGCACTCGTTAGATCTATCTTTGCTTTTATGCCTAGCTAGGGGCGTTAAACGATAGCGCTAGTTGGGAGGCAACCCAATTTTCTTTATGCTTTTTGTTTTTGCTCCTGTTTAGTAATAAATCTTGCATCTACCTTATGTTTAGATGTGTTTTTATCTTTTAATTAGTGTTTGTGCCAAGTAGAACCTATAGGATAACCTATGATGTTAGTTGATTTGATTCTACTGAAAAACAAAAACTTTGCATGCACGAATATAATTTTGTTAAATCACAGGAACGTGCTTTTGCGTTGATTATTTTTGCTGCTGATCAATAAACAAATTGTCCAGGACTTCCTATTTTGGTAGGATGTTTAGAGTTCCAGAAGTTTGCGTTAGTTACAGATTGCTACAGACTGTTCTGTTTTTGACAGATTCTGTTTTTCGTGTGTTGTTTGCTTATTTTGATGCATCTATGGCTAGTAAAATAGTTTATAAACCATAGAGAAGTTGGAATACAGTAGGTTTAACACCAAAATAAGTAAATAATGAGTTCATTACAGTACCTTATGTGGTGGTTTTGTTTTCTTTCACTAACGGAGCTTATAAGATTTCCTGTTGAATTTTGTGTTGTGAAGTTTTCAAGTTTTGGGTAAAGCCTTTATGGACTATGGAATAAAGGGTGGCAAGAGCCTAAGCTTGGGGATGCCAAAGGCACCCCAAGATATTCAAGGATAGCCAAAAGCCTAAGCTTGGTGATGCCCCGGGAAGGCATCCCCTCTTTCATCTTCGTTCATTGGTAACTTTACTTGGAGCTATATTTTTATTCGCCACATGATATGTGTTTTGCTTGGAGCGTCGTGTATTATATTAGTATTTGCCTTTTAGTTTACCACAATCATCCTTGCTGTACACACCTTTTGGGAAAAGCCTTTTTGATTAGGATTTGCTAGAATACTCTATGTGCTTCACTTATATCTTTTGAGCTTGATAGTTTTTGCTCTAGTGCTTCACTTATATCTTTTAGAGCACGGTGGTGTCTTAATTTTGAAGAAATTATTAGTCTCTAATGCTTCACTTATATTATTTTGAGAGTCTTTTAGAACAGCATGGTATTTTCTATGGTTATAAAATTGGTCCTAGAATGGTAGGCATCCAAGTTGGGTATAATAAAAACTATCATAGGAAGTGAATTGGATGTTATGATCAATTTGATACTTGATAATTGTTTTGAGATATGGAGGTAGTGATATTTCATGCTAGTTGGGTGATTATGAATTTAAAGAATGCTTGTGTTGAAGTTAGCAAGTCCCGTAGCATGCACGTATGGTTAAAGTTGTGTAACAAATTTGAAACATGAATGTACCTGGCTTGTGCATCCTTATGAGTGGCGGCCGGGGACGAGCGATGGTCTTTTCCTACCAATCTATCCCCCTAGGAGCATGCGCGTAGTACTTGATTTTTGATGACTTCTAAATTTTTGCAATAAGTATATGAGTTCTTTTGACTAATGTTGAGTCCATGGATTATACGCACTTTTACCTTTCTGCCATTGCTAGCCTCTTCGGTACCGTGCATTGCCCTTTCTCACCTTGAGAGTTGGTGCAAACTTCGCCGGTGCATCCAAACCCTGTGATACGATACGCTCTATCACACATAAACCTCCTTATATCTTCCTCAAAACAGCCACCATACCTACCTATTATGGCATTTCCATAGCCATTCCGAGATATATTGCCATGCAACTTTCCACCGTTTCGTTCATCATAACATACTTTACTTTTGTCATATTGCCATTGCATGATCACGTAGTTGACATTGTATTTGTGGCAAAGCCACCATGCATTATTTTTCATACATGTCACTCTTGATTCATTGACCATCCCGGTACACCGCCGGAGGCATTCATATAGTCATATCTTGTTCTAGTTTCGAGTTGTAATTCATATCTTGTAATCAATAGAAGTGTGATGATCATCATTATTAGAACATTACCCAAAGGAAAAAAAGAAGAAGAAAGAAGAAAGGACAAAAGAAAAAAAGGAAGGCCCAAAAAAAGGGAAAAAGGGAAAAAAAAGAAAAAGAAAAGAAAAGAAATAAAAAGGGCAATGTTACTATCTCTTTTTCCACACTTGTGCTTCAAAGTAGCACCTTGTTCTTCATGTAGTGAGTCTCATATTTTTGTGCTTCAAAGTAGCACCATGTTTTTCATATAGTGAGTCTCATAAGTTGTCTTTTTCGTACTAGTGGGAATTTTTAATTATAGAACTTGGCTTGTATATTCCTACGATGGGCTTCCTCAAATGCCCTAGGTCTTCGTGATCAAGCAAGTTGGATGCACACCCACTAGTTTTCTTTTGTTGAGCATTCATAGCTCTAGTGCATCCGTTGCATGGCAATCCCTACTCCTCATGTTGACATCAATTGATGGGCATCTCCATAGCCCTTTGATTATCCTCGTCAATGTGAGACTTTCTCTTTTTTTGTCTTCTCCACACAATCCCCATCATCATATTCTACTTCACCCATAGTGCTATATCCATGGCTCACGCTCATGTATTGCGTGAAGGTTGAAAAAGTTTGAGATTATTTAAGTATGAAACAATTGCTTGGCTTGTCATCGGGGGTATAGAAGTTGGGAATATCTTTGTGTGACGAAAATGAAGCATAACCTAACTATATGATTTTGTAGGGATGAACTTTCTTTTGCCATGTTATTTTGAGAAGACATGATTACTTTGATTAGTATGCTTGAAGTGTTACTATTTCTTTTATCAATATGAACTTTTATTTTGAATCATTTGGATCTAAACATTCATGCCACAATAAAGAAACTTACATTATGAATTATGCTAGGTAGCATTCCACATCAAAAATTCTCTTTTTATCATTTACCTACTCGAGGACGAGCAGGAATTAAGCTTGGGGATGCTTGATACGTCTCCAACGTATCTATAATTTTTTATTGTTCCATTCTATTATATTACCCCTTTTGGATGTTTATGGGTTTTATTTTACACATTTATATCATTTTTGGGACTAACCTACTAACCGGAGGCTCGGCCCATATTGCTGTTTTTTTTTGCCTATTTCAGTATTTCGAAGAAAAGGAATATCAAACGGAGTCCAAACGGAATGAAACCTTCGGGAGCCTGATTTTTAGAATGAACGTGATCCAGAGGACTTGGAGTGCAAGTCAAGAAGCAGCCGAGGCTCCCACGAGATAGGAGGGCGCGCCCCCCCTATAGGGCGCGCCCCCTGTCTCGTGGGCCCCTCGGGCGGCCACCGACGTACATCTTCCTCCTATATATACCTACGTACCCCAAAAACATCCAGGAGCAGGACGAAACACAATTTCCACCACCGTAACCTTCTGTATCCGCGAGATCTCATCTTGGAGCCTTCGCTGCCACTCTGCCGGAGAAGGAATGGACCACGGAGGGCTTCTACATCAACATCCTTGCCCCTCCGATGAGTTGTGAGTAGTTTACCACAGACCTACGGGTCCATAGTTATTAGCTAGATGGCTTCTTCTCTATTTTTGGATCTCAATACAATGTTCTCCCCCTCTCTTGTGGAGATCTATTCGATGTAAACTCTTTTTGCGGTATGTTTGTCGAGATCCGATGAATTGTGGGTTTATGATATAGTTTATCTATGAATAATATTTGAATCTTCTCTGAATTCTTTTATGTATGGTTGAGTTATCTTTGCAAGTCTCTTCGAATTATCAGTTTGGTTTGGCCTACTAGATTGATCTTTCTTGCCATGGGAGAAGTGCTTAGCTTTGGGTTCAATCTTGTGGTGTCCTTACCCAGTGACAGAAAGGGTTGCAAGGCACATATTGTATTGTTGCCATCGAGGATAACAAGATAGGGTTTATATCATATTGCTTGAGTTTATCCCTCTACTTCATGTCATCTTGCTTAATGCGTTACTCTATCCTTATGAACTTAATACTCTAGATGCAGGCAGGAGTCGGTCGATGTGTGGAGTAATAGTAGTAGATGCAGGCAGGAGTCGGTCTACTTGTTGTGGACGTGATGCCTATATACATGATCATGCCTAGATAATCTCATAATTATTCGCTTTTCTATCAATTGCTCGACAGTAATTTGTTCACCCACCATAATACTTATGCTATCTTGAGAGAAGCCACTAGTGAAACCTATGGCCCCCGGGTCTATCTCTTATCATATTTGCTTCCAACCTTTATTTGCATCTTTACTTTTTGCATCTATATTATAAAATACCAAAAATATATTTATCTTATCATACTATCTTTATTAGATCTCACTTTCGCAAGTGGCCGTGAAGGGATTGACAACCCCTTTATTGCGTTAGTTGCGAGTTCTTTGTTTGTTTGTGTAGGTGCGTGGGACTTTTGAGGAGCCTCCTACTGGATTGATACCTTGGTTCTCAAAAACTGAGGGAAATACTTACGCTACCATTGCTGCATCACCCTCTCCTCTTCGAGAAAAACCAATGCAAGCTCAAGACGTAGCAGGCCATCAAGCCATCCGGCGTAGATCAGACAGTACCAAAATAAAATAAAATCGTGTGACCCCAATTTAGTCTTCAGTCAACAGACGTGTGACCACTCTCGTACCTTGCTGTTGATCTCTTAGTGTATTTCTTCAGATCAAAGAGATATGTCGTTCTTAACATTATGCGTTATCTGCATCTTCAGACACACCGTCTTCCGACTCACCGCAGCTGCTCCAACAAGGGAAGCATACACCAGAAGGGAGCTATAGTCCCCACTCAACAGTTCCCTGCATCGAATGCGCGTGCCCGACATGGACAGCCACAACAACTGCAGGGCTATCGACAAGTCAGCACATGATGCTCACTCCTATGGATGGCAGCCAGATAGGTTGTACCCTCATCTTACTTGTGTGCAACATTTATGGCTTTGTTATTCATCTAAGCATGGAAAATAGATCATCACATTTCATTGTATATTCATGCTGATCTCTTACGGGTCTTGTTCAGGAGTTCACGCTGTTCCATAGTTTAGCTAAGATACTTGTTCTTTAGGTAACGTTGTTCCATAGTTATCCTCCATCAGCCAATGCTATCCCACAGGCTGGTTATTATAGTATTATACCACGTCTAGTATTACCTATGTTGTTCTTTACTTTTGTGTACCATCTAGTTAATCTCGAGTACAAATGATACATATTCTATATCTTTCATCCGTGTTCTCCCTTTAGTTTATGAGACATGTTGCTGCTAGTTAACCCCAGTCCTACTATTTATGTCGTCTCCTACAGGCACTCATTACATAAATCTAACCACTAGTTGTCTTCCATGCATGTCAGATATAATTGCACACACTGATATATCCACAAGAACCTCACAGAGCAATGTAAAGGCCAATAAACTTGATGTCAATGATACCCAATATGATGGAACATGTAAGGGCAGTTCTTCAGAAGACTTGCAGAAAGATGATGAATCCTCTTCACCCCACAAGGTCCTTGCTCTAACTTGGCCTGTGATATGGGTACAACTTGCATATAATGTCCTGGACTTTATCTACTCTGTTGCAATGCCATGTGCTTAGCATGTTGATCATGCATGTAAATATGTCATGCCTTCCTGTTTTTCAATACCTATTCCATTCATGATAACATGTTTTCAAATTCAAGTACTATCATTCTACTCTATCGCAATGCCATCTGCTTAATTTGGACATCATGCTTCTGAATATCTTATGCATTGTTATTCATCGGTATGTACTTCATCTGTCTGCCATACCATGTTTTTTTACATTGAAGTGTTGTTCTAGTGCTCTGTTGCAATGCCATCTTATTTTCCCAATCATACACGTGTATGTTGCCTTAGTTATTTCTGTACGTATTCCGCTAGCATATAGTTTTACATTCAATTAGTGTTTTTTTTTGTGTTGTCCTGTCGTATCCCTAGCTCTTACACCATACTCCCTCCGTCCGGATTACATGTTACCGAAATGGATAAAAAAGGATGTATCTAAAACTGAAATACGCCTAGACCCATCCATTTTTTTCCGGATGGAGGGAATACATGTCAATATGTCATGCCTTTCTATTCTTCAGTACCTGTTCCATCTCTCTGCCGTCGCATGTTTTATAATTAAAGCACCATTCTTCTATACAAGGCATGCAAGGGGAAGACGACTATGTTAGAATCTGAAGGGTTACAAACAAGGCCTTTGCAAAAGATCCAAATGCCAGGAGATAATAAACCAACTCCAGTTTTTATAGATACTGCTCCAGCACAGAGAAACCCAACTCCTATTGATAATAAGCAGATTCCGGTGGCCAGAGAACTAGTCCGCTCTAGTCCAGCAAAAATATGTCAACTCAATTCTAATAAGCGTGTGCGTATCCTTGCATCATGAAATTTTATAGCATGCTGATCATATTTTCTACATGCTTCTTACCCATCTCTCTTTTAGAAAATAAGCTTAACAGATAGAAGAATTTTTGCAATGGTATCGTTTATGAGGAAAGATTCTTGCAGGAATTCTCTGTGCTCCAATGTAGATGTAAGTACCTGTTGTATATCACTATATTTTTACATCAGCATGTATTTTGTTAATCAGTGTGAATCCAACCTTTATCTGATCTAAATTTAGTTGTAGCAAAATGTATGATTAAAGGCCACAATGTTGATTTTTGTAAGGAAAATTGCCTGGTAGTTTTGCATCCTGAGTTGCATGAGTGTACTATCTCATATTAGTGGGTTTGAATACTTTGGTTCTGCAGTGAGTTTTTCAGTGTTTTTTTACTGTGTTGTCCTGTCGTATCCCTAGCTCTTACATCATACTCCCTTCGTCCGGATTAAATGTCGCAGAAATGGATAAAACTGGATGTATCTAGAACTGAAATACGCCTAGACCCATCCATTTATTTCCGGATGGAGGGAATACATGTCAATATGTCATGCCTTTCTATTCTTCAGTACCTATTCCATCTCTGCTATAGCATGTTTTATAACTGAATCACCATTCTTCTATATAAGGCATGCAAGGGGAAGACGGCTATGCTAGAATCTGAAGGGTTACAAACCAGGTCTTTGCAAAAGATCCAAATGTCAGGAGATAATAAACCAACTCCATTTTTCATAGATATTGCTCCAGCACAGCGAAACCCAACTCCCACTGATAATAAGCAGATTCCAGTGGCCAAAGAACTAGTCCGCTCCAGTCCAGCAAAGGAATGTCAACTCCATTCTAAGAAGCGTGTGCGTATCCTCGCATCATGAAATTTCATAGCATTCTGATCATATTTTCTACATGTTTCTTACCCATCTCTCTTTTAGAAAATAAGGTTAAACGATATAAGACTTCCTCCATTGGGATCGTATTCGAGGAAAATATCTTGCGGGAATTCTTTGTGCTCCAATGCTGATGTAAGTACCTGTTGTATATCACTATATTTTTACATCAACATGTATTTTGTTAATCGGCGTGAATCTAACCTTTATCTGATCTAAAATTAGTTGTAGCAAAATGTTAAAGGCACCAATGTTGATTTTTGTAAGGAAAATTTCCTGGTAGTTTTGCATACTGAGCTGCATGAATGTACTATCTCATATCACGCACATTACTGAATTGTAGTGCTTCTCTGGTTGCCCATTCATTCATTGTGTCAATGTTGCTTTCGTACTACCTTACTTGGCTAATGATAGTTGTGCCATATTGTGTTAATTTGGTGTAGGCTAGTTGCCCAAACGTTCGTTGTGTCAATGTTGCTTTCCTATTATCTGACTTGGCCAATGATAGCAATGCTAGTGTGTTAATTTTGTGCAGGCTGCTGAAGATAAGAAGACAAAATCTGAAAACAGCAAGGCAACCCCATTGTTTCTTTCCAGTAAATCTAGGCCAGGTAATATGGCAATAACTCATGATTAATCTGTTTGGTTCCCGTCCTAATTTATGTTATGATGCAGTGGTCGAGACACTCTCCACTATTAATAATACAAGCCTGCCAAAATCGCCATCTGAATTTGTTCAGTATCCTCTGTCTCGAATGCAACGGAAGAAATGTATGTTTGTGAACCAATTAATGGCTGAAGCAATGATGGAAATGGTGGATGAATCAGAGGTGCAGAGTCGTGCGACACAACAACTGATCAATGTTTTCAGAGACAGTGTAGCAAAGCAGCAAGAACTTGCCCACATGCTTATGGGCGTCATCTGTGCTGAGGTTGCAGATTGTGACATTGTAGATGGTTAGGCTCTGCTCATTTATTTGCACTGGCATCAATCTTTGATTGCCCAGTGGATGTAATTTCCTGTAATATATGCTGGATGTGCAACGTTATTCCCTGTATGTCGTACCTTTGCTTGATCAGTTTTGGTCATGTGCATAATTGCTCGTCATAATGGGCTCAAATTATCTAATTTGGCCTAAAGACATGTACGAACTTTAGTGGGCCCATTAAGTTAATGGGCCATTACTAGGCCGAAAGTTAATGGTCGGCCCTCTTACCTCCCGGGTCATTAACATGCCGACATCGAAGCGGGCAACAGGTGGCCCCAATTTATTTCACGGGCCGTTAACATGCCGTTACTAAGTTTGGGCTACATATGGCCCAACTATACTGTAGGCCTTTAGCAGGCCGAAAGAGACAGCGGGCTTGTACTGGACCATGAAGAGCATGGGCCGCTAAGAGGTCGAAAGTTAGGTCGTATTGTAAATGGCCCAACTGTGTTGTGGGCCTTTAGCAGGCCGAAAGAGAAATCGGGCTAGTATTGGACCATGAAGGGCATGGGCCGTTAAAAGGCCAAAACTAAGGTCCGACTACAAATGGCCCAACTCATTTATGGTCCGTTAACAGGCTGAAAGGCACACAGGGCCGGGAATTGGCCTAACACTTAAATGGGTCGCTAAAAGGCCAAAACTCAGGTCCGACTACAAATGGCCCAACTGATTTATGGGCCGTCAACAGGCTGAAAGTGACACCGGGCCAGAAATTGGCCCAACACTTAAATGGGCCGCTAAAAGGCCGAAACTTAGGTCCAACTACAAATGGCCCATCGGATTTCTGGGCCGTCAACAGGCTGAAAGACACACCGGGCCGGAAATTAGCCCAACATTTAAATGGGTCGCTAAAAGGCCGAAAGATGTACATCCTGGAAATTGGCCCATCCATTAAATGGGCCGTTAACAGGCCGAAATCTCATCGGGCCGATATTGAGCCCAAATATATAGTGGGTTGTTAACGGGCTCGAACTGACGATGGGCTGCAATGGTGTCAAATCTTTAACGGGCCGTTGACGGGCTGAATTGGCACATCTCGTATGGGCCGTGGGATTAAATGGACCTAACACAAGTAGGCCTTATATGGGTCGGCCTGCTAATTTTTACTGGGCCGGCCATTTTCACCGGAATGGGCCACTATTGGGCCGTGCCACGTGTCGACCTATCATAGGCGCCTCCTGTCCAATGAGTGGATGACATCTGTCCCAACAGTGAGGCAACACATGTTTCCTGCGGCCAATGATGATTTTACACGTGGAAAATCCCCATTGGTCCGGGCTGTTAACGGGTTATCGGATCCAAAACCGGACCCGATAGCTTAATAGTGTTCCGTCCCTTGACGAAAGCACTTCTGTGACGCGCGATTTATTGTCATGGAAGTGGACACTTCCGTGATGATAATTTTGGTAATGTCATGGAACACTTCTACGACAACATAGGTATGACTATCTTGATTCTGTCATAAAATCGTCATGGATGTACATGCATGACAAAAAACACGACCTACTGTGACAAACACGTATCATCACGGAAGTGTATTTTTTTTTGTAGTGATGCAAATTTAAGGGACAATCATCAAATTCACGGAAACCTAGCACATCATATAAAGTTTTTGGAATCGTGGAAACGTTAGCACCCAAATCACACAAAAGCATGGAACTCATAATCTTTAATCTTAATCTTAATAGTAGGTTCCCACTCATCATAAAGTTTTCTAGGGATAGAAACTTCCAATTCAAGCTTTTCTTCAAAAGATTGCATCATAGCATCAATGATATGTTTAGTAAAAGCTTTGTTTTGATTATAAGCATGAGGAGAATTCAACATGGGTTGCAACAAGGAAATACAATCTATTAAAGAGCAATTATCATAATTAAATTCCTTGAAATCCAAAAGAGTGGGTTCATTGCTACTTAAAGTTTTGACCTCTTCAATCCCACTTTTATCAATTTTTGCATCAACATCTAAAAACTCTGAATCATTGGGACACCTTTTAACTAAAGTTGACTCGTCTCTAGTCCCATCCTTATCAATATTTATATTGGAAAACAAAGATTCGGTAGGAGTCACATCAATCACTTTAAGATCTTCATCATTATTTTCACGAAAACTAGAAGAACACGCTTTTACAAACCAATCTCGTTTAGAACGCATCTTAGCAGTTCTTTCTTTGCACTCATCAATGAAGATTACCATAGCTTTTATAGATTCATTGATATCATGCTTGGGTGGAATAGATCTAATTTTCAAAGAATCAACGTCAAGAGAAATTCTATCCACGTTCCTAGCCAAATCATCAATCTTAAGCAATTTTTCTTCAACCAAGGCGTTAAAATTCTTTTGTGAACTCATAAATTCTTTAACGCTATTCTCAACATCTTATTATAATTTTCATAAGAATTTTTGTAGGAATTGCCATAATCATTAGAGGAATTACTAGGAAACGACCTAGGATAAAAATTACCTCTATACGCATTATTACCAAAATTGTTCCTACCAACAAAATTCACATACATAGATTCATTATTATTTTCAATCAAAGTAGACAAAGGCATATAATTAGGATCAATATAATCACTCTTGCTAGCAAATAATTTCATAAGTTCATCCATCTTTCCACTCAAAACATTAATTTGTTCAATCACATGCACTTTTTTACTAGTGGAAGATCTTTTGGCATGCCATTGAGAATAATTAACCATAATATCATCTAGGATTTTAGTAGCTTCTTCTAGATTAATTTCCATAAAAGTACCTCCCGCGGTCGAATCTAAAAGATTTCTAGAAGCAAAAATCAATCTGGCATTATTTTTTTGTATGATCATCCATAAATTCAAACCATGAGTAGGGCAATTTCGTAACGTCAATTTCATCTTCTCCCAAGATTGTGCAACATGTTCATGATCAAGTTTCTTAAAATTCATAATATCATTCCTAAGGGAGATGATCTTAGCGGGAGGAAAATACTTGGAAATAAAAGCATCTTTACACTTATTCCATGAATCAATACTATTTTTAGGTAAATATGAAAACCAAGTTTTAGCACGATCTCGAAGTGAGAACGGAAATAGCTTCAATTTAGCAATATCATTATCCACATCTATCTTCTTTTGCATATCACACAAATCAACGAAATTGTTTAGATGGGATGCGGCATCTTCACTAGGAAGGCCGGAAAATTGATCTTTCATAACAAGATTCAACAAAGCGGCATTAATTTTACAAGATTCCGCACTAGTGGCGGAGCAATCAGAGTACTAATAAAATCATTATTATTGGTATTGGAAAAATCACACATTTTGGTATTCTCTTGAGTCATCGTGACAAAGCAAGCAATCTAGCACACGAGCAAACAAAAAGCCGAACGGAAGAAGGGCGAAGAAAAGGACGAATCTTTTCGAAAATCGTTTTAGAAGTGGGGAAGAGGAAAACGAGAGGCAAATGGTGAATAATGTAATGCAAGAGATGAGAGTTTTATGATGGGTACTTGGTATGTCTTGACTTGGTGTAGATCTCCCAGGCAATGGCGCCAGAAATTCTTCCTGCTACTTCTTGAGCTTGCGTTGTTTTTTCCCTTGAAGAGGAAAGGGTGATGCAGCAAAGTAGAGATAAGTATTTCCCTCAGTTAGAGAATCAAGGTATCAATCCAGTAGGAGACAACGCACAAGCCACCAATACCTGCACAAACAATCAAACAACTTGCACCCAACGCGATAAAGGGGTTGTCAATCCCTTCATGTCACTTGCAAAAGTGAGATCTGATAGAGATAGATAAACAAAAGGTAATTTTTTTTGGGTTTTTTGGTTTATAGATATGAAAGTAAAAGATTGCAAAATAGTAAATCAGAAACTAATATGATGGAAAATAATAGATCGGAAACTAATATGATGGAAAATAGACCCTCGGGCCATAGGTTTCATTAGAGGCTTCTCTCATGAAGGCAAATATTACGGTGGGTGGACAAATTACTGTCGAGCAATTGATAGAAAAGTGCAAAGTTATGACGATATCCAAGGCAATGATTATGAAATATAGGCATCACATTTGTGTCAAGTAGACCGACTCATGCCTGCATCTACTACTATTATTCCACACATCGACCGACTCCTGCCTGCATCTAGAGTATTAAGTTCATGAAGAACAAAGTAACACTTTAAGTAAGATGACATGATGTAGAGGAATAAACTCAAGCAATATGATGTAAACCCCGTCTTTTTATCCTCGATGTCAATAATACAATGTGTGCCTTGCTTCCCCTACTGTCACTGGAAAGGACACCGAAAGATTGAATCCAAAGCTAAGCACTTCTTTCATTGCAAGAAAAGCCAATCTAGTTGGCCAAAGTAAACCGATAGTTCGAAGAGAATTACAAAGATATCAAATCACACATAAAAGAATTCAGAGAAGATTCAAATAATATTCATAGATAAACAGATCATAAATCCACAGTTCATTGGGTCTCGACAAACACACCATAAAAGAAGATTACATCAGATAGATCTCCAAGAACATCGAGGAGAACACGGTATTGAGAATCAAAGCGAGAGAAGAAGCCATCTAGTTACTAGCTATGGACCCGTAGGTCTGTGGTAAACTACCCACGCTTCATCGGAAAGGCAATAGAGATGATGTAGAAGCCCTTCGTGATCGAATCCCCCTCCGACATGATGCCGGAAAAGGCCCCTAGATGGGATCTCACAGGACCAGAAGGTTGCGGCGGTGGAAAAGTGTTTTCGTGGATGCCTCTGGTGGTTTGGGAATATATGTGAATATATAGGAGGGAGATCTAGGTCAGGGGGTCGCTGAGGGGCCCACAAGGTAGGGGGCGCACCCTCCCCCCTTGTCGCCGCCCCGTGGCTCTTCCGACTTGCAATCCAAGTCTCCTGGGTGTCTTCTCATCCAAGAAAAATCATCGCGAAGGTTTTATTCCGTTTGGACTTCGTTTGGTATTCCTTTTCCGCGAGACTCAAAAACAAGGAAAACAGAAACTGGCACTGGGCTCTAGGTTAATAGGTTAGTCACAAAAATAATATAGAATAGCATATTAATGCATGTAAAACATCCAAAACAGATAATATAATAGCATCGAACAATCAAAAATTATAGATACGTTGGAGACGTATCAAGGATCAACACATGATGCTAACATTCTAAGTGACAACATGTGTAGACCGGATGGCATCAACATACCAGATGGCAAGTCCTACCTAGGTGATGCTGGCTATGCATGTCGGTCTGGTGTTATTCCACCCTTCAGGAAAACCAGGTACCATCTGAACGGGTTCTCTGGTAGAAACTATCATAGGACTCATCGGGAACCGTTCAATCTCAAAGACACCATCCTTAGAGTAACGGTTGAGATGGCATTTGGAGCTCTGAAGAATATGTTTAAGATCCTGGATCAGAAGCCATTCCACCCTTACCCTACCCAGACTAAGCTTATTCTTGCATGTTGCATCATTCACAATCGGATCCTACAATGGGATTGTGATGAACTTGTGCCAGAGGAGGAAGATGTGATATCTGATGATGTGATCAGTACCGACCATGGTGTGAAGGCGTTTGGCAACAAAGCGCGTAAGAACAAAAGATTGGTGTGGGTTTAGACAATATGGGATAACAGAGGTCAGACAAGAGTCTGAAGAAGAAGAAGAAGAAGAAGAAGAAGAAGAAGCACAACAACAGAAGAAGAAGAAGAGGAAGAGGAATCAAAACCAGAAGATGATGGACTTCCACCTAGTTGAACTTTTCCCTATTCAGCCATATTGGCTCTTAATAACTTGTACCATCATTTGCTAGTAGTTAGGATAAACTGTCAATTGTTTTCTAGTTAGGACAGAACAATGTTCAGTGTGTGGTAAGGTCACTGCTAATGAGAAGTAGTGATCACATCTGATGCCGTTTGCAACCAAACAACGTGTTGTTTGTGTAACAACAACGACACATTCAATCAAACAACGTGGTAGAAATTGCTTCCCTCATGCATGAAGCCTAATGCAGGCAAGCAAATTACATACATGTATTAATTTTTATTCTGCATTAGCTCAAACAGATCCAACTAAGATAAGTATTCTTTCTGTCCGGAAAAGCTTGTTCCCCTAATGCTAGATACATCCATTTGAGGGACAAGATTGAGACAAATTTTTTTGACGGGGAGAGTACCCAAAATGCCCTGGAACAAACACGTGAACCAAACAAGCAGCTACACCAAAGGTCACTGGGAAGCGCGGCCGTGCTACTGAGCCCCACAGTGACAGGCAGGCAGCGAGTCAGTCGGTCACCCCGGTCCAGCATGCAGAGTCCCCTGCCACTGCCACAGTCTTCCCCATGGCCTATAGCTGCTAGCTTCACGTGAGCGCCCAAAGAAAACCAGCCTTCCCTCCCTCGCTGCTTGATTTGCTTGGCTTCGCTCCCCCTCCACCCCCCGTAAATCTGAGCAGCGCCGCATTTAATGCCCCTTCTCTCCTCCGGTCTCCCTCCCAAACCCCTCCTCCTGCCTCCCGTCCCCTCCCACAGATCAAATCCATGCGCCGGCCGCCGGCCGGCCGCGCTACTTCTTGATTCCTGGAAAGGCCGGACCTTTCTCCCTCTCGCACTGATCGGCGGCGCCCTTTGATGCGAGAATAAGGAGGGTTCCGTTCCGTCAGGCATTTCTTCCGTCTTCTCTCAGCCGTGCTGGTTGTCAGGGGCGAGCCGATGAGGCGGCATGGGTGGCAGCTCCCTTACCACCCTCTCCAGGTCTGTTCTTGCCTCCCCGGCGGTGAAATTTTGTGCATTTTCCCTTCTTTTCCGCGGCGAGGGGCCGACGGACGGATGCTTGCTTGCTTGCTGCAGGTGGTCGCCGTGTCCGTGTTCGTGGCGCTGGCGTTCGCGTTCTACGTCTTCTTCGCGCCCTTTGTTGGGAGGAAGGTCTTCCAGGATGCCGCCATGGGGCTCTACACTCCTCTGGTAATTATACTCTTGCCTGCCCCCTCTTCCTTGCTGACAGGGTGAGTGAACGCCCTGTGGTTTGGCACATTTTGGATCCCAATCTTGGTGCTGCATGATGGGCCCATTAAGCAGTGGTTGCTGGAACTTGGGGGAAGTGCCCAAACAAAGTAGTAGTTCTCACCTTGAAATGGGCTATTTAGCAGTCTTCCATATGCGGTTGAATTTCTGTGTTTGCTCGTTTGTTTGTTGGAGGGTGGTACAAGCTCGCTTCGAGGGTAGTCTTCTGGCCAATTCTGGCATTGTCATGTGACATGCCTAACCCTGCAAGTCATTGTCCTGCATTCGTGGTTGGTAAATTTTGCTTTCTTCTCAAGGTTAGGAGCAGTATATGAGGGCTACTTTCTGAGTTTCTGTATGTGATGGCGGTGCAAACAATGTCGTATTATTAAGGGCAATCAGGAATTATACATTCTGTACTCTTAGTGCTTCTTTGCTCAATCCAATTTAGCAGTACCTTTGGGCAGTTCAGAATTTGTACACTGTTTGGTTGGTAGGCTTTTGTAACTCTGTTTAACGTTATGGTCCATTGATCCGAGGCCGTAGCCCAGGCCAGGAGGAGCCTCTGGGCTGACGCTGTGTCGCTGTCAACGGCACACAGAACCACAAAGATAATGGTGAGAGATAGATTGATAGTTTCCGGAAACCAACGTGATTGCCTCCTTGTATAATGGGTGGCTACACAAGACTGTACTGGAAGGCTGTAATGAAATAGAACTGTCTCTTGCCCAATACATACTCAAAATTAACTAAGGTTCCTGCCTAAGAACATAAAGACTGAAAGGTGCTAGACCCTGGGGTCCTAACCAACCGGGCCACGCCGGCCGTAGGGTTAATCCCCACATTACAGTTTAATTGAGAGAGATGTAATTTAAGTTGTATTTACTACAATTATATTAGTAGTTTCTTGTGGTCCTATCTTTCCGATACCATGGTATGGTTTCGGTGCTGTCTTGTTATAATCATGCCAAGCTGAGAAAGGAGTTTCCTTGGATTAGGTAATGTTATATCCTGCAAATGGACTATCCCTGCATTATTCTTTACTTCTTTGTAGCCCACAGAGTGGCAGCAACATCATGGTC
The DNA here is from genome assembly GCF_018294505.1 of Triticum aestivum. Taxonomy (NCBI): domain Eukaryota; kingdom Viridiplantae; phylum Streptophyta; class Magnoliopsida; order Poales; family Poaceae; genus Triticum; species Triticum aestivum. Next base: position 200,489,040 of record NC_057798.1, read on the forward strand.
CTGCCCAAGTTCTTTGGAAAATGTTGTATCTATGCTGTAATGAGTTGGTAATATTCATGAGGGCACCTTTTTGGTCTTCAGGCATCTTTTTTAACATCTGTATGCATGTATTACAGAGTGGCATGCATCATCATGCCAGCACACTTTTCCTTTCTTCATGATTAACCATGTATATTTCTTGTTCTTCGGGACGAATATTAACCATGTGCTATTACAGTCAGAAATCAGGGAATCATGGTCTGCTTATGTTTCTGGATGAAATCTGATTTTCTTCAAAACATTACATGATTAAGTTCACAAAACTGAAAATTTATTGTGATGATGGAAGGCACTAAAGCATGATTTAACACCTGGAGGTTGTCGTAGATACACTTCTTTGGGCACACTTAATGCTAACTGCACCTTTCCCTTTTTTTGCCTGATAACACCTTTTCACTACAGTTAAACTCTAAACTATGATTAGGAATTATTGTGAATATGTGGTGATATGACTATTTTATCAAGTCATACCCTTTATTATTATAGAAAATAATCTATTCAGCAGAACCCGATTATGAATTTACTTAGCACTGCAATGGTTAAAGCAGCTGTTTAACTTAACATCTGATAAAAGCGTGTAACCTTCTTTTCTTTAGGTTTTATGTGTATTCTTTCTGTACATCTGGTGTGCTGCGACGGATCCAGCAGATCCAGGGGTCTTCAAATCAAAGAAGTACCAAAGATTGTATGGAGGCTGCAAGCATAGGCGCCTGAAGGAGTCCATACAAGGTGTTTCAGATGTTGGATTACGACTAGAGGGAACTGGAGAAAAGAGAGAACATGAGGTTGCTGATGCTAATGAAAAGTCAATGACTGAACTGAAGAACAAAAGCTCATCTTGCTGCAGTGCAATTTTCTCTGCATTTCTCCTTATATTCCGCCCTCTTTCTTTTGTTTTTTCCTGCTGCCAATCACGTGAATGGTCCTCTGAGCAGCAAGACAGTGAAGATGGGATGTTTTTCTGCAGCCTTTGTGAAGTCGAGGTATGTTTCTTTCACCTGCTGGTGTTGATGTATGCTTTTGCATGCAAGTATTTAACGTGTTGCTTTTTGTGTAGGTGTTGAAGTACAGTAAGCATTGCAGAGTTTGTGACAAATGTGTGGACGGTTTTGATCATCACTGCAGGGTAACATACACCTGAATAAATATATCTCTTTATATATGGTCATGAGCAAGTCTTCTTATTTTAATTAGCAAGTATATATTAACTCTCATGAATTGCTCAATCTCAACAGTGGCTCAACAATTGTATCGGAAAAAGAAACTATAGGAGGTTTTTTCTTCTAATGACAACAGCCCTTTTCTTGGTAAGCTCGTGTTCTCTATCATGCTTTGGTAGATTGTTTTTACAGAAATGCTGCAGATGGCTCTGATCTTAGTATAATCATGTAAGCATTTTCCAGGCATCAACTGCATTCTACAACACAGTTGTTCTTATGCATTTGAATTTGGTCATCATTGTTGGAGAGAGCATTTTATTCCTGGTCCTTTTCATCCTAGTTGACCATTGACAGGTCTGCATGGTTTGTGCACTTTGGACCAGCTTATCCTGCAATCAGCAACTGGAGTATTGGTGCTAGTTCTCTGCTTTGTTCAGCGAAAGGAATTCTCTATGCAGATTGTGTCAAAGCTAGGAAGCAGCTTCTCTGTAGCGCCTTTCATCATTGTGGTGGTATGTTCAATCATCCTACTTCTTTCTAATTCGCTGTTGAAAGTGCTAAGTGTTTTACTCGATCTTTCTTGAACTAGTACTAAAATGATTGATCCTCGTTCACGCAGGCATCCTGTACCATCCTAGCTATGATTGCTTTACTGCCGATTGCTCAACTTCTCTTTTTCCACATCCTTCTCATCAAGAAGGCAAGTCCTGTCACCATCTTATATTTGTAACCATTGTTATACCAGCGCAGCGATTCCATTACTATCCCTGTGCTATTGGCGATTAGCTTATATTTCAAATTCTGAGACCACCTCACTCAAATATTTTGTGGAAAACGTGAACTTGTGACACTTAGCCTGACACTGGGAACATTGATTTGATAACATACATGTAAATATTGAGCAAACAACTGTTATATCACGGGTCCATGATTTTTATGTTATCGTATCACTGATAAACTGCAAAGAAAACAGCGAAAATGAACGGATTACTTAGTTTTTCTCTGAATTAGCAAATATATTTTGACATCATGGATAGTTTGTATTGTTGCCTTTCAAGGTGGTCTATTTTAAAACTAAGTACCATTTTACCAATTTGATGCAGGGAATCAGTACATACGACTACATCATTGCCCTGAGAGAGCAAGAACAAGAAGAGGTTAGTGGGGAGCAGAGTCCACAGATGTCTCATGTAAGCTCCTATGGTGGGCTTAGCAGTACTAGTTCCTTTGGTGCACTCCGTCGTGGTTCATGGTGTACCCCTCCAAGACTGTTTCTTGAAGATCAGGTGAGAACCCTACATCATCGAACTTAATGAATAACGAGACAAAAATTGACATTAGAACTGGCGCTGTTGCTGGAAAAGTGAAGGTGGTTGTTTGCACATCATGTGTTACATTTATAGCCTCAGTAATTACTCATGTGGTGAAGTAATCATAGCTGTTTGATTATTATTTAAACAGTCACGCTGATTGTTGGTATGACTTGGACATCTTGAAATTTCTTGAACTGTTATAATTTAGCATTTGTAAATGGCAACGAATGCACTTAGGTGCCGTTATAAGTTCCGCACACATGGTTATAATAGATAGACGTATTCCCTTTTCTGCATCAGCATTTTCCCCTCAGCTCACAAATAATCTGAAGCACTCAAACTCCTTTGCAGTTTGACGTTATTCCATCAGAGGCTGGTTCTTCACATAACTCCGCTACCAAGAGAAAAGACGAAGAAGTAAGGAGGAAGAAAACCTCAGGGGCTGTGAAAATTAGTCCATGGGCACTGGCTCGTCTTAATGCAGAAGAAGTTTCTCGAGTTGCTGCCGAAGCAAGGAAGAAGTCCAAGGTTTTAGTGCCCATTAGAAGATATGAGTATTCACTCGGTCATGAAACAGACAGTAGCTATGGAGGCATGAGCAGCAGGATTGATCTAGGACCTGATAACATGACCAGAACAAATAGGAGAGGAAGGCCCCATGGTGATCTCTCTCTCAAGCCTGTCGCGAAAATATCTACAGATGCTATCGATAGTAATGGCAATGACATGGTCAGCCTAGCACCGTTGCAACTTGAGGCGCGGAGTGCTTTTCATCCAAGTAGAGCTGCATCTTCCGCCAACGTTGATGGCTCGTCTCCAGATAGCAGTCTGGATTCACCTGATCTGCACTTGTACCGGTTCTCAGGTGTCTCCTCGTCCGCAGCTGAAGACTTGCAGCTGGTAGCTCTCACTGCCCCGGGAAGCACTCCACATCACGGCATTCAGCTGTCTAGATCAACCAGTGACGGGTATGAAGCATCAGGCGGTGAAGACAGCGACCGCATCCCGTCAAGGATAGTGCACCGCTCCTCCAACTGGGCAAGCATCATCCTCAGCACCGATCAGGGTGTGCCCTCGTCGGGCGCCCTTGTGCCGAAGAACAGATTGCCTTAGACTTTCCATGCTCAGCTTCCTTCAGACCCAAGAATGTAAATGGCCTGCAGCGTGTTCTAACTTGTTTGACGCCACCTCCCGTTCCGTAGTTTCGAATCCTGTTGTCTCAGCTATGCATTTTTGGAATTTGGTAAGGTAGAGAATGTAGAATTGTTTCGTTTCGCCGGGGGCTCAAGTGCTTGTAGTTTTTGCTGTGAGATGACAATTTCAAAGATGTTGATATCTTCAGTATCTATCAGGGCCTCGGTTTTTTGGTTTTTGAAACTGCTCTTATTACATCTTAGAGCAACTATTGCCGAGGTTGACTTGCTAGCTTCCTTCCACGTGGCGTGTGAAGAAAACAATGCATAGTTGGCAACTAGGGCGTCTTAGGCATTAAGAAATGCTACGGCCGTGCAGATTCAGTCATCTGAATCATATTTAGCAGCCCACTGTTAAGTACCATCTGACAACGTCCTGATATAAGTACTCTGATCAACCCTTTAGTCACAACCAAGTCAAACGTGTCCGACACACTAAGTAGATCTGAGACTAAGTAACAAATACTGTCATATTGGACGGCACATGAGACAAGGTCAGCTAGTTGAGTCAATTCTGCTTTGGTTAGTGGAGATCAAATTATGCTACCGAGCCCTAACACGTCAGCGTCGCAAGCTTGTGATTGGTCAGATTCAGAACCTATATTCTTAAAGAAAATGGGGGGAAATGCTTGACCATAAGGAAAATGAGGGATTTTCAGGCTAACTATGTGCTATATTTCTTCAGTTCAGTGAAATTGCACCTGTAATGTTTTTCGTTTCAATTTATCAATTACCTTGCACAGGAAAAAAGAAAGAAAGAAGGGGTTGTTCAAATGTTTTACAGTCATTTTGAGGCAAAAAATGCAGTGTAGCTGTCGGTGCGAAGTATCCAGTCGACAGGTACGGACACAAAGCTGAATCTTGCAGTCCTGCTTCATTTGGTTCTCTGCTAAATATAATCGCCTGATTCAACGAATACTACCACAAGTTTATCTTGGGAATAATGCAATCCAGTAGTACTAAATGGAAGTCAATATACCGTGTTCCTGATCTAAGGTTGGAAAATGAGTACATCTGTCATATAAAAACAGCGGTTATCAGTTCAACTACCGCCTCGAGAAAGCATCGCTAGTAAATAAACAAGATAAAAGATGCTTCATATGCACAATCTAAGCTTGAGAGTTGACAAAGTTTTTACTAAACAATGAAAATAGAACACAAGAATCATCATGGACATTTTTCTTGAACCTGGGTTTTCTAGAGTCCAGCAAAGCAAATGGAGAACTCCAATTCTGATGCAAGGAGAATAATTAACCATGTCTCAAGCTCAAAGGAGCTTACATGGCAGTGATCTGTAATGTTGGCACATCAGACTTCTGCAGTGGAAGAATAGGTTAACAAAATAAGCATGACATTCATGTCTTATGTGGTTACCATGTCTCAAACTCAAAATAAGCATCATTTAGAAGACAGAGTTGAAGTCACTGTAAAAGAAATTCGGACCGAGTGCAGATTCATGAATCAAGTTTCAGAGTCATCGGTACCTCAGTATTACAATATGTTCCATTCCGTATAACCAAAAATGTGTTGAGATGACAAAATTCCACCGTAATTGAATTGATATACTAGTTACATCGTTTGAAAAGAATGCTACACACATTGCCAGCCCTCGGATCACTTCTGAGACAGATCAAGAATACACCAAATCTAAGTTTTCCCTGGTCTTCTCTTTTGCATCCGCGCCATTACATGAGCCTCGAAGAACCCCAAATGACTGCAAAAGGTTTCTTTCTCCATGAACATGAACCGATCGTGCACATTAAGCGTGTAATCATGGTGACACGACCACACCCTTCGATCTTGGCAAAAACTGGATGTTGCCCACCTCACTTATTTCCCACCAGAATATGAACAGATACACCTTGAGAAAAAGACCTATAATCTTCTTAATCACCTGACTGCATCTGACTTGTCATCCATCATCATCTCAATCTCCTCAACTGAGCCGCCCTCCTCATCCAGAATTGCCAAGCTCGATGATCGGCAAGTGAAGTAGAACACTGCACTCATCATCGAATCTATCAGCATCACGAAAGAGTACATGAGGATCAGCAATGGCCCCTCCCAGAGCCGAGATGAGCCATCCCCATAACTCAAGGTCTTCACCCTGTGCTCAAACAGCCCCTCGACGAAGGCCAGACCAATGGTGGATACAAGAAAGATGAGCAGCCCGACATGGGTTTGGCCGCGCATCAGCTGCACCGACCGACGCAGCGCATTGACCCCGGCCACGTCCTCAAGAACGGCAATGACTCCGCCGAGGCTGCACACTATGATGGTGTGCGCGTACACGATGGAGAACGCAAGGACCGTGAGGAGGCCGGCGCAGACGACAATGTCCGGCGGGTAGAGCATGGACTTCAGTGTGGAGCAGACGGTGACGAGGAGGGCGAGGAAGGTGGCGAGGCAGGCGGCGACGGCGGCGCACGAGAGGCCGTAGGTGGCGGCGAGGCGCGGCCACGCGCGGCGCGCCAGGAGGGAGAGGTCGGCGGCGGGGAGGGGCTTGCCCGCGTACACGGCCGCCACGGTGTACGCGACGGCGGCGCGGGCGGCGAGGAGGAGCGTGAGGAGCGCCGGGAAGGAGACGACGGCGGCGACGAGCGTGGCGGCGAGGTGGTGCGCGAGCTGCTTGACGAAATGCGTGACGGGGACCCCCGAGGACGCCGCGGCGACCAGGAGGCGGCGCGCGAGCGGCAGCACGACGGCGCCCTCGAGCGCGGCGGCGGACAGGAGGAGGAAGCCGGAGGCCGGGCAGAGCAGGAGGAAGAGCACGTAGGTGAAGGCGTGCGGGTCGGCGCGCAGCACGCGCACCGTCTCCCGCAGGATCTCCAGCGCGTTCATCGCCGGCAGCCGCACCGCCGCGGCCCCGCCCCGCGGCTGCGCCATCCCGCCGCTCTCTCCGGGCCCGCGACCTGGCCGGGTCAGATCCGAGGCGAGATCAGGTTCTTCGGACGACGACGTGCGCCGAGCAATGCGCGGCTGCCCTGCCGCGGCGCGGAATGCGGCTAAGTGGTGGGCGGCGCGAGGTGGGATCCCGGGGGGTGGCAATGGGGTGGGGGTGGGGGTGGGGGTGGGGGTGGGGGTGGAGTGGAGGGAGAAGCTTCTCTAGAGCAGAGATCGAGGGTAGGGCTTTTGTTGAAGGGGGGCGACGACGCGAGGGGAGGGCGAGCCACTGAGCCTGACACAGACTACCGACAGTTTACTGGTTTGTATGACACGCGGGACCCACCAGGGGAGTTCGTTTCCGGGCTTGCGGTATCCGTATGGCATGTGGGGGCGGGTGGAGGCTGGAGCTCGGTGAAGCTTCGTGGCACCCTCGTGTATGGTTGGTTTCGTCCCTTGGTTTCCGTGCTGTGCAGTTTTCTCGTGCGGGTCAGTGGCGAGGCCATGGAGAAATCATCTGGGTCTCCTCCATTTTGGGCAGACACTCATGAACAACGATGCCCACTGGTCTAAATAACACTTGCAAATGCCGCTTTGGTTGACGCACATGTACTAGTCATTATCGTTACCGCTATAGGAAGACTACACAACCGGCCCACTTGTTGGTTGGAGCTTGGAGGGAGGGTCTACCATAGAGAAGTCAATGATGCAATTTTAATAGCTACTCAAGTGCTGAATGCAAAAGTTTCTTGCGTGATCAATATCTTTTTTTTGCGCAATCAATATAAACTTATTCTCTCCGTTCACAAATATAATACTAGTATGTTGACCTTTTTGTATATCAGAAGTATATAGACACTAGAGTGTTTATTCACTCATTTAAATCCATATGTAGTTCATATTAAAAATATCTTATATTTACGAATGAAGGGAGTATATAATGTCAATAGTACGGTAGAGCTGTGATAGTAAAAAGAACCAAGTATAGCAACACAAAAGAAATCAACGAACTAAAGCTTACAATAGCATATGAGCAAAAGCAAAGTGACCAGATTAAGGCGAGCAACAAAACAAGATTCTTTTATTGTTCCTTGTGTCATCGAGGGAATGCCCCATTAGTAAAAGAGAGCAAGATTGCTTCATAGAGAAGCATCATATACTTTGCTTGCTTCACGCTCTTTAATGAAACAAAATTTCCCCAACATAGTGTCTTTTTTCTATACCATTATATAGTGTGCCAACAGCTTCAAATATTAGTTGTTGAATATGCCCATCCAACGGTCAAGAGATGGCAAATCCGAGCATTATCATCCGTTGGATAAAGTTTTCAACTCATAGGATTCTGCCACGTGGCATTCTAATTGAACTCTCAACTCTACCATTTCATGTCTTCTAGAAGCATCTATCCACATGCTTATTTGATACTCTAATAAAAAGGGATTAGAACAATCTGAATTCTAAAGAGGTAAGAACCAAATTGGATCTTTTCCAATACGATTCTAGAAAAGAAAATGCATATTCAAATGTATTTTCCCATGCTTTTTATGTATATATCTAAATGATGTGCAAAGCACGTATAATTTACTAGTATTAAAAGGAGGTTGAAACTCCGAGTCTATGCATTAGCAATGATACACACAGTCATTTTTATTACAATATTCAACAAAGCCCGATAAAAGGAATACATCGAACAACTCAAAACCATCTTCCGTTGTGACCATTATCTCTACCCTACAAGTTCAATTATGGGGGCAGCCATGATAGGGGCCAAGTGCCCCGACCTTTCAGTGAAGCCCCACCATCTAAATCTAGAGGCGTCATCAAGCCTCCCAACAGCAAGCCGAGAGAACAAACCGGTTCGAAAGACCCTCAGAGTGCACGCTCCAGAAACCGTCGCCGTTGTCTTCCGCCGACCCATCTTTAGGACAGGGATCCACATATAACCCTTGTAAGCATGTCGTAGACATGCCGCCATGACACCAAACAACCACACCACCCTGCATGTGTCCATCATCACACGTCCATCACGTGAGATTCTGCTACACCACGTCGTCGAGACCCACCATCGTCGATGTTGTAGATGCACCATGATACGTCCATTTTGCATCATGTTTTCGTATTGATATTTATTGCATTATGGAATGTTATTTCACTTTATAATATAATTCTTATGCATGTTCTCTCTTATTTTGCAAGTTCCACATGGAGAGGGAGATCAACTGAAACCGACCTGAAAGGGCTATATAGGAGACACCTTTCCTACACAACTCCAAATAAGCTCAAAATTGATGGAGAATTATTTTGGAATATATAAAAATTATTGTTGAAAGAATTACCATAGGGGGGCCCACTAGGCAGTCATAAGCCTGGGGGGCGCACCCCCGAGATTGTGGCCCCCCTGTCAGCTCGGACCCACCAGCTACATCTTCGCACGCAAGAAAGTGCGTCCTTATCCTCCCTGACTCGGGACCCACCCGGTCGAAGCTAGATAGCGTTGTCATTCTGGTCGCAAACGTGTACGTACATACTGGTCCATCAGTTTTTCTGCCACGATGAATCGTGGCCCAGTAAGGAGCGGTAGCTGTTCAGGCAGTCCCGTCTATATCATGTACACGTACATGCGTACATACGGGCAGGGCCCGAACGCCTACTCGCGCATACGTATGGCAAGAGCTCATGTACATGGAGATGCAGCGGAGGGTAGCAACGGCGTCCTGTTCATCGGTAGCCAACCGGCTGGGTCGGAACGGAGAAACTGCATCGTGTTCATCGGGAGGCAACGTAATGCGTCCTGTTCATCGGGAGCCAACCGGCTTGGACGGAACAGCCGAAACGAGGCTTGGCGTACTACAGAACGAAGGAAACTGCCTACTGTTCGACCACCTACGGTCGAAACGGGATCCTGTTCACCGGGAGAGGTCTGGCGTACCGCAAAATGAAGGAAACGGACTTCTCTTCGACCTCCTACGGTCAAAACGGGGTCCTGTTGATCAGGAGGATGTGGCATACCGTAAAACGGAGGAAACAGATTTCTCTTCGACCTCCTATGGTCGAAACGGGGGTCCTGTTCATCGGGAGGGGTGTGGCATACCGCAAAACGGGACTCCACGGCCTACGGTTCATCCATCGTCTATTGCCTCGCTTCAGCCTCCACGGGCTACTGTTCATCCACCGTCGACCTCCTCCAGCCTCCACCTGCAACTGTTCATCCACAGCGTCTCCCTCCTGCCTCCACCAGCTACTATTCATCCACGGGCTCCCGTTCATCTAGCCTCCACCGGCTACTGTTCAACCAGCCCTCCATGGGCTACTATTCATCCAGCCCTCCACGGGCTACTGTTCATCCAGTCCTCCACGGGGTTCTATTCATCCACCCCCAACCGGCTCGATCGGGGTCCTGTTCATCTAGCAGCAACGACCTCTACTACCATGGGGTCCTGTTCATCCAACCTCCACCAGGAATTGTTCATCCAATCCCCAACAACGCTCACTATTCATCAAGAAGCAGCAAGTTCGATCGGCTTCATTTAGCAACACTAGCAAAGGAATCACTCGATCGGGTTCAGTTAACAGCAAGGGATCGATCGATTGCTCGGGTTCAGTAACGCGTAGCCACTGCAATCGCTCGGGTTCAGTAGGCGAACGCCTCTCTCGGGTTCAGTTAGAGCCCAACGCCTCGCACCCACGCGCCTACGTGTACGAGAGAAATGTGCATCCCTCCGTGCATCGCTCGGCCCCGACCACCCCGATATTTTCCTCGACCTCGCTTCTACCACGGTTTTTTCCGTCATGGACGGCCCAAAGAATGTCATGCAGCTGCGTCTCCGGCCCGCCCACGATGAAAGGCCATTTTTTGTCATGATTTTTTGTCATAGAAGTAGGAGCCCACCACATCTATGATGATACTAGGTTTTGTCGCAATTATCGTCATAGAAGTGTCATAAGCATGACATAATTTTCTTTCGTTCGGCCCGAAATGTCACGGATGTGTCTTTTTTTGTAGTAACACCGGTCCTCTATAGCCTGAGCACCATCCATAACAATGGGGAAATAATACTCGGGATGACGATGCTCCTTTCCAACAGGAGGGGGACCGGTGGCCATCTCTACTGGCTTGATCTTAGGGCAGTGCACCATGGTCTTCGTGAAGGCCATCCGAGCTCCTTCAATGCACGCGAATCCCTTCACAACATCAACCCGGGAGGGCGCGTCAGGGAACTTTTGCACCAGGCTGAAGTAACTGCTCGGTATTGTCTCTGCGGGCCACAACCGGACACAGAGGTCCTTCATGGCTGGCCCAGCCATCCGATGCAGCTCCATCAACTCCTTCATCTGGTTGCTCGGGAGGAAAGGGTGTTCGGGAGCTTGGAACTGCGCCCAGAATAGCTCGTGTTTGGTGTCACCCTCATGAGCCGCGTAGTGCCTCGCCGCATCCACCGCACTCCTCGGGAGCTCCGTAAATGCACCTGAGGAATGCTAGACCCGTGTGAGCAATGCGAACTTGTTGCTGCCAAAGACACTCTACAGTAAATACGGCTTACCATTAGCAATTTGCTTCACTTGGGGGAGCTCTTTTCGGGCGCCTCGCTGATACGTCTCCAACATATCTATAATTTATGAAGTATTCATGCTATTATATTATCCATCTAGGATGTTTTATATGCATTTATATGCTATTTTATATGATTTTTGGGACTAACCTATTAACCTAGAGCCCAGTGCCAATTTATGTTTTTCCCTTGTTTTTGAGTTTTACAGAAAAGGAATACCAAACGGAGTCCAATTGACGTGCCAATTTTTGACGAATTTTTATGGACCAAAAGAAGCCCCTGGAGTGCAAGAGTTGGGCCAAAAGAGTCCCGGGCTGCCCACGAGGGTGGGGGACACGCCCACCCCCCTATGGCGCGCCCCCTGCCTCGTGGACAGCCCGGAGACCCCCCTGACATGAGTCCTACGCCAAAAATTCCTATAAATACTGAAACCTCCAGAAAATACAATAGACCGGGAGTTCCACCGCGGCAAGCCTCTATAGCCACCAAAAACCAATCGGGACCCTATTTCGGCACCCTGCCGGAGGGAGGATCCCTCACCGGTGGCCATCTTCATCATCCCAGCGCTCTCCATGACGAGGAGGGAGTAGTTCACCCTCGGGGCTGAGGGTATGTACCAGTAGCTATGTGTTTGATCTCTCTCTCTCTCTCTCTCTCTCTCTCTCTCTCGTGTTCTTGATTTGGCACGATCTTGATGTATTGCGAGCTTTGCTATTATAGTTGGATCTTATGATGTTTCTCCCCCTCTACTCTCTTGTAATGGATTGAGTTTTCCCTTTGAAGTTATTTTATTGGATTGAGTCTTTAAGGATTTGAGAACACTTGATGTATGTCTTGCCGTGCTTATCTGTTGTGACAATGGGATATTCACGGGATCTACTTGATGTATGTTTTGGTGATCAACTAGCGAGTTCAATGAACTTATGCATAGGGGTTGGCACATGTTTTCGTCTTGACTCTCCGGTACAAACTTTGGGGCACTCTTTGAAGTACTTTGTGTTGTTTGAATAGATGAATATGAGATTGTGTGATGCATATCGTATAATCATACCCACATATACTTGAGGTGACATTGGAGTATCTAGGTGACATTAGGGTTTTGGTTGATTTGTGTCTTAAGGTGTTATTCTAGTACGAACTCTATGATAGATCGAACAGAAAGAATAGCTTCGTGTTATTTTACTACAGACTTTTAAATAGATCGATCAGAAAGGATAACTTTGAGGTGGTTTCGTACCCTACAATAATCTCTTCGTTTGTCCTCCGCTATTAGTGACTTTGGAGTGACTCTTTGTTGCATGTTGAGGGATAGTTATATGATCCAGTTATGTTATTATTGTTGAGAGAACTTGCACTAGTTAAAGTATGAACCTTAGGTCTTGTCTCCTAGCATTGCAATACTGTTTACGCTCACTTTTATCATTAGTTACCTTGCTGTTTTTATATTTTCAGATTACAAAAACCTATATCTACCATCCATATTGCACTTGTATCACCATCTCTTCGCTGAACTAGTGCACCTATACAATTTACCATTGTATTGGGTGTGTTGGGGACACAAGAGACTCTTTGTTATTTGGTTGCATGGTTGCTTGAGAGAGACCATCTTCATCCTACGCCTCCCACGGATTGATAAACCTTAGGTCATCCAATCGAGGGAAATTTGTTACTGTCCTACAAACCTCTGCACTTGGAGGCCCAACAACGACTACAAGAAGAAGGTTGTGTAGTAGACATCAAGCTCTTTTCTGGCGCCGTTGCCGGGGATGTGAGTGCTTGAAGGTATATATTTAGATCTTGCAACCGAATCTTTTTGTTTCTTGTTTTATCACTAGTTTAGCTATAAAAAAATTACAAAAAAATTGGAATTGAGTTTGTCTCATTCGCTTCATCTTTTTAATATCTTTCGTGAGAATGATGGTAAGGAAAATTGTGCTCAAGTGCTAGAAGAAGAAGTCTATAAAATGTTTGGCACTAAATCTTTGAATGATGAGCATGATTGCAATATTGTTAGTATGAATTCTTTGAATACCCATAATGCTAATGATATGCAAAGCCACAAACTTGGGGATGCTATGTTTGATGAAGATGATATGTTTAGTCCCCCAAGTTTTGATGAGCAAATTTATTATGATGAAAGCATGCCTCCTATTTATGATGATTATTGTGATGATACGTATGCTATAAATAATAATGATAACCATGAAACTTGTCATCATGATTTTAGTTTTCAATTGGATTATGCCTCACATGATAATTATTTTGTTGAGTTTGCTCCCACTATTATTCATGAGAGGAAATTTGCTTATGTGGAGAGTAATAAAAATTCTATGCTTGTAGATCATGAAAAGAATGATTTAGGTGCTGGTTATATGGTTGAATTCATTCATGATGCTACTGAAAATTATTATGAGAAAGGATCATATGCTTCTACATATTGCAATAGTATCAAGTTTCCTCTCTATGTGTTGAAAATCTTGAAGATTTGCTTGTTTTACCTTCCTATGCTAGTTGATTATTGTTCCCATAAGTTGTTTGCTCACAAAATCCCTATGCATAGGAAGTGGGTTAGACTTAAATGTGCTAGTCATATTCTTCATGATGCTCTCTTTTATGTTTCAATTCTTATCTTTTATGTGAGCATCATTGAAATCATCATGCCTAGCTAGGGGTTTTAAACGATAGCGCTTGTTGGGAGACAACCCAATTTTATTTTTGTTCCTTGCTTTTTTTTCTGTTTAGTAATAAATAATTCATCTAGCCTCTGTTTATATGTGTTTTTATGTTTTAATTAGTGTTTGTGCCAAGTAGAACCTTTGGGAAGACTTGGGTGAAGTCTTTGTGATCTTGGTGTAAAAAGCAGAAACTTTTGGGCTCAAGAGATTAGCTGCCATTTTTTTACTGGAGAGTTGAGGGAGTCCTGGATTAGGGGGTTTCCGGATAGCCGGACTACCATCATCAGCCGAACTATCATCGGCCGGACTATCATCATCGACTGGACTCCAAGACTATGAAGATACAAGATTGAAGACTTCGTCCCGTGTCCGGATGGGACTTTCCTTGGCGTGGAAGGCAAGCTTGGCGATACGGATACGTAGATCTCCTACCATTGTAACCGACTCTATGTAACCCTAGCCCTCTCCGGTGTCTATATAAACCGGATGGCTCTAGTCCGTAGGACACAACAACAACCATTACAATCATACCATAGGCTAGCTTCTAGGGTTTAGCCTCCTTGATCTCGTGGTAGATCCACTCTTGTAAACATCCACAATATCAATATCAATCAAGCAGGACGTAGGGTTTTACCTCCATCAAGAGGGCCCGAACCTGGGTAAAACATCGTGTCCCTTGTCTCCTGTTACCATCCGCCTAGACGCACAGTTCGGGACCCCCTACCCGAGATCCGCCGGTTTTGACACCGACATTGGTGCTTTCATTGAGAGTTCCTCTGTGTCGTCACCGATAGGCTTGATGGCCTCTTCAATCGACAACGACGCAGTCCTGGGTGAGACTTTTCTCCCCGGACAGATCTTCGTATTCGGCGGCTTCGCACTGCGGGCCAACTCACTTGGCCATCTGGAGCAGATCGAAAGCTACGCCCCTGGCCGTCAGGTCAGGTTTGGAAGCCTAAACTTCACGGCCGATATCCGCGGGGACTTGATCTTCGATGGATCTGAGCCACAGCCGAGCGTGCCGCGCTGTCACGATGGGCACGACCTAACTCTGCCGCCGGACAGCACCTTGGAGGCCGCACACGAATCCGCTCCGACCCATAGTCCGGAGCCGATCGCTCAGATCGAGGACGGATGGCTGGACACCGCCTCGGGAGCTGCAACTTCTACGGCGATGGAGCCGAACACTTACCTTGTCCCGCATAAAGCCCATGACTCCGAGGTGCCGGACCCCCTGCCGGACTCCGAACCTCCTGCGCCCCTGCCAGTCGAATCCGATTGGGCGCCGATCATGGAATTCACCGCTGCGGACACCTTTCAGCACTCACCCTTCGGCGATATCTTAAATTCGCTGAAGCATCTCTCACTATCCGGAGAGCCCTGGCCGAACTACGGCCAGGATGGTCGGGACGCGGACAATGAAGAAATTCAGAGCCCACCCACCACCCACTTCGTAGCCACCGTCGACGATCTAACCGACGTGCTAAACTACGACTCCGAAGACATCAACGGTATGGACGACGATGCCGGAGACAATCAAGAACCAGCGCCTACAGGGCACTGGAAGGCCACCTCGTCACATGACATACATATGGTGGACACCCCAAAGGGAAGCGATAACGAGGAACAACGGGACGCGGCAGAGGATAATCCCGCCGATAAACAACCAAAACGGCGACATAGACGCCGCCCTAAGTCCCGCCTCGATCAAAGCAGCATTCCTAACGACCCAGCGATAGAGCAGGGCAAACCAGCGGACGACGAACATACAACCAAGCAACCATCCGAACAGGACGAACCGGATAATCAACCCCTTCACGGAGCAATCAACAGTCCGGACACAACACCGGAGCATAAGAACCTTCACAAAAGACTCGTCGCCACTGCAAGAAGTTTGAAGAAGGAAAAACGGAAGCTCAAAACAGCGGAAGACATACTCAGAATGAAGTGGAGCAAATACTCAAGACCGCAGACAAATATGGCAATGGCCATCAAACAAAGAGCTACCCGAAGCGCAAGTTGCTGCCAGAATTTGACGAGGAAGCCATAGAGCCCTCACAGTCAAAAAATAAAGAGGCCGCCTGGCCGGATAGACGGCCAGATGACAGGCCAAAAGCGACAAGCGGCGCCGCACACAAGCCGACTTATGATCCTGGGAAAACGGACGGCCCAACTAGGTCCATCTACGGGCCAAAAAAGAGGGCCCCAGGAAGTAACACAACACGACAAGTGTTCGAAGACAGCGGCACACCCAAATACAGGGGCGCCGCACACCCGCTATGTTTTACCGATGAGGTGCTGGATCATGAATTTCCAGCAGGGTTCAAACCCATAAACATAGAGGCATACGACGGCACAACAGACCCGGAGTCTGGATAGAAGATTACATACTACACATACACATGGCTAGAGGAGATGATCTCCACGCCATAAAATACCTACCCCTCAAGCTCAAAGGGCCAGCTCGGCATTGGCTCAAAAGCCTCCCAGAAAACACTGTTGGAAGTTGGGAAGAGCTTGAGGACGCGTTTAGAGCAAATTTTCAAGGGACTTATGTCCGCCCTCCGGATGCAGACGATCTGAGTCATATAACCCAACAGCCCGGAGAGTCAGCGCGCAAATTCTGGAACAGGTTCCTTACCAAAAAGAACCAAATAGTCGACTGTCCGGACGCGGAAGCCTTAGCAGCTTTTAAACACAACGTCCGAGACGAATGGCTCGCCAGACACCTCGGCCAAGAGAAGCCAAGAACAATGGCCGCGCTAACAAGCCTCATGACGCGCTTTTGCGCAGGAGAAGACAGCTGGCTAGCAAGATGCAGCACCAGCGACCCGAGTACATCCGAGATCAGAGATGGAAACGGAAAATCACGGCGCAGGAAAGATCAGCGCCGGAATAAAGAAAAAAGCCCAAAGGGCACGGCGGTCAACGCCGGATTCAAAAGCTCGCGGCCAAACAATAAAACACTGCCTCTTAAGGACAACAGCGACGAGCTATCAAATTTAAACAAAATTTTAGATCGGATATGTCAAATCCACAGTACCTCCGGAAGGCCTGCAAACCATACCAACCGAAATTGTTGGGTTTTTAAACAGTCCGGCAGACTCAACGCCGGACACAAGGGGCTCGATGCGCCAAGCGAGGACGATGACGAACCCCACCAGCAGAGCACCGGAAGTCAAAAGACTTTCCCACAAGAAGTCAAAACAGTAAACTCGCTTCATGTGATAGTACGGAAAACCAACACGGCACTCGCTAAGACAAGTGTCGCACGGTCCACCCCAGCGGAACACCGAGATTGGATGTCAAAACCAATCACTTTCGACCATCTGGATTAGTCCAGAAGTATCCGGAACGCAGGATAGACTGCCCTGATATTGGATCCCATAATAGACGGACTGCAATTCACGCAGGTTTTGATGGACGGCGGCAGTGACTTAAACCTGCTATATCCGGACACAATCCGCAAGTTGGGATAGACCCTACTACAATTCGGCATAGCCGCACTTCCTTCAAAGGAGTGGCGCCAGGCCCTTACGCCAGGTGCACAGGTTCATTATTACTAGAAGTTGTGTTCGGGTCACCTGACAACTTCCGACGAGAAAAGCTAACCTTTCATGTCGCCCCATTTAAAAGTAGCTATCAAGCATCACTGGGACGGGAAGCTTTCGTCCGCTTCAATGCAATACCACATTACGCGTCTCTTACGCTTAAAATGCCCGGTCCACGTGGCATCATTTCATTAAAAGGTCGCCTGAGACCCCGGACACGGCTGGACGAGTCCGGAATAAATAAGCTAGGGGCTACCTAGCCGCACACCCCTTCACAAGGGTTTGTACATATAAGCCATAATGAGCTAGCATAGGCTCAGCTTTATTAATCTATATTTCAATTTTTTATGCACTTTCTCGCACGATTTCTTTTCCAAACTAAGTTCCTCTCTTTTTACAGATGAACAGCGTGCACACCCGTCCAGGATACGGCACAACGGAGACACAGGCGCAGACGTGCAGTAGGGACCCGTTGCAAGGACTCTTTTCAGACTAAGACCCTACGTAAACCTTTCTTACTGTCTCTTGTTGCTATAATCCCCTGGTTTCTCATTATAACCAGAGTGGAGACTGGCGTTTTGGCATCGGCCGCGCCAGAAGAACTTGCCCGTACCTGGACACAAGGGGCTTAGGGCATTGTTTTGCCCGCTATTGTAAAGACCGAACACCTTCGGGAGTGTTCGGCGTCTCGAGTTAGGCCTTATATGCATCAGCTCCGAATCATGTCTTTGGTCAAATGTTGGGTTTGCCCGGCTCCTGTGTTTTGCTGCCTTACGTTCCGTATCATCGGCTAACGCGGCACCAGGAGAACTACTGCGATTGTGCCCCAGTTCGGCTGGGCGAGCACCTCAGTAGAGAAAGCCGAAAACTGACTGTCATGATACAGCGAGAGACTGGTCAACCACTCGATCGACCATGGGAATGTTTAGAATTCCTCCGCTTTGACGAAGGGCCGTTTCCCGGTCAGGCACATACGCGCCCCAAATTCGGAGAGCGCGGTGCCCCCAGGGGCTATGTCGTAGCCCCACCCTCGAACTCCATGGCTAAGTGAAAGTGATAAAGCATTATAGTCCGGTTGCCTCGTTTGCTACGCTACCACCTCCTTTACAGGACCGAGACGTCGGATTAAGTGTGAAAACGCGCTATTTTTTGCGAACACCCCCGCACCTTGTGCGTGGGGGCTGAAGCCGACGACTGCCATCTTTCAGGTTATACACACGTATACATGAACGGCCGCATAGGAGATATTCTATTACTTGAACGCACAAGTATAAAAGGCGCTTACATCATAAATATTGTTTTACATCATAAAAACGTTCATTCGAACGTAACATTTTTTGAGCACTGCGACTCTATTACACGAGCACCACGCAGCACTTCGCCAAAATAGTGCTCGGCGGGTAACCGGTTATCGTCCGAACCCGGGGTCGCAACAGCGGTGGCATCCATCTCTGTCCAATGTGTCTTCACACGGGCGAGTGCCATCCGCGCACCCTCTATGCAGGCCGACCGCTTCATCGCCTTGATATGCGGCACCGCCCCAAGAAATTGCTGCAATAAGCCAAAGTAACTCTTCGGCTCGGGCCTATCCGGCCAGACATGGGTCACTATATCCGTCATAGCAAGCCCGGACAACCTATTTAGCTCAGCCCACTCGGCCAAACGGTCGGTCAGCGGAAGTGAACACTCCGGACTATGGAATTGAGACCAAAACAGCTCTTCCGTCTTGTGATCCTTCTGGCTTCGAAAATGCACAACGGCATCCGCCGCACTCGCTGCTAAGTCCATATAAGGGTCCTCTGGACCCCACAGTTGGCCCAGCTGAGCATACTTTGGATCCGTAAACCTTCGGCGCAGCAGAAAAGGCTTGCCAGCTACAATATCTCCGGCCTGGCGCAGCTCTTCCTTTATAGCCCGCATTGCAGAGCGGGCATCCTTGGCTTCGGCGGTGGCCTTCCCCAGGTCTTCTTGCCCCGCTAGGCGCTCCTTCCCAAGAGCCTCATTGCGGTCGGTAGCATCTTTTAACTTCACGGCCATTTCGGCCATCTCTTCCCTGCTCCGGCAGTGTGCGACCCTTTCGGCCGCTAACTCCTCGGCCGCCCTCGAGGCCGCCGCATTACTCCTTCTGGCCTGCTCCTTGGCTTGAGCAAGTTCGGTCCGAAGGCTCTCCACAGCAGCGGCACTATCTGCATTTCACACACATGTTGTAAGGAGCTGGCTTCGGCTCCCTTACCAAGTGACCGCACAGAAACACTTACCTTGCGACTCATCAAGTCGCCTGTTGACCAGCGTGATGTCCGCATCCGCAACAGCGAGTTGCCGCTTTAGTTCAGCAACTCCATCAGTCCGGCTGGCCCCCGGACGACCCGCCACCTGCATCGGCACGGCGGAAATTTAAACCTGCGATTTTGATCCTCGGCACGCTGTCGATTTCGACAACCTACCGAGTCTCAGGGGCTACTATCTATACAGGGCGCATTCTATATGCAAAACTGTTAAAAGGTGTGTCATTTTTACGTACCTCAAACCCCGCCAGCAAACTCCTGACGGCATTATGCAACCCGCCTTCGGCGGACGAAATCCTTTCAATCACCATGCTCATCAATGCGTGGTGATCTTCTGAGATAGACGCCTTCTCAAGCAGATCCTTCAGCCGTACACCAGTTGGCGCCGAACTATCCGGCTTTGCCAAACCAGGGGCTCCCTCCGTGACGACACTTCAGGCTCGTCCGCCCTATCCGACGGCGCCCCGGACGGAGGCGTCTCGCTCTCCATCATCTCCGGACGAAGGTCCCCCGAAGACGAGCTCATTTGCGAAGGACGGAGATCCGAACTACAAGGTAAAAACTTTAGTTATCCTCAGAAGCACAAATAGGGATGTCCCTTATTATAAAACTCCTTTCTTTCTACTTACGGCTCGTTGGAGGGCTGATTCTTTAAGGGAGATTGTGCGGCCGGGGCCTCCCCGGACGCAGGACCCTCTGGCGAAGATTTCTTCCCCCGTTTAGGGGCTTTTGCCCCCGGGTCCTCGGAGGCAGTCCTCTTCTCCCCTTGGAGGGAGGGATTCTCGATCCCCCCTCTTTCAAGAGCCTCCTTAGGCGAGGCAGTAGCTTTCCTGCTTTCCCCTTCGCCTTCCTCTGGAGGCGCAACCTCAAGCATCCGGACCAGCACGGAATCCGGCGCGGTCTCGGGGAGGGGGGCCGGACACCATATCAATTTTGCTTCCGCTATCCACTCCTGTTTAGAAGGAAGTTGGTCATAAGGCGAATCATCGAAAGGCAAACAAACGGTATGTCCGGACTTGGAACTACTTACTTGAGTATCCGGGCGATTGCAGCTTAGGCCAGCATCCTCGGTCAATTCCGGACGCGCCTCTTGCGATCCGAAGAATAATTTGTACATCTCCAGGGGTGTCATACCCATGAAGTGTTGAAGAATCCGTGGGCCCTCCGGATTGAACTCCCACAGCCGGAGAGGGCGGCGTTTGCAGGGCGGGAGACGCCTAATCAGCATAACCTGCATTACCACCACCATATCAACCTCCCTCGTTTGGAGATCTCGAATCCGGCCCTGCAGTAGGGGCACGTCCTTTGACGGCCCCCAGTTGAGCCCTTGGTTGACCCACGACATCAACCGTCGTGGAGGTCCCGGGCGGAATAAGGGCGGCGGCTTTTGTCTGCGGCCCCTCGGAACGGTAATATAGAACCACTCTTGCTGCCACGGGCCGAGCTCCTCTTGGAAGGAGCCAGCGGGCCACGGGGCATCGGCCCTCCTACTTATGGCCGCCCCGCCGCACTCCGCTTGACGCCCCCCGATCATCTTCGGCGCCACATTGAAGGTCTTCAGCCACAGGCCGAAGTGAGGGGTGACGCGGAGGAAGGCTTCGCAGACGACAATAAATGCGGAAATATGGAGGATGGACTCCGGAGCCAAATCGTGGAATTCCAACCCATAGTAAAACATGAGCCCTCTCACAAAAGGATCCATCGGGAAGCCTAAACCCCGACGGAGGTGGGATACAAAAACGACATACTCGCCGGGCTCGGGGGTGGGGATGGCCTGCCCTTCGGCAGGCAACCTGTGCGAAATCTCATAAGCCAGGTACTTGGCCTCCCGCAGCTTTAGCACGTCCTCCTCCGTGACGGAGGAGGGCATCCACCGGCCCTGGAGGTCGGAACCGGACATCGTTGAAGGTCCGAAGCGCTCGAATCTGGAGCTCTAGGTGCTGGAACTTGGAGCGGGGAGAGGATTCGATGGAGGATTGAAGAAAAGAAACGAGCCTTGGTCCCGTTATAAAGAGGGAGAATACCAAGAGCCGTCTCCGTGACCGTTTGGGACTCGCCTTCGATAGAGGGGGCGTGGCGACGGGCGCGGTTGGGTTACCCACGTCCGTATTGATGAGAATCCCGGATTAAGGGGGAACACGATCTCTGCTTCGACAAGACGTGCCAAGGAAACCGCTTCGCTAAATGCGCTGAGGTGGTAGAGTAAAAAACGATTCAAGTAATGGCTTGGTAGTGGCGTGACGTCATGCCGCAAAAAACGTCAGCAGATTGAACTTGTGTATATATTATTCTCTCTACGGTGGAATGTGGAATTTATTTTGCAGAGCCGGACACTATCCTGGTGTTCACAATCTTCTATCATTCGGAGGAGGAACCCGCCTTGCAATGCCAAGCAATATACGCGCCGGACTTATCGTCATTGAAGCCTGGTTCAGGGGCTACTGAGGGAGTCCTGGATTAGGGGGTGTCCGGATAGCCGGACTACCATCATCAGCCGAACTATCATCGGCCGGACTATCATCATCGACCGGACTCCAAGACTATGAAGATACAAGATTGAAGACTTCGTCCCGTGTCCGGATGGGACTTTCCTTGGCGTGGAAGGCAAGCTTGGCGATACGGATACGTAGATCTCCTACCATTGTAACCGACTCTATGTAACCCTAGCCCTCTCCGGTGTCTATATAAACCGGATGGCTCTAGTCCGTAGGACACAACAACAACCATTACAATCATACCATAGGCTAGCTTCTAGGGTTTAGCCTCCTTGATCTCGTGGTAGATCCACTCTTGTAAACATCCACAATATCAATATCAATCAAGCAGGACGTAGGGTTTTACCTCCATCAAGAGGGCCCGAACCTGGGTAAAACATCGTGTCCCTTGTCTCCTGTTACCATCCGCCTAGACGCACAGTTCGGGACCCCCTACCCGAGATCCGCCGGTTTTGACACCGACAAGAGTGCTTTTAGGTTGATTATTTTTTAAGATGATTAATAGACAATTTCCTCGGGTCCAACAATTTATTTCAGAATTTTTGGAGTTACATAAGTATTCAAATGATACAGATTACTATAGACTGTTCTGTTTTTGACAGATTCTGTTTTCTATGTGTTGTTTGCTTATTTTGATCAATCTATGAGTAGTATCGGAGGGTATGGACCATAGAGAAGTTGGAATACAATATATATTACACCAATATGAATTTAAAATGAGTTCACATCAGTACCTAAGTGGTGATTTATTTTCTTATACTAATAGAGCTTATGAGTTTTCTGTTGAGTGTTGTGTTGTGAAGTTTCCAAGTTTTGGGTAAAGATTCGATGGACTATGGAATAAGGAGTGGCAAGAGACTAAGCTTGGGGATGCCCAAGGCACCCCAAGGTAAATTCAAGGACAACCAAAAGCCTAAGCTTGGGGATGCCTTGGAAGGCATCCCTCTTTCATCTTTGTTCATCAGTAACTTTACTTGGAGCTATATTTTTATTCACCACATGACATGTGTTTTGCTTGGAGCATCATTTTATTTTGTTAGTATTTGCTTTCTGTTATTTAGAATAATGTTTTGCATCTATATTTTCAATAAAAATGTCAAGGATAGCCTTTACCATGCTTATTTTGCAAGTATACATGTTGCTGTTTCAAAACAGAAAGTTTACCGCTGTTGCAAAAATTCCCTAGAAAAGTCAGAGAATGATATAATATTGAAACTTTTTGCATATTTAGCTATGACAAATCTTCTACAGTGTAGTACGTTTCTCATAATTGTTGGAGTTAGGGAAGTATGATGAATCTTGCATTCTTTACATACTATACTCTTTTGGCAGATTGCTGTTATGTTTGCATTGTTTGCATATGTTTGCTTGTTTAATGATTCTATTTGAGGATAGGAGTATTAAATATGCAGAGACATTTAGTATACAATGTTGAATAATAATTTTAGTGATTTGTTACAGTAGAAAATGATAACGTTTTTGCATTGGTTTATACTAACTTATCTCATGAATTCTTGTTGAGTTTGGTGTGGATGAAGCTTTCGAGATTTAGGAAACTGAGATATAAAAGGAATTAAGGAGACACAAAAGCTCAATCTTGGGGATGCCCAAGGCACCCCAAGATAATATTTCAAGAAGTCTCAAGCATCCAAGCTTGGGGATGCCCCAGTAGGCATCCTACCTTTCTTCTTCAACAACTATCGGTTAGTATCGGTTGAGCCTAAGTTTTTGCTTCTTCACATGAGTTGTGCTATCCTTGAAATGTAATTTTATTTTGTTTTGCTTGCTGTTTGAATAAAATGCCAAGATCTGAAATACTTAAATGAGAGAGAATCCTCACATAGTTAAATAATTGTTTGACTACTCATTGATCTTCACTTATATCTTTTTGGAGTAGTTTGTCATTTACTCGTGTGCTTCACTTATATCCTATGAGTAAATGGTTGAATGAGTTGAATATCATAAATCTGAAATTATATATGTTTCATATGCTTATCCCATGGGGAGTAATGACTTCACATATAAGAAGTAGAGGTGGTAAATTTATTGAATGGTAGCAAACATTGTATTGGTCACTTGAACAATTCATGGAAGAATATTGAAGGAAGAGAGATTTCACATATAAATACACTATCTTGGACATCTTTTGTAATTGTGAGCACTCATTAAAATATGACATGTTGAAAAGTTGATGTTGGACAAGGAAGACAACGTAATGGGTTATGTTTTCCCATATCTGAAAAGTTATATTGTCTTGGATCATCCAACATGTTGAGCTTGCCTTTCCCTCTAATGCTAGCCAAATTCTTTGCTTCAAGTAGAAATACTACTTGTGCTTCCAAACATCCTTTAAACCAGTTTTTCCATGAGAGTCCACCATACCTACCTATGGATTGAGTAAGATCCTTCAAGTAAGTTGTCATCGGTGCATGCAATAAAAATTTCTCTCTAAATATGTTTGATCTATTAGTGCGAAGAAAATAAGCTTTATACGAACTTGTGATAGGGAAGAAATAAAAGCGACAGACTGCATAATAAAGGTCTTTATCACAAGCGACAATATCAAGTGACATTCTTTTGCATTAAGATTTTGTGCATCCAACCACAAAAGCACATGACAACCTCTACTTCCCTCTGCGAAGGGCCTATCTTTTACTATTATCTTCTACCCTTGTACAAGAGTCATGGTGATCATCACCTTTCCTTTTTACACTTTTTCCTTTTGGCAAGCACTTTGTGTTGGGGTGATCCGGATATATATATATCCACTTGGATGTAGGCATTCATAAATTATTATTGTTGGCATTACCCTTGAGGTAAAAGGTTGGGAGGCAAAACTATAAGCCCCTATCTTTCTCTGTGTTCGATTAAAACTTTGAACCCATAAATATCATGTGAGTGTTAACAATTGTGAAAGATTAAATGATAGTTGAGTATGTGGAGTTTGCAAAATCAAAGCTCTGACATAGACCCTTCCAGAAAATAAGAAGAATTGCAATTGTTTGATGACTGAGAATGAAGTTTGCTAGTTTTCAAGAAAGTTTATGGTCTATGCTTTAACATGTGAATAGCGTGTTACTTGATCATGAAAAGTTTTATGAGATGAGCTACTATTATGACATATAATGATGCTAGAAAAGGTGATTGAAATTATCATTGATCAAACTTGTGCACCTGCTAGCATTCACACTTCATAAATTATTTCTTTTATCATTTACCTACTCAAGGACGAGCAGGAATTAAGCTTGGGGATGCTGATACATCTCCAACGTATCTATAATTTATGAAGTATTCATGCTATTATATTATCCATCTAGGATGTTTTATATGCATTTATATGTTATTTTATATGATTTTTGGGACTAACCTATTAACCTAGAGCCCAGTGCGAGTTTCTTTTTTTTCCTTGTTTTTGAGTTTTACAGAAAAGGAATACCAAATGGAGTCCAATTGATGTGCCAGTTTTTGACGAATTTTTATGGACCAAAAGAAGCCCCTGGAGTGCAAGAGGTGGGCCAGAAGAGTCCTGGGCTGCCCACGAGGGTGGGGGGCGCGCCCACCCCCCAGGGCGCGCCCCCCTTCCTTGTGGACAGCCCAGAGACCCCCCCTGATGTGAGACCTACGCCAAAAATTCCTATAAATACTGAAACCTCTAGAAAATACAATAGATCGGGAGTTTTGCCGCCGCAAGCCTCTGTAGCCACCAAAAAATAATCGGGACCCTGTTCCGGCACCCTGCCGGAGGGGGGATCCCTCACCGATGGCCATCTTCATCATCCCGGCGCTCTCCATGACGAGGAGGGAGTATTTCACCCTCGGAGCTGAGGGTATGTACCAATAGCTATGTGTTTGATCTCTCTCTCTCTCTCTCTCGTGTTCTTGATTTGGCACAATCTTGATGTACCGCGAGCTTTGCTATTATAGTTGGATGTTATGATGTTTCTCCCCCTCTGCTCTCTTGTAATGGATTGAGTTTTCCCTTTGAAGTTATCTTATCGGATTGATTCTTTAAGGATTTGAGAACATTTGATGTATGTCTTACCATGCTTATCTATGGTGACAATGGGATATTCATGTGATCTACTTGATGTATGTTTTGGTGATCAACTTGCGGGTTCAATGAATTTATGCATAGGGGTTGGCACACGTTTTCATCTTGACTCTCTGGTAGAAACTTTGGGGGGACTCTTTGAAGTACTTTGTGTTGTTTGAATAGATGAATCTGAGATTGTGTGATGCATATCATATAATCATACCCACGGATACTTGAGGTGACATTGGAGTATCTAGGTGACATTAGGGTTTTGGTTGATTTGTGTCTTAAGGTGTTATTCTAGTACAAACTCTATGATAGATCGAACGGAAAGAATAGCTTCGTGTTATTTTACTACAGACTTTTAAATAGATCGATCAGAAAGGATAACTTTGAGGTGGTTTCGTACCCTACAATAATCTCTTCGTTTGTTCTCCGCTATTAGTGACTTTGGTGTGACTCTTTGTTGCATGTTGAGGGATAGTTATATGATCTAGTTATGTTATTATTGTTGAGAGAACTTGCACTAGTGAAAGTATGAACCTTAGGCCTTGTTTCCTAGCATTGCAATACCATTTATGCTCACTTTTATCATTAGTTACCTTGCTGTTTTTATATTTTCAGATTACAAAAACCTATATCTACCATCCATATTGCACTTGTATCACCATCTCTTCGCCGAACTAGTGCACCTATACAATTTGCCATTGTATTGGGTGTGTTGGGGACACAAGAGACTCTTTGTTATTTGGTTGTAGGGTTGCTTGAGAGAGACCATCTTCATCCTACGCTTCCCATGGATTGATAAACCTTAGGTCATCCACTTGAGGGAAATTTGCTACTATCCTACAAACCTCTGCACTTGGAGGCCCAACAACGTCTACAAGAAGAAGCTTGTGTAGTAGACATCACTCGCATCCCCGTCCTAGCATCCTGGAACTCCTACTTCACCTTGGATAGCTCGGAGGACTGATCCTTATTCTTCTGCTCAAGGTCCTCACATTTAATGATGACATCCTTAAGCTCCTGCTGCACTTCGGCTACTTGGGCCTCGTGCTTCCCACTCACGGTTTTCACCATCTTGAGTTTGGCGGCCGCTTTCTTGGTCGTCGCCTTCTGTTTGGTCATTTCCTCCTTGGCCTTCTTCAGTTTGGCCTTGAGGCACTTGACCTCTACGGCAATAGCTGCAAACATAATTAAGCATCTCTTTCTTTGGAATCCTCCCGAACACTTTGCTCGACACGAGGGCTAGAAAATCTCGATCGGGCTAACCTTGCGCATCGTCGAACCGCTTGTTGACGAGGTTGAGCTCCTCATCAGAGCTCTTGAGCTTCTGATTCATCTCATCCAGCATTGCGGCATTAGCAACTACTGCGAAGGTTGAGGCCTACAATACCAAAAGAATCACATCATTTGAACTTTTGATTCAATGATTTTTTATCCTCCGACAGGTTTCTCAATCCTAGTAGAGTCTCGGGGGCTACCATATACAAGGACTACTAAATCTTTGTTAGCCAAATCCACTCATGGAAAGAATATTACATGGCTTACCTTGAAGCCCTTCAGGAGGCCGCCAAAAGCTTCCTTCAGTCCGTTGTTAACGGACCGAATACTCTATAAGACAACGCCCATCAGGGTGCGGTGTTCTGCAGCGATGAAGGAGTTTTTCACCACCTCCTCCATCACATCCGACCACCCTTCCACAGCCCGATCATCGGTGTTTGGTGCTGGCAACGGGGCCCCGGCTCCCTCCTCGGTGGAGGGTGGAATTGATGCCTCCGAGGGCCTTAGGGGCTCCGAAATTTTCTTTTGGGAGGGCTCAGACTGGCTGAGCTCCCCCTCTTTGTTCACTAGGAGGGATCCATCCTCCCGATCCTTGGTGACTGAGGTGTTAGCCTCATCCATGATCTTGTCACCACCGCCTCCCGTGTGCGGGCTGGGAGGGGTCCTTTGGGACAGCACCTCCCCGGTCTCCCCGATGACCAGGGGAGGTGTAGAGCATGATGCAGATCCACTCTTCGCCAGTTCGGCTAATGGAGAATTTCCCTCTAAGGTTTGGTCAGCAGGGTGGGCGCGCGGTGAGCTGCAATATGAGTTGCACATGTGTTATCAATGAAAGATTGATGAAACAAACTCCTGAAAATATTAGAGTCCATACCTCTCGGCAGGGGGCTTGACCCTGGGGTTCCTCTCTGGAACCTCTTCAGACACTACGGACTCCTCATCGGAATTCGAGCTATCGTCAGGCAAGACCAGCTTGGGCCTACACTGTTTCTTCGGGGCATGAGGAGGTTGCTCCTCCTCGGTAGCGTCGGACGCTGCCCTCTTCTTGGAACGGGAGGAGCCACTCTCCTCCTAGTCCTCTTCCTGCTCCCCCTCTTGACCGGAGGGAGCCTGGGTGTCTCCGGACTTGTTGTCCGGATGTCCCCTTGGGCGGAGGCCTTCCCTGGCCTCCGACGCCTCTTCTTCTTCTTCTTCTTCTTCTTCTTTTGCTTCTTCTCTGGCGCCTTGTAAGGCACCACGATCAACATCTCCTCCAACAAAGCCGATCGGGGGTCTTCGGGCAGCGGGGCCGTGTGGGAGTCCTGGATTAGGGAGTCCTCAGGCGTCCAGTCTATTGATGTGGGCCGGACTGGTGGGCCGTTAAGACACAAGACAGAAGATTATCTCTTGTGTCTAGTGGGGACTCCTGTATATGTGGATGGCAAGTATAGGTGTCCAGATATCTTATTCCTTTCTATAAAACCGACTTTGTACAACCCTAAGCCCTTCCGGTGTTATATAAACCGGAGGGTAGATCGGAAGTAGGATCACAACATTGCTAGGCTAGCTATCTAAGGTTAGCCGAATCGATCTCGTGGTAGATCAACTCTTATAACCTCTATACCCTCGAATGTAATCAAGCAGGAGTAGGGTTTTACCTCCATTAAGAGGGCCCGAACCTGGGTAAAGATTGTGTCCCTTCTCCATTGTTACCATTGATCCTCAGACGCACAACTTGGGCCCCCTACCCGAGATCTGCCGGTTTTGACACCGACATTGTTCCTTTCATTGAGAGCCCCACTGTGTCGTCGACAGAAGGACCGATGGCTCACCTCTTTGTCAATGGTAACGCTGCGTCCAGGGAGATTTTTCTTACTGGACAGGTTTTTGTGTTTGGTGGATTTGTGCTTCGAGCCAACTCAATCGGTCGCCTTGAGCAGGTCGATAGCTATGCCCCCGGCCACCAGACCAGGTTTGGAAACCTAAATTATGTCGCTAACATCTGAGGAGACTTAGCCTTTGATGGGTTTTCGGCCTCGGTAGCCATTCTATGTCCCATCCAAGAAGAATCTTTTGATCCCCTGCCAGATCCCATGCAGGGGTCAACGCCCACCACAACCCTAGATCCGAGGCAAGCCTCATCATCCGAAGATGGGAGCGTAAGCCCCGCCGGACTTCTTACCCTTATTGAACTTCCTACCGAATACCCAGACACATGCTTAAACTCGGCTCTGGGCAACCGCTCTGAACTGCCGAGGTATGCACTTAGCGGGTCCGATCAGGCACTCCAGGCTGAACTCAGTGTGGCAGGTCCGCAGTTTCCAGTCCCGCTCCTGCTCTTAGATGAGGCGTTGGGTCTGATGCAGTCTCTCACCATCACGGAGGCTACCTCCGAACTGCACCCAGCCTGGACTGGGGGCTGAGAGAGGGGAATTTTACGCCCCACCCACCACCCACTTAATAGCCACTGTCGAGGACTTAACTGACATGTTGGACTATGCGTCCGAGGACATCGACGGCATGGACGACGATGCCGAAGACGAACCAAGCCAAGTCCCACCTGTTACGGGGCATTGGACGGCCACCTCAACTTACGATGTGTACATGGTGGACACTCCGAAGAATGATGAGGACAACCCAAACCCAGATGAGGATGGACCCGTCGATAAGCCACCAAAGCGCCGACGTCAGTGGTGTCGCTCACAATCGTGTCAGGTGAAAGATAGTAATACCAGCACCGGAGACAATGAGACTCCGGATGGCGCCGAAGATACCGAACACCTTATCGAGCCCACATCCGAACAGGATGAGCGGGAAGAAGGTGAACACAACCCTAGACGCACTGGCAACAAAGATGCGGAGGCCACCAACTACATGCTAGAATCTGAAGAGGAGGTTAGCCTTGGTGATGAAGACTTCATCGTCCCATAAGAACCCCTCGACCAAGAACGCTTTAAACGACAGCTCATTGCCACAGCCCGGAGCCTAAAGAAGAAGAAGCAGCAGCTAAACAAAGAGAAAGATATGTTGAATGAGAGGTGGACTAAGGTCCTGGCTGCTGAGGAATACAGCCAAGAAGGACCTGTCAAAAGTTACCCTAGGCGTAAGCTGCTGCCTCAATTCGACGACGAAGTCTTTGAACCAATACCGTCAAAGTACAATCAGGCAGATCAACCAGACCGACCACCACATGGACGGGATAAAGCGGCATATCAAGCCGAACACCAACCTGCACCCCCTCGCCGAAGAGGCAGGGAGACGGGAGCCGCGGGATATACATATGACTTGCAATGTGACCTAGCCAATAAAGCTGGGTAAACTAGATCAATCTACGGATCAAGGGGGCGTGCCCCGGCGCGAGATAATGGTAATGAAGTCTGGCTTGATGACTGCTACTATGTTCGGGATCAATAACGAACTCAGATGTCCGCCGATCTCCGCCGTGACATTGCTCAATATATAGGGGTCGCACACCCCCTTTGCTTCATTGATGAGGTTATGGACCATGAGTTTCCAGAAGGGTTTAAACCCGTAAACATCGAACCATATGATGGAACAACGGATCCGGCCGTCTGGATTGAAGATTTCCTTCTCCACATTCATATGGCTCGAGGAGATGATCTCCATGCCATCAAATATCTCCCTTTAAAGCTAAAGGGACTAGCACGACACTGGCTAAACAACCTCCCAGAAAACTTCGTTGGATCCTGGGAAGACTTGGAAGATGCCTTTAGGGCCAACTTCCAGGGCACTTATATCCAGCCACCGGATGCCGATGACCTGAGTCACATAATTCAGCAGCCAGGCGAATCAGCTCACAAGCTTTGGAACCAGTTCTTAACTAAAAAGAACCATATCATAGACTGTCCGAATGCTGAAGCCTTAGCGGCCTTTAAGCACAGCGTCCATGACGAATGGCTCGCTCGGCAGCTCGGGCAAGAAAAGTCGACGACCATGGCAACCTTAACGACACTTATGACCCACTTCTGTGTGGGCGAAGATAGTTGGTTGGCTCGTAGAAACAACAACTTTGGTGACCCCGACAACTCTGAGGTGCGGTATGACAATGGTAAACCTCGCCGCAATAAAAACAAACATTGGAATAGCAACAACGGCGACGCAAACGATATGGTAGTCAATGCCAGATTCAGCGGTCCGAAGTCCAGTCAGTGGAAGAAACCTTTCAAAGGCAAAGACGGGCCATCCAACTTAGATAAAATCCTTGAGAGGCCCTGTCAGATTCATGGCACACCCAATAAGCCTGCAAATCATACCAACAGGAACTGTTGGATTTTCAAACAGGCCGGTAAGTTAAATACCGAACACAAGGGCAAAGGGCCCCCAAGCGAAGAGGATGATGAGACCCGTTAGCCGAACATCAGGGGTTAGAAATAATTTCCCCCCAAGGTGAAAACATTGAACATGATATATGTCACTCACATCCCCAAAAGGGAGCGCAAACGCGTGTTACGGGAAGTCTATGTCGTAGATCCTATCGCCCCCAAGTTTAATCCATGGTCAGCTTGCCCGATCACTTTTGATTACAGGGACCACCCAACTAGTATCCATCATGAGGGTTTGGCCGCCTTGGTCCTTGACCCAATCATCGACGGATACCACCTCACTAGAGTCCTCATGGATGGAGGAAGCAGTCTCAACTTGATCTATCAAGATATTGTTCGAAAGATGGGGATGGACCCATTATGAATCAAGCCTAGTAACACTACCTCTAAAGGTGTGATACCAGTAGTGGAGGCTTGTTGTACGGGCTCAATCACACTGGAGGTAGTTAATGTTCGACATTGTCCCTTTCTGCAGTGGTTACCATGCATTGCTCGGATGAACTGCCTTCGCCCGCTTTAATGCAGTCCCGCATTATGCTTACTTGAGCTCAAAATGCCCGGACCTCATGCCGTTATTACAGTCAATGGTAATATGGAGCGCTCACTCTATACGGAAGAACACACTGTGGCCCTTGCAACCGAAGTGTATAGCGGCCTTATCAAGCCTAGTAGTTCACAGGCCAATAAAGCCAATGACACATCCAAACGAGTCCGGTCCACGCATACATCAGCAGATCCGGACATTGATTAGTAGTTCGACCTCCGCCGATCGCCCCACCAGGTAGCGGTTCAGGTACCGCACACACATAATTACGCACTAAAAATACCCGGGGCGACGCCGGAGGCACGCTGCAGAATAGATCATTGCACGGCTTGACCATAAATGGACCGCATACCCCCCTTCCCTTTCTTTTAATGCAAGTTCATCAAGAGTCCTACTTACAGGATGGTTGTCACAGGAGATCCTTTTAAGGCTAGCATGTCCCAGCCATCAAACACTCCTCTCAAAGGACTCACTACTAAGGAGGAAAGGCGCAGACGTGCGGCAGGGCATCATTAAAGTTTCTTTTCCGAACTATGGTTTTTCGGCCCTGTGTTAGACTTTCCCTTATGTAAATTTTTCTCTTCTTTAGGCATGTAATATGACCTTAGTGTTGAACGACATTGTATGTCATCAAAATACAAAGGGCACAGATGATTACCACCTTTTTGGTTGGGTGTTGAATTTTTTCCTTGTCATCTGCGCTATTCCTCATATTCGACTGATACAGGTGGTTCAACACGTGCCAAGGGCTGTACTCGGCCCCGCTAAATTGATTAAGTCCGAACACCCATAGGGAACTCTTCGGCGTCCTGGATATTGCGTTATATGCATCTGCTCAGAATCATGTCTTTGGTCTATAGTTGGGTTGCCCGGCTCCTACGTTTGCCACCTTACATTCCGCAAGTTCAACTAAGGTATTAAAGGAAGAACTACTATGATTGTATTTCCAGTTCGTCCGGTCAAATACCTCAGTAGAGAAAGCCGAAAGCTGACTGTCATGGTAAGCGAGAGCGGGTCAGCGATCCAGCGACTTAGTGTTACACTATGAATCACTCGCGACTTATGCCGTGTTATACAAGGGGCTGGGTTTTTGACCAGCCGCGTTGCAAAGGCGCCGTACTCCGGCTCACCGATCATGCAACAAGGGGCTACTACTTAGCACCACCAATGGACTCTTATGGCTAAGTGAAAGTACTAAAGTCGCATAGTCTGATTGCCTAGTTCACCTTGCAAGACGCCTCCCACATTGGACCAATACATTGGATTAAGTGCGGTCATGCGATAACGAACACCCCTGTAATATTTACATGGGGGCTGAAGCTTATGATTGGTAAACTTTCTGACATATAAACAACAAAATAGGAGGATAAACTAAATCATAGATATCATACACAATGAGTTCATTACATGACTCATACAAACCAGAGTCAACTACTCAAAGATGACATCCTTCAAACACTGCCCCTCCACAAGGCGGGCTCCCTCGAGGACCTCGTCAAAGTAATTCTCCGGCCGCCGGTGCTCTTTCCCTTCAGGCGGCCCTGCAGTAGCAATGTCGGCGGCCTTCATCCTTCCCCACTGCACCTTGACATGGGCAAAGGCCATCCGAGCACCCTCAATACAGGACGACCGCTTGAGGGCATCGATCCGAGGAAGTGCCTCCACTAGCTGTTGCACGAGTCCGAAGTGACTATTCGGGATGGGATCGGCTGGCCACAAGCGGATTATAACATCCTTCATGGCCAGTCCGGCCACCCTATGCAGCTAGGACAACTGTTTCAGCTGGTCGCTCAGGGCCATGGGAAGTTCTCGCGCAAGGTACTGCGACCAGAATAACTTCTCCGTCGAGCTCCCCTCTTCGTCTCGAAAGAATGCGGCGACATTCGAAATGCTCCTTGGCAGATCAGCAAAGGCGCATGGAGAACTCCAAACTCTGATCAGTAAAATACACCTCTTACTACTATATCTACTCTGCATGATAAAGGCCTTACCAATAGCAATCTGCTTCGCCTCTTGTATCTCATGGTGAGCGCCCTAGGCTTCAACCCGGGCCTCCTTCAGACTCTCGAGAGCGTTGGTGAGCTCGGAGGCCTGCTCCGAACTCTTCTGCTCCAAGGACTCACACCTTGCGATGGCGTCCTTGAGCTCCTGCTCTATTTCTCCCACCCACGCCTCATGTTTTCGGCGGGTGGTTTTCTCTTCCTCCAGAGCCTTGTCCGCGGCCACCTTGTTCGCCTTTGCCTCCTTCTTGGCTTTCACAAGGGCACCTTTGAGGGACTCGACCTCGGCTGTGCCAACTACGAGTATATTCATAACATCCTTAGTCCGTTTCAAACCAACTACACATAAACATAATTTCTAGATATACTAGCACACCTTGGGTTTCTTCGAACCGTTTGTTGGTATGGTCAATTTCCTCATCAGACAAACGAAGCTTCCTATTGAGCTCGGCAATTTCAGCGGCCTGGGCAGTAGCCGCCAGCTTCGAAGCTGGCCAGACATAAAAAATAGTGCGTGACATACTTTTTGATGATCCTCTATTCGGATTGTCTTAATCCGGACAGAGTCTCAGGGGATACTGTCTACATATGGGCTTCGCCTCACACGTACATACATAGAATACTTATGAAAAACATTACGCTGCCTACCTTGAAGCCTGCTAGCAGGCTATGGAAGGCTTCAGTCAGCCCGCTCTTTGCGGACTGAACATTTTCCATAGCCGCACCCATAAGGGTGCGGTGTTCTTCTACAACGGAGGCACGTTCCAGTGCCTCCCGCATACTGTCAGCAGCCTCCGGATCGGCATAGGCCGCCGATGGAGCTCTTGCTCCCCTGCCCTCCTTCGAAGGGGGATGCTGATCCAAACCCGGTGTCGTACTGGTCTCCGGGACGGTGTTCGGTGAGGGTCCGGACTGCCGAAATCCTTCACCTCCGATGGTTGTGGGGATCGTTGTGTCCCGCTTTGCAACTCCTGAGGTGTTGTCCTCGGGCAACTTCTGGACTGTCTCGTCCACCCCTTCCCGGCCAGGAGATGGCCTTTGAGACGACACCTCAGTGTCCTCCATGGCGGCAGGGGGGAGGGTGCGAGACGGGTCGTCACTCTTTGCCTCCCCGGTGGCTAAAGAGTTCCCCGCTGAAGAAGAGGGGATCGAGATCTTGCGTGGAGGGCTGAAAAGTATAAAGGAGAATGAGCACGACGAAGTCAGATTAAAATAATTGAACAAGTAAATTTCTAAAACTTACGTCTCGGCCAGGGGCTTCTCCCTTCGGGCCCGCCCTGGACTGCGTTTGGACTCTATGTACAAACTGTCCGAGAGGACCACTCACCCTTTCTTTGGCGTCGCCCCCTCTAAGTCCTCGAGGGCCGTCCTTTGCCCCTCCTCATCCTGAGGGGGGAGTCGCTCTCCACCTCCTCATCATCCTACTCCTCCTCTTCGTCGTCCTCATCTTCCTTGTGAGATGAGACGGGCTCAACCTCTTCGGAAATTATAGCCAGAGGGCCCTTGCAGCGGGGCCCGTTCTTGGGCCCCTTGCTCTTCTTCTTGGCCTTCTCCAGCTGAGGAGTAACTGGGTTTTCGGGCAACGGAGCTAGACAGTTGATGCGCTCCGACTTCTTGGTCCAACCCTACAACAAGAGACGGGTTGATGAGTTTGGCATAGATTGAATATGTGTGTGTAAACATGTGACTAGATATGTCTTCGAAGGAACCGAACACTTACTAGAGAGGCCGGATACGCGATGCTGATACCCATGTCTTCGATCTCCATGGGCCAGCTGCTCTTCTGCGCCTTAAAAAGCAGCTTCCACATCCCTTCGTTCGTAGCGCCGAAGAAGTGCTCCAACGTCCGCGGATCCTTCGGCTTTAATTCCCACATGGGGGAAGCCCGGCGCTGGCAGGGGAGAATGAGGCGGAAAAGCATGATCTGGATCACGTTGGTTATACCAACATTCTTTCCCAACACGTTGGTGATGCGCGTTTGCAGCGCCAACACCTCCGTCTGGGACCCCCAGTCGATGCCCTTCTCGTTCCAGGAAGTGAGCCTCATGGGGGGGGGTCCAGATTTGAACTCCGGAATGGCCGCCCAGTTGGGGCGGCGTGGCTCGGTGATGTAGAACCACTCCTGTTGTCAGATCTTCATGGTCTCCACGAAGGCCCCCTTGGGCCAAGTGGTGTTCGGCAGCTTGCTAATCATAGCCCCACCGCCGTCTACGTGCTGCTCGTCGACCACCTTCGGCTTCACATTGAAGACCTTGAGCCATAAGCCGAAGTGTGGCCGGACGCGGAGGAGGGCCTCACACACGACTATGAATGCCGATATGTGGAGAAAGGAGTTTGGGGCTAGATCATGGAAATCTAGCCCATAGTAGTACATAAGTCTGTGGATGAATGGGTGGAGTGGGAAACCTAACCCTTGATACGTCTCCAACGTATCTATAATTTTTTTATTGTTCCATGCTATTATATTACCCGTTTTGGATGTTTATGGGCTTTACTATACACTTTTATATCATTTTTGGGACTAACCTACTGTGACGCCCCCGATTCAATCGTACACTAATCATGCACACAAACGTGTACGATCAAGATCAGGGACTCACGGGAAGATATCACAACACAACTCTAAAACATAAATAAGTCATACAAGCAACATAATACAAGCCAGGGGTCTCGAGGGCTCGAATACAAGTGCTCGATCATAGACGAGTCAGCGGAAGCAACAATATCTGAGTACAGACATAAGTAAACAAGTTGCCATAAGATGGCTAGCACAAACTAGGATACAGATCGAAAGAGGCACAGGCCTCCTGCCTGGGATCCTCCTAACTACTCCTGGTCGTCGTCACCGGGCTGCACGTAGTAGTAGGCACCTCCAGAGTAGTAGTCGTCATCGACGGTGGCGTCTGGATCCTGGGCTCCAATGTTTGGTTGCGGCATCCGAGAAGAAGAGGAAAACGAGGGAAAAGAGGGAGCAAAGCAACAGTGAGTACTCATCCAAAGTACTCGCAAGCAAGGAGCTACACTACATATGCATGGTTATATGTGTAAGGAGGCAATATGGGTGGACTGAACTGCAGAATGCCAGAATAAGAGGGGTATAGCTAGTCCTATCGAAGACTACGCTTCTGGCAGCCTCCGTTTTGCAGCATGTAGAAGAGAGTAGACTGAAGTCCTCCAAGTAGCATCGCATAGCATAATCCTACCCGGCGATCCTCCCCTCGTCGCCCTGTGGAAAAGCGATCACCGGGTTGTCTGTGGAACTTATCTGGGTGTGTTTTATTAAGTATCCGGTTCTAGTTGTCATAAGGTCAAGGTACAACTCCGGGCCGTCCTTTTACCGAGGGACACGGCTATTCGAATAGATTAACTTCCCTGCAGGGGTGCACCACATAACCCAACACGCTCGATCCCATTTGGACGGACACACTTTCCTGGGTCATGCCCGGCCTCGGAAGATCAACACGTCGCAGCCACACCTAGGCACAACAGAGAGGTCAGCACGCCGGTCTAAATCCTATGCGCGCAGGGGTCTGGGCCCATCGCCCATTGCACACCTGCATGTTGCGTGGGCGGCGGGAAGAAGACCTAGCAACCTCCATTACAAAGGAAGTCACGTTACGCGGTCCAATCCGGCGCGCGCCGCTCAGTCGGTGAAGTCACGAAGGCTTCGGCTGATACCACGACGTCGAGTGCCCGTATCTTTCCCGCGTAGTTGGTTAGTGCGTATAAGCTAGTGGCCAGACTCAGATCAAATACCAAGATCTCGTTAAGCGTGTTATTATGAAATAGCCGCGGACGCCGACCAGGGCCAGGCCCACCTGTCTCCCAGGTGGTCTCAACCCGCCCTGTCGCTCCACCACAAAGATCCACACAGAGGGCCATCGGGACAAAGGTCCTTTCAGCCCCCAATCGTGAATCACTCGCGGGTACTCCTCGAGCCGACCCGACTTTAGTCACCATCTATAGTATGCATATATGTATAGTATATACCCGTGATCACCTCCCGAGTGATCATGTCCCAATAGTATAGCAAGGCAGACTGACAAGAATGTAGGGCCAATGATGATAAACTAGCATCCTATACTAAGCATTTAGGATTGCGGGTAAGGTATCAATGACTGTAGCAACAATGACAGGCTATGCATCAGAATAGGATTAATGGAAAGCAGTAACATGCTACACTACTCTAATGCAAGCAATATAGAGAAGAATAGGCGATATCTGGTGATCAAGGGGGGGGGGCTTGCCTGGTTGCTCTGGCAAGAAGGAGGGGTCGTCAACTCCGTAGTCGAACTGGGCAGCAGCAGCGTCGGTCTCGTAGTCTACCGGAGAGAAGAGGGGGGAAGAAACAATGAATACAATGCAACCATATGCATATCAATGCATGACATGACAAGTAACGATGCTAGGTGTGCCCAATCGCGGTAGTAGGTGATACCGACGAAGGGGGAAAACATCCGGGAAAGTATCCCCGGTGTTTCGCGTTTTCGGGCAGAGGTACCGGAGGGGGAAAGTTGCGAGTATGATAGGTTAGGGATATGTGGCAGACGAACGGGCTGCGTATCCGGATTCGTCTCGTCGTTCTGAGCAACTTTCATGTAGAAAGTATTTTCATCCGAGTTACGGATTAAAAGATATGATTTTCTAAAGATTTAAATCATTTTCTGATTTTAATTAGTTATTTAATTCGAACATTGTCCAGAACAGTGCATGATGACGCAGGCATGACATCAGAGTGATGTCAGCAGGTCAACTGGTCGGTTGACCAGTCAAACCAGACAGGTGGGTCCAGTGGGACCCACATGTCATTGTCAGGGGCATTAACAGAGTTTTGAAACTAACTAAATGGGCTAATTAGTGGGTGGGGCCCGGTAGTCAGTGAGAGATTAGTGTTTAATTAACTAATTTAATTTATTAGCAAATTATCGATTTATTTTTATTTGTTTATGGCATGGGCCCCGCATGTCAGTGCCACTAGGCTGCCCAGTTAGCACGTTGACTGGGTCAATCCAGGCCCCCATGGCCCACTGGCAGTGACCCAGGGGTGGGGCCCGCCTAGCCACGTCGGCGGACGACGCTGGAACGACGCCGGCGAGGCAAAACGTGGCGGCGCCTCTCGGGAGGTGGCCGGAAATCACCTACAGGGCACCGTTCATTGAGTTTTCGGGCGCGTTCGAGAGCTACGGCTGCGCCGCGTCCAACGGTGGTGATTGTGGTGGCAGGGGTGACCGGAATCGAGCGCGGCGAGCTCATCGGCAGACGGCCGGAGTTGGGCGCGGGAGGAAACAGCGAGGCATCATGTTTGCGAAAGAAAGGGGAAGCCAGGCGAGTTATACGCGAGGCGGCGAACGCAACGGGCGCTGGCCCGTGACCATTTGGTCACCGGAGGCACGCAGACGATGAGCGCAGGCGGCAGCGCGTTCGGGCGCCCAACGGGGACGGCATTAGGAGGCACGGGAGAGAGCGTGCGCTGGCGCGTTGGGCTCCTAGGAACCCCAGGAGTACAACGGTGGGTTTGGGCGAGCGTGACGGCGGCGGTGGCCACGGCAGCGAGGTACACCGCGGCGACCAGAGCCTCGGCACGACGACAAGCTAGTTAGAGCGTGAGCTAGGGGAGCTAGAGGCAGAGGGGGTAGGCAGCTCACCTAGCGGCACGCACGGTGGCCCTTGGTGGCTTAGTAGCAGCAGAGTCGACGGCACTCGTCGGAGACGCGTCGGGGATCCGAGGAAGAAGATGAGGCCGGCGGAGCGTTCGTGGGCGTCCGGCGTCCTGCGTCCTGACGGGGAGCCGTAGTCGAGGGAGGCGGGGCGAGCGGACACGTCGGAGCGGCTTGGAGGTCGCATCGGCCGCGAGTTCTACGGCGGCGAGGCCATGGCGGCGCTCGGTTGCGGTGGGGAACGAGGGGGAGATGGATCTGGAGGGGAGAGGGAGAGGCGCAGGAGCCAAGGCGAGAGTGGGTGCGAGTGCGGAGGGGAGCCCGAGGGGGCGCGGCGTCAGCGTCCTTATCCCCTCGGCGGGGACGGCGAGGTGGTGCGACGGGGACACGCCCCTATTCCGACCCAGGTCGGGGGAACAGGAAGGGAGACGACAGGGGAAGGCGGGCCGGGCCGGCTGGGCCGGTCGGCTGGGTTAGCTGGGCTAGTTGGCCCAGTGGGGTTTGGGGGGTTTTTCCTTTCTCTTTCTTTCTTTCTTTATTTTTCTTTTCCTTTTTCTGTTTTATTTAATTTAGGGCATTTAGATATTTTATAAAATCGTGTCTTCTACACCATAATTACCTATGTCATTTTTGGCACTGTTAGAACATTTTTGTTTCAACTTCTAAAAACTTTTGTTGTTTGCCATTTTTTTGAATTGATTTCTGGATCGGTTTGAACTTACGAAAGTTTAGCAACAGTGATCAAAGATGACATGGCATCATTACGAGAGTTTACTGTAGCCTAATTATCCGGG
This sequence comes from Triticum aestivum, assembly GCF_018294505.1. Taxonomy (NCBI): domain Eukaryota; kingdom Viridiplantae; phylum Streptophyta; class Magnoliopsida; order Poales; family Poaceae; genus Triticum; species Triticum aestivum. The sequence goes on from NC_057798.1 coordinate 200,529,818, forward strand.
CGTTACAAATCTCCTCCACTACAAGAAATCTTATCCCGAGATTTAGGAGGTAGAAGAAAACAGCGCGGGGTATTCTTCACGCAAACGATCCTCGCGTTCCCAAGTGGCTTCATCTTCAGAATGGTGCGACCACTGAACTTTGAGGAACTTGATCGCCTTCTGACGCGTGCGGCGTTCTTCTTGGTCGAGAATGCAGACTGGATGCTCCTTATAGGAAAGGTCCTGTTGCAATTCGAGCACTTCATGATCCACTGCTCGGATTGGGTCCTTGAAGGAACGGCAGAGCTGTGACACATGGAACACATCGTGAACCTGAGAAAGGTTCGGCGGAAGCTCCAGTTGATATGCCACTTTTCCCCGCCTTTCCAGAATAGTGAATGGGCAAATATAGTGAGGAGATAGCTTGCCCTTGATCCTGAAGCGGTGAGCACCCTTCATTGGTGTAACGCGAAGATAGGCCTTTTCGCCAGGTTGATAGGCCATGTCCTTATGTTTACGATCATACTGACTCTTCTGACGTGGCTGAGCAGTCTTGAGATTTTCGCGAATAATGCGGACTTGTTCTTCGGCATGTTGGATAATATCTGGACCAAAGAGTGGACGTTCCCCAGTTTCTGACCAGTTCAGAGGGGTTCGACACTTTCGTCCATATAACACTTCAAAGGGGGCCATCTTCAGACTAGCTTGATAGCTATTATTATAAGAGAACTCAGCATACGGGAGAGATTCCTCCCATTTCTTGCCGAAGGAAATAAAACAAGCTCGAAGCATGTCTTCAAGAATTTGGTTGACACGTTCAACTTGCCCTTGCGACTGCGGATGAAACGCAGTACTGAATGACAGATGAGTTCCCATAGCTTCTTGGAAACTTGCCCAGAATCTAGAAGTGAGTAAACTGCCACGGTCTGAACTGATAACCAGTGGAATACCATGTAATGAGACAATTCTGGACATGTAGAGGGTTGCCAGCTGACTAGCAGTAATAGTCTCTTTGACAGCCAGAAAATGTGCAACCTTAGAAAGCCGGTCAATGACGACAAGAATAGCATCATTACCTTTCTGTGATTTGGGAAAACCGGTGACGAAGTCCATTTCAACATGGTCCCATTTCCATTCGGGAATAGAGATAGGTTGTAGAGTTCCAGCAGGCCTTTGATGCTCTGCTTTGATACGACGATAAACGTCACACTCAGCAACATAACGAGCAATAGCTTGTTTCATATTAGACCACCAGAATCTCTGACGAATGTCTTGGTACATCTTGGTGCTACCGGGATGAATAGACAAAGGTGTATCATGAGATTCTTTCATAACCTCCTAGGTCATATCAAGGTTACCTTTTGAAGGGACCACTAGGCGACCTTTAAAGAACAAGGTGCCAGTATCATCAACAGTGAAGAACGAGGGCTTCCCTTCTTTAAGGTAGTGTTTAATCTTGTGGGCTTGAGCGTCATACTTCTGCAGCGTCTTGATGCTTTCCACGAGATCTGGTATAGCAACCAGGGTATTGAGAGAACCCTGGGAAACAACATGGAGGTTCATCTTGCGGCTCTCAGGAGGAGGGGGAGTGAGAGCACCAGGAGGAACAATATGGAGGTTCAGCTTCCTGAATTCCTCAACAAGCGAGGGCTGAACTTTGTGAACCTGGAGGTGGTTGCAGTAAGACTTGCGGCTCAAGGCATCAGCCATTACATTAGCCTTGCCTGGGGTATACGAAATACCCAAGTTAAAATCTACAACAATCTCCATCCATCTTTGCTGACGGAGGTTCAGATCTGGTTGAGTAAACAGATACTTTAGACTTTGGTGGTCGGTGAAGATCTCGCAACGATTACCGAGAAGGTAATGTCGCCACTGTTTTAGTGCATGGATAACAGCAGCAAGCTCGAGGTCGTGAACTGGATAGTTCTCTTCGTGAGGGCGCAATTGACGAGAGGCATAAGCAATCACTTTGCGCTCTTGCATTAGTACAGCGCCTAAGCCTTGACATGAAGCGTCACAGTAAATGATAAAGTCCTTCTTAGTATCAGGTGGAGCTAGTACTGGGGCAAAAGTCAACTTGTCTTTGAGTGCCTGGAAGCTTTCCTTACATTTGTCTGTCCATTGGAACTTGACGCCCTTATGCAACAGGTTAGTCAGAGGTCTGGCGATCTTGGAGAAATTCTCGACGAATCGACGGCAATAGCTGGCGAGACCAAGGAAACTTCTGACTTGCTTAATGTTCTTCGAAGGAGTCCAATCAAGAATAGCTTGGACTCGTTTAGCGTTGACGGCAATACCATCCTTAGAGATGACATGCCCGAGATAGGTTACTTCGGGAAGCCAGAATTCAAATTTGGAGAACTTGGCGTATAGTTGATGCTCTCGTAGCTTTTCCAGCACAAGACGAAGATGTTCAGGATGTTCTTCTTCGTTCTTGGAAAATACCAGAATATCATCCAGATAAACCATGACAAACTTGTCGAGGTAATCCATGAATATATAATTCATCAGACGAGAGAAGGTGGCTGGAGCATTGGTTAAGCCGAAAGACATGACAGTGTACTCGTAAGATCCATATCGAGTCACGAATGCGGTCTTGGGGATATCCTCCTCACGAACACGGATCTGGTGGTAACCCAACCTCAAGTGGAGTTTAGAGAACACTGATGAACCAGCCAGTTGATCATACAGATCATTGATCTGAGGAAGAGGATACTTATTCTGAATGGTAGCTTGGTTTATAGGACGGTAGTCTTGGACCAATTGGTTTGTCCCATCCTTCTTCTTGACAAAGAGAGAAGGTGCTCCCCAAGGAGAGCAACTTGGGCGAATGAAACCACTTCGAAGAGATTTATTAATTTCCTCCTTAAGCTCAAGGAGTTCATGCGGCGGCATCTTGTAGGGTCGCCTGGCTATAGGAGTGGTGCCTGGTTTCAAGTCGATGACGAATTCGACAGCTCTAGCAGGGGGAATCCCTGGGAGTTCTTTAGGAAAGACGTCTAGGAATTCATGCACGACGGGAATGTTTTCAATGCCCTCGAGTGGTGCAGCGTTCAATGCATTCAATGCATAGAGCCTTGCCTCGGCATTCTGAACCAGACGAGCATTATAGCTTATTATTTCATCCGAAGGGTGTAGCAGATGGACAGTCTTGGTGGCGCAAACGATAGAAGCAGTATGCGCTTTTAACCAATTCATTCCCAGAATGAGATCAATGCTACAGGACTTCAGTACGATGGGAGAGACAAGGAATTCCAGTCCTTTGATTTCAACGGGGATGTCGTTGCAAATCATGGAGGTCCGACATTGGCCCGCAGGGGTGTGCACTAATAGAGAAGCGTTCATGTCCTCACATTTAATGTCGTGCAAGCATGCAAAATCTTCTGACATGAATGAATGCGATGCACCAGTATCAAATAAAGCGGATGCTGGTACTGAATTTATGAGGAGTGTACCCATCATAGTAGCAGGCTGGTCTTGAGCTTCATTCAGATCAACGTGGTTGGCATGAACACGGCCATAAGACTTGGCATTGTTGTTGCGGGCCTGGTTGTTTCCATGGCCAACTCCTGGAAGGGCCAGTTGATTCTGGTTCTGATTCTGATAGCAGTTCCTGGCAAGGTGACCTGGTTGACCACACTTGTAGCACAAACCATTATTGGGAGTGGGAACAGGTGCTCCGGGTGGTGGAGCTGGAAGCCTTGGCTGCCTAGATGGTGGAGGAGGCAGACAAGGTGCAGCATAGGTCTGCCTTGGGGCAGGTGCATTTGGACGGTACATGCTATTCGGGATCCATATCTTACGCTTCTACGAGGGCGGGCCCGAAGATGAGCCCATGTCACGGTTGCGCCTGTGAGAGCTCTGGTGTTCCTGCAGACCAGTCTTGACATTGATGGCCTTGTTCACCAAGGTGGCAAAATCGGCAAAGTCATGCACTAGAAGTGCGAGCTTGATGTCAGCTTGAAGGCCGTCACGGAACTTCTCCTGTCTACGTGCATCAGTTGCAATGTCTTCTTCAGCATAGCGGGATAAGTTCAGAAACTCCCGCTGATAAGCTTCCACAGTTTTGTTGCCCTGGGTGAGGTTACGGAACTCACGCTTCTTCCTGTCCATGATCCCCTGAGGAATGAAGCGGGCACGGAAGGCAGCTTGAAAGTCTGGCCAGGTGATGATTATCCCAACTGGCAGAGTACGCCTGTGGCTGTCCCACCATTGAGCTGCGGGTCCCTTCAGAAAGAAGGAAGCAAAGGTGACATAGCGGGCAGGGGCTACTTCAACAGACTCCATCTCATAGGTGATGTCACGGAGCCAGTCATCAGCATCCAGCGGCTGAGTTGAGCTGCGGTACACGGTTGGGTTGAGGCGCATGAAATCCTGCAGAGTCACTTGGGCTGGCTGCTCGTTCATGTTGGGGCGAGGGAACTGAGCCATCATATTCTCCATGAACTGGCGATTCATCTCGAGCTGTTGGACCATACCAGCCATGTACTCAGGCGGTGGTGGGGCGTTGCCGCCACGACCACGACCAGCTGGTCGAACCATCCTGCTAATATATAACAGGGGTAGTTCAGTATTGAGAAATTTGCATAGACAAGAATCATTCATGATGAAACATGCATAATGAAAGGAGCACGACAGATACCACATAGTAGTCGGCATAACTTACAAAAGGGTCGGACATAGAGTTCAGTACACAGAGTTCAGTACATAGACTAAGTCATCATAGGCGGCATGCAGGCTCGCGGCGAATGCATCTAATACTAATGAGCAAGACTACATCAGTCCCAGGAGGTATTGTGAAGGTAGCTGTAGCCTGACAACTGATAGTGAGGCAACGGATAGTCCTCCGCGTCAGTGGCCTGGGGGCCGCGGATACTCTGGTGTAGAACCCGACGCTCAGGTGGCAGAAGAGGACCAAGTGCGGGAGAGTAGCCTCCCACCTCTGGCCAACCGACACCGTGGGGCATCACGGTCCTGGCTGGGTAGATTGCAGAACGCGGCAGCTGTCCAGACCGGACAAAGGGGTGCAACAGCGTCAGAGCCCTGTAAAGGTGCTGACGAGTGGTGTACAACTCGTGGCGAAGAGCTCTGTTAGCTCGGTCCAGCCCATCAGCATGCAGAACCAGGTGCTGATGGTGGAAGGGCTCTCGGGTGACGGTGGAGTAGGCAGCAGTGTAGTATCCCTCCGCACCAACGTCAGATGCGATAGGAATGTGCCTGAAAGGGGAAGTGTCCAACGCCCGATACTCTCCACGAAGACGTGTCAGAGCAGCATGAGCAGCATCGTGGACTGCCATCTCGATGGTCACTCCAACACCATGAGCGGTGTGCAGCACGGTAGTGGACTCATACTCCCTAGAGTAGAGGTGGACGATGGCACGGTACTGCTCCTGGTGAAAGTCCTGGTACTCCTCGTAGATGGTGTACTCAGGGTGCCAGCGATAACCCAGATAGGTCGTCATCTCAGCTAGCACAGCAGGTGATCCTGAGGCACCAATGGCCGCAGTGTGGCACACGACCTGCCTCGTGGGTTCCATCTGAAAACAAAGATGTTTCAATGGAGTGAAATGACAATATGGGCACTATTCAAAATGCTATCCTACAGAATAACTATGGCTTATCCAACTTTGGGGTGAACGTGCTAACGGGATCCTAATGTCAGAGTTAGTAAATTCATTTAACCCGAGTAAGAGAGAGTTCAGAGCCCCAGAGTAAAGGTCGAGAAGAAAAAGATCCTAATACCACCCAATGGCAACGTGGGCCCGTAAGGCACACAACCATGTTAGTAAAAGTTTTGTAGTGACTAGACTTGACTTCGGCCAAGGAGTGTGGAAGGGGGATTCCTACAGGCAGTCGGCTCTGATACCAACTTGTGATGCCCCCGATTCAATCGTACACTAATCATGCACGCAAACGTGTACGATCAAGATCAGGAACTCACGGGAAGATATCACAACACAACTCTAAAACATAAATAAGTCATACAAGCATCATAATACAAGCCAGGGGCCTCGAGGGCTCGAATACAAGTGCTCAATCATAGACGAGTCAGCGGAAGCAACAATATCTGAGTACAGACATAAGTAAACAAGTTGCCATAAGATGGCTAGCACAAACTAGGATACAGATCGAAAGAGGCACATGCCTCCTGCCTGGGATCCTCCTAACTACTCCCGGTCGTCGTTAGCGGGCTGCACGTAGTAGTAGGCACCTCCAGAGTAGTAGTCTTCGTCGACGGTGGCGTCTGGATCCTGGGCTCCAACGTCTGGTTGCGGCATCCGAGAAGAAGAGGAAAACGAGGGAAAAGAGGGAGCAAAGCAACCGTGAGTACTCATCCAAAGTACTCGCAAGCAAGGAGCTACACTACATATGCATGGTTATATGTGTAAGGAGGCAATATGAGTGGACTGAACTGCAGAATGCCAGAATAAGAGGGGTATAGCTAGTCCTATCGAAGACTACGCTTCTGGCAGCCTCCATCTTGCAGCATGTAGAAGAGAGTAGACTGAAGTCCTCCAAGTAGCATCGCATAGCATAATCCTACCCGGCGATCCTCCCCTCATCGCCCTGTGGAAAAGCGATCACCGGGTTGTCTGTGGAACTTATCTGGGTGTGTTTTATTAAGTATCCGGTTCTAGTTGTCATAAGGTCAAGGTATAACTCCGGGTCGTCCTTTTACCGAGGGACACGGCTATTCGAATAGATTAACTTCCCTGCAGGGGTGCACCACATAACCCAACACGCTCGATCCCATTTGGCCAGACACACTTTCCTGGGTCATGCCCGGCCTCGGAAGATCAACACGTCGCAGCCCCACCTAGGCACAACAGAGAGGTCAGCACGCCGGTCTAAATCCTACGCGCGCAGGGGTCTGGGCCCATCGCCCATTGCACACCTGCACGTTGCGTGGGCGGCCGGAAGCAGACCTAGCAACCTCCATTACAAAGGAAGTCACGTTACGCAGTCCAATCCGGCGCGCGCCGCTCAGTCGCTGACGTCACGAAGGCTTCGGCTGATACCACGACGTCGAGTGCCCATATCTTTCCCGCGTAGTTGGTTAGTGCGTATAGGCCAGTGGCCAGACTCAGATCAAATACCAAGATCTCGTTAAGCGTGTTATTATGAAATAGCCGCGGACGCCGACCAGGGCCAGGCCCACCTGTCTCCCAGGTGGTCTCAACCCGCCATGTCGCTCCGCCACAAAGATCCACACAGAGGGCCATCGGGACAAAGGTCCTTTCAGCCCCCAATCCATGAATCACTCGCGGGTACTCCTCGAGCCGACCCGACTTTAGTCACCATCTGTAGAATGTATATATGTATAGTATATACCCGTGATCACCTCCCAAGTGATCACGGCCCAATAGTATAGCAAGGCAGACTGACAAGAATGTAGGGCCAATGATGATAAACTAGCATCCTATAGTAAGCATTTAGGATTGCGGGTAAAGTATCAATGACTGTAGCAACAATGACAGGCTATGCATCAGAATAGGATTAACGGAAAGCAGTAACATGCTACACTACTATAATGCAAGAAGTATAGAGAAGAATAGGCTATATCTGGTGATCAAGGGGGGGCTTGCCTGGTTGCTCTGGCAAGAAGGAGAGGTCGTCAACTCCGTAGTCGAACTGGGCAGCAGCAGCGTCGGTCTCGTAGTTTACCAAAGAGAAGAGGGGGAAGAAACAATTAATACAATGCAACCAGATGCATATCAATGCATGACATGACAAGTAACGATGCTAGGTGTGCCCAATCGCGGTAGTAGGTGATACCGACGAAGGGGGAAAACCGGGAAAGTATCCCCGGTATTTCGCGTTTTCGGGCAGAGGTACCAAAGGGGGAAAGTTGCGAGTCTGATAGGTTAGGAATGTGTGGTAGATGAACGGGCTGCGTATCCGGATTCATCTCGTCGTTCTGAGCAACTTTCATGTAGAAAGTATTTTCATCCGAGTTACGGATTAAAAGATATGATTTTCTAAAGATTTAAATCATTTTCTGATTTTAATTAGTTATTTAATTCGAACATTATCCAGAACAGTGCATGATGACGCAGGCATGACATCAGAGTGATGTCAGCAGGTCAACTGGTCGGTTGACCAGTCAAACTAGACAGGTGGGTCCAGTGGGACCCACATGTCATTGTCAGGGGCATTAACAGAGTTTTGAAACTAACTAAATGGGCTAATTAGTGGGTGGGGCCCGGTAGTCAGTGAGAGATTAGTGTTTAATTAACTAATTTAATTGATTAGCAAATTATCGCTTTATTTTTATTCGTTTATGGCATGGGCCCCGCATGTCAGTGCCACTGGGCTGCCCAGTCAGCATGTTGACTGGGTCAATCCAGTCAACGGGGCCCCCATGGCCCACTGGCAGTGACCCAGGGGTGGGGCCCGCCTAGCCACGTCGGCGGACGGCGCCGGAACGACGCAGGCGAGGCAAAACGCGGCGGCGCGGCAAGGGAGGTGGCCGGAAATCACCTACATGGCACCGTTCATCGAGTTTTCGGGCGCGTTCGAGAGCTACGACTGCGCCGCGTCCAACGGTGGTGAGTATGGCGGCAGGGGTGACCGGAATCGAGCGCGGCGAGCTCATCGGCGGACGGACGGAGTCGGGCGCGGGAGGAAATGGCGAGGCATCATGTTTGCGAAAGAAAGGGGAGGCCAAGCGAGTTATACGCGAGGCGACGAACGCAACGGGCTCTGGACCGTGACCATTTGGTCACCGGAGGCATGCCACCGACGAGCGCAGGCGGCAGCGCGTTCGGGCGCCCAACGGGGATGGCATTAGGAGGCACGGGAGAGAGCGTGCGCTGGCGCGTTGGGCTCCTAGGAACCCCAAGAGTACAACGGTGGGTTTGGGCGAGCGTGACGGCGGCGGTGGCCACGGCGGCGAGGTACACCATGGTGACCAGAGCCTCGGCACGACGACGAGCTAGTTAGAGCGTGAGCTAGGGGAGCTAGAGGGCAGAGGGGGGGAGGCAGCTCACCTAGCGGCACGCACGGTGGCCCTTGGTGGCTTAGTAGCAGCAGAGTCGACGGTGCTCATCGGAGACGCATCGGGGTTCCGAGGAAGAAGACGAGGCCAGGGGAGCGTTCGTGGGTGTCCGGCGTCTTGCGTCCTGACGAGGAGCCGTAGTCGAGGGAGGCGGAGCGAGTGGACACGTCGGAGCGGCTTGGAGGTCGCGGCGGCCGCGAGTTCTATGGCGGCGAGGCCATGGCGGCGCTCGGTTGCGGCGGGGAACGAGGGGGAGATGGATCTGGAGGGGAGAGGGAGAGGCGCAGGAGCCAAGGCGAGAGTGGGGGCGAGTGGGGAGGGGAGCCCGAGGGGGCGCGGTGTCGGCATCCTTATCCCCTCGGCGGGGTCGGCGAGGTGGTGCGATGGGGACACGCCCCTGTTCCGACCCAGGTCGGGGGAACAGGAAGGGAGACGACAGGGGAAGGCGGGCCGGGCCGACTGGGCCGGTTGGCTGGGTTAGCTGGGCTAGTTGGCCCAGGGGGGTTTTCCTTTCTCTTTCTTTCTTTCTTTATTTTTCTTTTCCTTTTTCTGTTTTATTTAATTTAGGGCATTTAGATATTTTATTAAATCGATTCTTCTACATCATAATTACCTATGTCATTTTTGGCACTGTTAGAACATTTTTGTTTCAACTTCTAAAAACTTTTGTTGTTTGCCATTTTTTTTGAATTGATTTCTGGATCGGTTTGAACTTACGAAAGTTTAGCAACAGCGATCAAAGATGACATGGCATCATTAGGAGAGTTTACTGTAGCCTAATTATCCGGGCGTTACACCTACTAACCGGAGGCCCAGCCCAAATTGCTGTTTTTTGCCTATTTTAGTTTTTCGAAGAAAAGGAATATCAAACGGAGTCCAAACGGAATGAAACCTTCGGGAGCGATCTTTTTGGAACAAACGCAATCTAGGAGACTTGGAGTGGATGTCAAGAAGCAGCCGAGGCGGCCACGAGGGTGCAGGGCGCGCCCTAGGGGGGTGGGCGCGCCCCTGCCTCGTGGGCCCCTCGTGGATCCCTTGCCCGACCTCCTTCGCCTATATATATCTACGTACCTCAAAAACATCCACGAGCACCACGAAACCCTATTTCGTTTTTTTGACTATAAACAGTAGGGTAAAACCCCACTGCAATTTTTATTAAAATAAAGAAGAACAACAAATTAGTCTGTAAGGCTTGAGATAAGCCCAAGAAACAAAAGAAAAAGACCTAAAAAGACTAGCAACATAAAAGAATAAAGGAAGAAGAAGGAGAGAAAGAAGCTAAGCAGCTAAAAAAACGTAAGAAGAAAAATTACAACAGGCCATCAAGCCAAACTGAGAATTGCCTCTCATGCTTCTTCCTCATCCTATATTTGAGAAGCTTCAGTTCCTCCAGATAAATGAACTTCCACCCTTGGAAAGAAGGTGCAATATTCTCAAATATTTTATTGTTTCTTGTGATCCGAATGGCCCAAGCTCCAAGAATGATTATCTCCATGTAAAATGGGTACCTTATCTTATCTTTGAGGTCTTGGAATGCTTCTAATACAGACAGATTTGGAGCTCTTGTGGGACAAATGAAGTCCCAGCATTGTTGAACAAATGGACATCCCCAAAAGAGATGATGCAATGTTTCTTCTATAGGATAGCCTCCAACAGCACAATTGTAATATTCCAACACAAACTTCTTCCTTCTAAGTAAGTTTCTGGTGTTAACTCGATCATGTAGAAGTTGCCAGAAGAAAACTTTATGCTTTGGTTGACAGGAACTCTGCCAGATCCAGTTGAAATGAGGGGGTGTCTGTTTGTGACCAATTAAGACTTTATATGCTTTGATGGTGGAGTAGTGCTCAGTTCCCCAAATGTAGCTCCAAGTATCCAAAGAGTTTAAATGTTCAGATTGTCTCATGGCTAAACAAATGTCTTCCATTTGTAAGAATTCCTCATAGGCCTCAGTTGTCAAGGGGAGGAAGAATAAATCCTGCAGGTACTCAGTCTGCAAAACTTGTTGAATATTTAGCTGGGGATTTTTGACAAAAGAGAAAAGGTGGGGAAATTGGTGTTTAAGAATTGCTTGGCTCCACAGATCATCCCAAAAGAATGCACTAACACCATCCCCCACATTACATCTAGCAATAGCTTTGTACTGATCAATGAGGGCTAAGTTGGACTTCCACCAGAATGATCCAATCATGTTGTCCCCTGGTAATTTCCCATCATTGTAATATGTCTCCCAGATCAAGTTTACCCAGGGAATATCATGTCTGTTGAAGAATTTGTGAAGGTTTTTCATGAGCAGGGTCTTATTATGAGTGAAGATATCTAAAACACCTAGGCCTCCCTGGTCTTTTGGTCTGCACACTGTGGTCCATGATACCAAAGCAGGCCTTTTGTCCTCCATATCAGGTCCTCTCCAAAGGCAGTGTCTCAGGTATTTTATGATCTGCTTTTTTATTGTAACTGGTATGTCCAAACATCACATGAAGAAGACTGATAAAGATGTCATCACTGACTTGACCAACAGTAATTTTCCAGCTTGGGTCATGAAGATAGAGATACCAGCCACTCTTTTTGCAATCCTGTTAACTAAAGGTAGACATTGCTCAACCGTTGGCTTGTAAATTCCCAAGGGCATACCAAGGTAGGTAAATGGGAATTTCCCTCTAGCACACTGCAGGGTGTTTGTATAGATTTGTACTCTGTCTTCAGCAATATTCAAGGGTACCATGATGGACTTCTCATAATTAACTCTTAACCCAGTTGCTGTGGCAAAAGTATTCAGAAGTGCTTTTAAGCAGAATAACTGCCTAGAATCAGCTTGCATAACCACTAAGGTGTCATCTGCATATTGCACAATTGGGAAGTGAGGACAAGAGTTTACTTGCAGAGGAGCAGTGATCAGATTTAATCTCATGGCTTTATTAAGGATGGATTGAAGCAAATCAGCAGCCAGCACAAAAATTAAAGGAGAATAAGGGTCCCCTTGTCTTACTCCCCTCCTTATGTAAATTCTTTTCCCAGGAACTCCATTGAGTAGTACAGAAGAAGATGCAGTTGTGAACAAAGCTTCCATCCAGGAAATCCACTTCTCTCCAAATCCTTTACCTCTAAAAATATCAATGATGGCAGCATGCTCAATTGTATCAAAAGCCTTCTCAAAATCCAGCTTTATTACTAAGATTTCCTCCTTAGATTTATGACACTGGTGGATGTATTCATATGCCCAACCAAGACAGTCCTGGATTACTCTATCTTTGAGAAAGCCATATTGATTAATATGCACCAACTGTATAATAATTCTTTGCAGTCTATTTGCCAGCAGCTTTGTAATGATTTTTAGAACACCATTAAGCAGGGAAATTAGCCTGAAGTCATTTGGAGAAATTGGCACCTCTTTTTTTGGCACTAAAGTGATGAAAGAGGAGTTAATGCTTTCAAGATTTACATTCCCAGCATGGAAAGCCAAAATAAGCTCAAAGACATCATTCTTGATAATATCCCAACAATTCTTAATAAACTCATTATTGAATCCATCTGGCCCTGGGGATTTATCATTAGGTAGGTTTTTGACCACCTCCTCAACTTCCTCTTGGGTAAAAGGCTTCTCAAGATCAATGAATATTTGGGGATATACTGTGTTTTCATAAAGATCATTAAGGTCAAAATGCATTGAGTGACCATTAGACTGCCCCAATCTAGTTTTAAAAGCCTCCCAGAGAATTGCAGCCTTTCCTTCATGATCAATTACTTCAACTTGGTCTTGATTCAGCAACATAGCAATCTTATTGTGTCTATGATTAATAGAGGCTTTAGTGTGGAAGAATTTTGTGTTTTCATCTCCAAACTTTACTCCCTTAATTTTCCCTCTTTGTTTCCAATAAATCTTCTGATCATTGAGCACAGTTAACAGATGCTCCTTGAGCAAGGTCCTGCAATTATTTTCAAATAGAGTAAGATCTCTGAATTCCTCAATCATATCCCATAGAAATATACAGTCATTTAGGTCTGCAATTTGCTTCTTATGACAGGCAAGATTTTTGGCCCACAGCTTTAAAGCTCTTCTGACATTCTTGAACTTTGCAGAAATCTTTTTAGCATAGTCTGTATGACCTACTGGAATAGCCCAAGCATTCTGAACCACCTGTTTAAAATCACTGTGATTAAGCCAGTAGTTTTCAAGTCTGAATACTCTAGACTTTGGAATGTTTGTGCCAATTTTAATCATGCAGGGTAGATGATCAGAGATTGGTTTAGCCATGGGGAGGGCCAAGGTATCAGGATAACTGGTCATCCAAGCTGCAGAGGTAAAGAACCAATCTAATTTCTCCAAGAGAGGGTTGTCTTGCATGTTGCTCCAACTAAACTGTTTGCCTTTAAGGGGTAATTCAATCAGTCCAAGCTCACTTATTGCCTCATTAAACATGAGCATTTCATTTACATTCCCTCCAGGTCTATTTCTGTCCTCAGGTGTTCTGATGAAATTAAAATCTCCCATAATAATCCAATCTATATCATTAGGCATCTGAATATTCCCAAACCAGTCAATGAATTCAATTTTGTCCTCATGATTACAAGGGCCATAAATGTTTGTGAGGACCCAACTTTTGGAAGATGTTCTGCAGGTGAACTGAATAGATAATGAGAATTTATTTTGAAACATTAGCTCTCCAGAGAAGAGAGCTCCATTCCAAGCAGTGAGGATGCCACCTGAAGCCCCAATGGAAGGTAAGAACTCAAATTTATTAAACCTTTGGGGACAAATTTTATGAATGTATGCTAGATCAAAATTTTCTCTCTTAGTCTCCTGTATACAAACAATACCAGCAGCACTTTCTTCCACTTTGTGTCTGATTGCCAACCACTTATCTGAGGAATTAATGCCTCTCGCATTCCAGTTTAAGATATTCCAAGTTGCATTGTTATTCATTAATAATCAGTTTGGTGATACTGAAGTCAACAGAGCCCACCCCCTGATGACAATTCGAAGCCAATAAATTATTTGTTTCCACAAAAAGGACAAAGCATTGTAAGAATGTTGGGATAGTCCAGCAGTGGACATAAGCCGGTGAGGAGGTGAACCAAAGCATCCAAAGTTGATTGCTCATAGCTTCCAAGTCAACAGATAGGACAGAGGTCTCAGTCATAAGTGGATACCAGAGCTGACACATCAGCAAAGTGCAATTAACATACAAAAGGTGCCTTCCAGGGTAAATAAGCATTGTGCAACCAGTGGAAGCATTACAGATAACTGCATACATAAGACAAGAAATTCCCAAAATAGAAAAGCAGGCCATCCTGCTATCAAGAGGAGACTGATGTTGTAGACACATATCACACAGGCCTGGGCTGTGAAGCTTCTGTTGTGGCCTTGGACACCTTAGCCACATCTTCCTGCCCCTTTTTCTTGGGCTTCTTTGACAGCTTTTCCTGAATGTCCTCCTCAGCAACCTTGCAGAAAGATTTGGATAGGTTTTTAACCACTGAATTGTGAATAACTGGGGGTATGGCATTGCATGGTAAACAAGACTGAGTAGCACAAGATTTCCTTCTATAGCCATTGTTATTCTTTTTAATCCTATCACTTCTTCTTACCTCAGTTTCAACCATAGGTTCTTTCTCCCTCCTTTTCCTTGATATGGCCTCTCCAAGGGGCAGCATTTTATTTGGGGACACCTACTGAAGAGGACTGCTAGCCCCAGTGGAAGAGTGAGCAGCAGGGCTAATACCCTCATTTTCTTTGCCTAGCCCCAAGATGAAATCCTTACATGCAGGTGCCTGAGAAGTTGCACATTCATCAGGAATGTGAAAAAGCAAAGTGTCGTCATGTTCACAATTATCAGTCAAAATTCACGAAACCCTATTTCCACCGCCGCAACCTTCTGTTCCCGTGAGATTCCATCTTGGAGCCTTTTCCGGCGCTCCGCCGGAGGGGGGATCTATCACGGAGGGCCTCTACATCAACACCATAGCCTCTCCAATGAGTTATGAGTAGTTTACCATAGACCTTCGGGTCCATAGTTATTAGCTAGATGGCTTCTTCTCTCTCTTTGAATCTCAATACAATGTTCTCCTCGATCTTCTTGGAGATCTATTCGATGTAACTCTTTTTGCGGTGTGTTTGTAGAGATCCAATGAATTGTGGGTTCATGATCAAGTTTATCTATGAGAAATATTTGAATATCCTCTGAATTCTTTTATGTATGATCGGTTATCTTTGCAAGTCCCTTCAAATTATCAGTTTGGTTTGGCCTACTAGATTGATCTTTCTTGCAATGGGAGAAGTGCTTAGCTTTGGGTTCAATCTTGCGGTGTCCTTTCCCAGTGATAGCAGGGGCAGCAAGGCACGTATTGTATTGTTGCCATCGAGGATAAAAAGATGGGGTTTATATCATATTGCTTGAGTTTATCCCTCTGTATCATGTCATCTTGCCTAATGCGTTACTCTGTTCTTATGAACTTAATACACTAGATGCATGCTGGATAACGGTCGATGTGTGGAGTAAAGTAGTAGATGCAGGCAGGAGTCGGTCTACTTGTTGCGGACGTGATGCCTATATACATGATCATGCCTAGATATTCTCATAACTATGCACTTTTCTATCAATTGCTCGATAGTAATTTGTTCACCCACCGTAATACTTATGCTATCTTGAGAGAAGCAACTAGTGAAACCTATGGCCCCCGGGTCTATTTTCCATCATATAAGTTTCCAATCTACTTTATTTTGCAACCTTTACTTTTCAATCTATATCATAAAAATACCAAAAATATTTATCTTATCTTATTATCTCTATCAGATCTCACTTTCGCAAGTGGCCGTGAAGGGATTGACAACCCCTTTATCGCGTTGGTTGCGAGGTTCTTGTTTGCTTGTGTAGGTATGAGGTACTTGCGTGGAGCCTCCTACTGGATTGATACCTTGGTTCTCAAAAACTAAGGGAAATACTTACGCTACTTTGCTGCATCACCCTTTCCTCTTCAAGGGAAAACCAACGCAGTGCTCAAGAGGTAGCAAGAAGGATTTCTGGCGCCATTGCCGGGGAGGTCTTCGCTCAAGTCAAGACATACCAAGTACCCATCAAACACTCTTCTCCCTCGCATTACATTATTTGCCATTTGCCTCTTGTTTTCCTCTCCCCCCTTCACCCTTGCCATATTATTCACCCTTCTTCTGTTTGTCTTTTTCGTTTGCTTTGATGTCTTACTTGGCTGGTTTGCTTGTTTGGTTGGGATAGTTGTTTATTTATTGCTAAACAGAGAACCTAAGATCTATGGATCCTCATCCGCTTGCTAATCTTTATAAGAGATCCAATTATGATGAACCAATTGCTAATGAGTTTTGTGCACTAGATTATCTTTATGAAGTTTTGCTTGAAATTCGTGAATCTGAAAATTGTGATGAAGAAATTTATGAAGAGATTCATGGTGGCTCCTTGAATAAAAAGCATGATTGTAATGATTTTACTATAAATTCTATTGATGTCAATTTTTCTAATAATATGCAAAACCCTAAGCTTGGGTATGCTAGTTTTGCTATGTCTACTACTTGTTGCAATGATCATGATTGGGGTGATTCTTCTGATGATCTTGGAAATTTATTGAAGCCCCATGATGAATATGAGATTGATAATAGTGTTTGCAATAATATTGAAAGTGGGTTTGGAAGAGTGTCAACTTTAGATCCCACATTTTTGGAGTATGTTCAATCTTATGATATTTTTGATAAAAGTGGGTTTGGAGAGGTCATGACTTTAGTTAATGTTAATCCCACTATCTTGGAAGAGTGTCAACTTTGCATATATGTGAATCGTGTTAAGAATATGTTTTGTGATAGCTATATTGTTGAATTTGCTTACGATCCTACATGTAATTATTATGAGATATGAAAATATGGTTGTAGAAATTTTCATGTTACTAAATTACCTCTCATCATGTTGAGATTGCTATCGTATCTTTTTTCTTCCTTGCATATGCTGATTTTTGCTTTCTATAATATTTTTTTTGCTTATAAAATGCCTATGCCTAGGAAGTATGTTAGACTTATACGTGTTTATCACGTGTTTTACGATGCTCTCTTTGCGCTTCAATTCTTATCTTTCATGTGAGCATCATTAAAATTATCAATGCCTAGCCAAAAGGCTTTAAAAAAAGCGCTTGTTGGGAGACAACCCAATATTTTTATTTGCTGTTATTCATTAAATAATTCATCTAGCCTCTGTTTAGATGTGGTTTTATGTTTTAATTAGTGTTTGTGTCAAGTGGAACCTATAGGATCATCTTGGGTGAAAGTTAATTTGATCTTGCTGAAAAACAGAAACTTTTTGCGCACACGAGAATAATTTTATTAAATCACAGAAACGTGATTTTGAGTTTATTCTTGTTGCAGTAGATCAATAGACATATTGCCTAGGGCTTACTATTTTTGTAGGATTTTTAGATTTCCAGAAGTATTCGGAAGTTATAGATTGCTACAGACTGTTCTGTTTTTGACAGATTCTGTTTTTCGTGTGTTGTTTGCTTATTTTGATGAATCTATGGCTAGTATCGGGGGGTATGAACCATAGAGAAGTTGGAATACAGTAGGTTTAACACAAATTTAAATAAATAATGAGTTCATTACAATACCTTAAGTGGTGGTTTTTCTTTCTTGCACTAATGGAGCTCATGAGATTTCCTGTTGAGTTTTGTGTTCTGAAGTTTTCAAGTTTTGGGTAAAGATTTGATGGACTATGGAATAAGGAGTGGCAAGATCCTAAGCTTGGGGATGCCCATGTCACCCCAAGATAATTCAAGGACAACAAAAAGCCTAAGCTTGGGGATGCCCCGGAAGGCATCCCCTCTTTCGCCTTCGTCTATCGGTAACTTTACTTGGAGCTATATTTTTATTCACCACATGATATGTGTTTTGCTTGGAGCGTCTTGTATGATATGAGTCTTTGCTTTTTAGTTTACCACAACCATCCTTGCTGTACGCACCTTTTGTGAGAGACACACATGATTCGGAATTTATTAGAATACTCTATGTGCTTCACTTATATCTTTTGAGCTAGACAGTTTTGCTCTATGTGCTTCACTTATATCTTTTTAGAGCACGGTGGTGGTTTTATTTTGGAGAAATTATAATCTCTCATGCTTCACTTATATTATTTTGAGAGTCTTTTAGAACAGCATGGTATTTTCTATGGTTATAAAATTGGTCCTAGAATGATGGGCATCCAAGTTGGGTATAATAAAAACTATCATATAGAGTGCATTGAATGCTATGATCAACTTGATGCTTGATGATTGTTTTGAGATATGAGGTTGGTAATATTAGAGACATGCTAGTTGGGTAGTTGTGAACTTGAGGAATACTTGTGTTAAAAGTTTGTGATTCCCATAGCATGCACGTATGGTGAACCATTATGTGATGAAGTTGGAGCATGAATTATTTACTGATTGTCTTCCTTATGAGTGGCGGTCGGGGATGAGCGATGGTCTTTTCCTACCAATCTATCCCCCTAGGAGCATGCGCATAATACTTTGTTTCGATAACTTGTAGATTTTTGCAATAAGTATATGAGTTCTTTATGACTAATGTTGAGTCCATGGATTATACGCACTCTCACCCTTCCACCATTGCTAGCCTCTCTTGTGTCGCGCAAATTTTGCCGGTACCATACACCCACCATATACCTTCCTCAAAACAGCCACCATACCTACCTACTATGGCATTTCCATAGCCATTCCGAGATATATTGCCATGCAACTTTCCACCGTTCCGTTTATTATGACATGCTCCATCATTGTCATATTGCTTTTGCCTGATCATGTAGTTGACATCGTATTTGTGGCAAAGCCACCTTTATAATTCTTTCATAAATGTCACTCTTGATTCATTGCATATCCCGGTACACCGCCAGAGGCATCCACATAGAGTCATATTTTGTTCTAAGTATTGAGTTGTAATTCTTGAGTTGTAAGTAAATAAAAGTGTGATGATCTTCATTATTATAGCATTGTCGCAAGTGAGGAAAGGATGATGGAGACTATGATTCCCCTCCAAGTTGGGATGAGACTTCGGACTTTTATGAAAAATAAAAGAGGCCAAAGAAGCCCAAATAAAAAAAAGAGTCCAAAGAAGCCCACCAAAATTAAAAAAAAAGAGAAAAAGAGAGAAGGGACAATGTTACTATCCTTTTCCACACTTGTGCTTCAAAGTAGCACTATGATCTTCATGATAGAGAGTCTCCTATGTTGTCACTTTCATATACTAGTGGGAATTTTTCATTATAGAACTTGGCTTGTATATTCCAATGATGGGCTTCCTCAAAATGCCCTAGGTCTTCGTGAGCAAGCAAGTTGGATGCTCACCCACTTAGTTTCTTTTGTTGAGCTTTCATACACTTATAGCTCTAGTACATCCATTGCATGGCAATCCCTACTCACTCACATTGATATCTATTGATGGGCATCTCCATAGCCCGTTCATACGCCTAGTTGATGTGAGACTATCTTCTCCTTTTTTGTATTATCCACAACCACCATTCTATTCCACATATAGTGCTATGTCCATGGCTCACGCTCATGTATTGCATGAAAATTGAAAAAGTTTGAGAACATCAAAAGTATGAAACAATTGCTTGGATTGTCATCGGGGTTGTGCATGAGTTAAATATTTTGTGTGATGAAGATAGAGCATAGCCAGGCTATATGATTTTGTAGGGATAACTTTCTTTGGCCATGATATTTTGAGAAGACATGATTACTTTGTTAGTATGCTTGAAGTATTATTACTCTTATGTCAATATTAAACTTTTATCTTGAATCATTTGGATCTGAACATTCTTGCCACAATAAAGAACGTTACATTGAGAAATATGCTAGGTAGCATTCTGTTGGAAATATGCCCTAGAGGCAATAATAAAAGGATTATTATTATATTTACTTGTTCATGATAAGAGAAGGACGGGCAAAAAGAGAGAGACTGACTAACTACCCGGATCAATGCTGATTGTTATTCATGCTATAATTGTATTATCCGGAAATCGTAATACACGTGTGAATACATAGACCACAATATGTCCCTAGTGAGCCTCTAGTTGACTAGCTCGTTGATCAACAGATAGTCATGGTTTCCTGACTATGGACATTGGATGTCATTGATAACGAGATCACATCATTAGGAGAATGATGTGATGGACAAGACCCAATCCTAAGCATAGCACAAGATCACGTAGTTCTAGAGCTTTTCCAATGTCAAGTATCTTTTCCTTAGACCATGAGATCGTGTAACCCCCGGACACCGTAGGAGCGCTTTGGGTGTACCAAACATCACAACGTAACTGGGTGACTATAAAGGTATACTACGGGTATCTCCGAAAGTGTCTCTTGGGTTGACACGGATCGAGACTGGGATTTGTCATTCCGTATGACGAAGAGGTATCTCTGGGCCCACTCAGTAATGCATCATCATAATGAGCTCAAAGTGACCAAGTGTCTGGTCACGGGATCATGCATTACAGTACGAGTAAAGTGACTTGCCGGTAACGAGATTGAACGAGGTATTGGGATACCGACGATCGAATCTCGAGCAAGTAACATACCGATTGACAAAGGGAATTGTATATGGGGTTGCTTGAATCCTCGACATCATGGTTCATTCGATGAGATCATCGAGGAGCATGTGGGAGCCAACATGGGTATCCATATCCCACTGTTGGTTATTGACTGGAGAGCCGTCTCGGTCATGTCTACGTGTCTCCCGAACCCGTAGGGTCTACACACTTAAGGTTCGGTGACACTAGGATTGTAGAGATATTAGTATGCAGCAAACCTAAAGTTGTTCGGAGTCCCAGATGAGATCACAGACGTCACGAGGAGTTCCAGAATGGTCCGGAGGTAAAGAATTATATATGGGAAGTCGAGTTTCGGCCATCGGGAAAGTTTTGGGGGTCACCGGTATTGTACCGGGACCACCGGAAGGGTCCCGGGGTCCACCGGGTGGGGCCACCCATCCCGGAGGGCCCCACGGGCTGAAGTGGGAGGGGAACCAGCCCCTGGTGGGCTGGTGCGCCCCCCCTTGGGCCCTCCTGCGCCTAGGGTTGGGAACCCTAGGGGAGGGGGCGCCTCCACTTGCCTTGGGGGGCAAGGCACCCCCCTTCGCCGCCGCCCCCCTAGGAGATCCCATCTCCTAGGGCTGGTGCCCTCCCAAGGGTCCCTATATAAAGAGGGAGGAGGGAGGGCAGCCGCAACCTTGCACTTGGCACCTCCCTTCCCCCTTGCTACACCTCTCCCTCCCGCAGACGCTTGGCGAAGCCCTGCCAGGATCCCTGCTGCATCCACCACCACGCCGTCGTGCTGCTGGATCTGCATCAACTCTCCTTCCCCCTTGCTAGATCAAGAAGGAGGAGACATCATGTTGACCGTACGTGTGTTGAACGCGGAGGTGCCGTCCGTTCGGCGCTAGGATCTCCGGTGATTTGGATCACGACGAGTACGACTCCCTCAACCCCGTTCTCTTGAACGCTTTCGCTCGATCTACAAGGGTATGTAGATGCACTCCTCTCTCTCGTTGCTAGATGAACTCATAGATTGATCTTGGTGAAACCGTAGGAAATTTTTTGTTTTCTGCAACGTTCCCCAACAGTGGCATCATGAGCTAGGTCTATGTGTAGTTCTCTTTGCACGAGTAGAACACAAATCTGTTGTGGGCGTAGATGTTGTCAACTTTCTTGCCACTACTAGTCTTATTTTGCTTCAGCAGTATTGTGGGATGAAGCGGCCCGGACCGACCTTACACGTACGCTTACGTGAGACAGGTTCCACCGACTGACATGCACTAGTTGCATAAGGTGGCTAGCGGGTGTCTGTCTCTCCCACTTTAGTTGGAACGGATTCGATGAAAAGGGTCCTTATGAAGGGTAAATAGAAGTTGACAAATCATGTTGTGGCTTTTTTCGTAGGTAAGAAAACGTTCTTGCTAGAACCCTATTGCAGCCACGTAAAAGATGCAACAATAATTTGAGGATGTCTAACTTGTTTTTGCAGCAATTGCTTTGTGATGTGATATGGCCAAAAGTTGTGATGAATGATGAATGATATATTGTGATGTATGAGATCATGTTCTTGTAATAGACATGGCATCGGAACACAGAGACCGAAAGGTCGAACATGAGTCATATGGAAGATACGATCAACATGGAGATGTTCACCGATGATGACTAGTCCGTCTCACGTGATGATCGGACACGGCCTAGTCGACTCGGATCATGTAACACTTAGATGACTAGAGGGATGTCTAATCTGAGTGGGAGTTCATTAAATAATTTGATTAGATGAACTTAGTTATCATGAACTTAGTCTAAAATCTTTGCAAAAATGTCTTGTAGATCAAATGGCCAACACTCATGTCAACATGAACTTCAACGCGTTCCTAGAGAAAACCAAGCTGAAAGATGATGGCAGCAACTATACGGACTGGGTCCGAAACCTGACGATCATCCTCATAGCTGCCAAGAAAGCATATGTCCTAGAAGGACCGCTAGGTGAAGCACCCATCCCAGAGAACCAAGACATTATGAACGCTTGGCAGTCATGTGCTGATGATTACTCCCTCGTTCAGTGCGGCATGCTTTACAGCTTAGAACCGGGGCTCCAAAAGCGTTTTGAGCAACACGGAGCATATGAGGTGTCCGAGGGGCTGAAAATGGTTTTCCAAGCTCATGCCTAGGTCGAGAGATATGAAGTCTTCGACAAGTTCTATAGTTGTAAGATGGAGGAAAATAGTTCTGTCAGTGAGCACATACTCAAAATGTCTGGGTTGCACAACCGCCTGTCCCAGCTGGACATTAACCTCCCGGATGAGGCGGTCATTGACAGAATCCTTCAGTCGCTCCCACCGAGCTACAAGAGCTTTGTGATGAACTACAATATGCAGGGGATGGTGAAAACTATTCCTGAAGTATTTTCAATGCTGAAGTCAGCAGCGGTACAAATCAAAAAGGATCATCAAGTGTTGATGGTCAATAAAACCACTAAGTTCAAGAAAGGCAAGGGTAAGGAGAACTTCAAGAAGGACGGCAAGGATGTTGCCGCGCCCGGTAAGCCAGTTGCCGGGAAGAAGTCAAAGAATGGACCCAAGCCTGAAACTGAGTTCTTTTATTGCAAAGGGAAGGGTCACTGGAAGCGGAACTGCCCCAAATACTTAGCGGACAAGAAGGCCGGCAACACTAAAGGTATATGTGATATACATGTAATTGATGTGTACCTTACCAGTGCTCGTAGTAGCTCCTGGGTATTTGATACCGGTGTCGTTGCTCATATTTGTAACTCAAAGCAGGAGCTGCGGAATAAGCAGAGACTGGCGAAGGACAATGTGACGATGCGCGTCGGGAATGGTTCCAAGGTCGATGTGATCGCCGTCGGCACGCTACCTCTACATTTACCCACGGGATTAGTTTTAAACCTCAATAATTGTTATTTAGTGCCAAGTTTGAGCATGAACATTGTATCTGGATCTCGTTTAATGCGAGATGGCTATTCATTTAAATCCGAGAATAATGGTTGTGCTATTTATATGAGAGATATGTTTTATGGTCATGCCCCGATGGTCAATGGTTTATTCTTAATGAATCTCGAACGTAATGTTACACATATTCATAGTGTGAATACCAAAAGATGTAAAGTTGATAACGATAGTCCCACATACTTGTGGCACTACCGCCTTGGTCACATTGGTGTCAAGCGCATGAAGAAGCTCCATGCAGATGGACTTATAGAGTCTCTCGATTATGAATCATTTGACACATGTGAACCATGCCTCATGGGCAAAATGACCAAGACTCCGTTCTCCGGAACAATGGAGCGAGCAACCAACTTATTGGAAATCATACATACTGATGTGTGCGGTCCAATGAGCGTTGAGGCTCGCGGAGGATATCGTTATGTTCTCACTCTCACTGACGACTTGAGTAGATATGGGTATGTCTACTTGATGAAACACAAGTCTGAGACCTTTGAAAAGTTCAAGGAATTTCAGAATGAAGTAGAGAATCAACATGACCGAAAAATAAAGTTCTTACGATCAGATCGTGGAGGAGAATATTTAAGTCATGAATTTGGTACGCACTTAAGGAAATGTGGAATCGTTTCACAACTCACGCCGCCTGGAACACCTCGGCGTAATGGTGTGTCCGAACGTCGTAATTGCACTCTATTGGATATGGTGCGATCTATGATGTCTCTTACCGATTTACCGCTATCATTTTGGGGATACGCTCTAGAGACAGCTACATTCACTTTAAATAGGGCTCCGTCTAAATCCGTTGAGATGACACCATATGAATTATGGTTTGGGAAGAAACCTAAGCTGTCGTCTCTAAAAGTTTGGGGATGGGATGCTTATGTCAAGAAACTTCAACCTGAAAAGCTCGAACCCAAGTCGAAAAAATGTGTCTTCATAGGATACCCTAAGGAAACCATTGGGTATACCTTCTACCTTAGATCCGAAGGCAAGATCTTTGTTGCCAAGAACAGATCCTTTCTGGAAAAAGAGTTTCTCTCGAAAGGAGTAAGTGGGAGGAAAGTAGAACTCGATGAAGTACTACCTCTTGAACCGGAAAGTAGTGCAGCTCAGGAAAATGTTCCTGTGGTGCCTACACCGACTGGAGAGGAAATTAATGATGATGATCAAGGTACTTCGGATCAAGTTGCTACTGAACTTCGTAGGTCCACAAGGACACGTTCCACGCCAGAGTGGTATGGCAACCCTGTCCTGGAAATCATGTTGTTAGACAACGATGAACCTTCGAACTATGAAGAAGCGATGGCAGGCCCAAATTCCAACAAATGGCTTGAAGCCATGCAATCCGAGATATAATCCATGTATGAAAACAAAGTATGGACTTTGACAGACTTGCCCGATGATTGGCGAGCGATAGAAAACAAATGGATCTTTAAGAAGAAGACGGACACAGATGGTAATGTTACCATCTATAAAGCCCGACTTGTCGCTAAGGGTTATCGGCAAGTTCAAGGGGTTGACTACGATGAGACTTTCTCTCCCGTAGCGAAGCTGGAGTCGTCCGAATCATGTTAGCAATTGCCGCATACTATGATTATGAGATATGGCAGATGGACGTCAAAACAACATTCCTTAACGGCTATCTTAAGGAAGAATTGTATATGATGCAACCGGAAGGTTTTGTCGACCCTAAGAATGCTAACAAGGTATGCAAGCTCCAGCGATCCATTTATAGACTGGTGCAAGATCTTAGAGTTGGAACATTCGCTTTGATGAGATGATCAAAGCGTTTGGGTTTATGCAGACTTATGGAGAAGCCTGCGTTTACAAGAAAGTGAGTGGGAGCTCTGTAGCATTTCTCATATTATATGTAGATGACATACTTCTGATGGGAAATGATATAGAACTTTTGGACAGCATAAAGGCCTACTTGAATAAGTGTTTTTCAATGAAGGATCTTGGAGAAGCTGCTTACATATTAGGCATCAAGATCTATAGGGATAGATCAAGACGCCTCATAGGTCTTTCACAAAGCACATACCTTGATAAGATATTGAAGAAGTTCAATATGGATCAGTCCAAGAAAGGGTTCTTGCCTGTATTGCAAGGTGTGAGATTGAGCTCGGCTCAATGCCCGACCACGGTAGAAGATAAAGAAGAGATGAGTGTCATCCCCTATGCCTCAGCCATAGGATCTATTATGTATGCCATGTTGTGTACCAGACCTGATGTAAACCTTGCCGTAAGTTTGGTAGGAAGGTACCAAAGTAATCCCGGCAAGGAACACTGGACAACGGTCAAGAATATCCTGAAGTACCTGAAAAGGACAAAGGACATGTTTCTCGTCTATAGAGGTGACGAAGAGCTCGTCGTAAAGGGTTACGTCGATGCTAGCTTCGACACAGATCTGGATGACTCTAAGTCACAAACCGGATACGTGTATATGTTAAATCGTGGAGCAGTAAGCTGGTGCAGTTGCAAGCAGAGCGTCGTGGCGGGATCTACATGTGAAGCGGAGTACATGGCAGCCTCGGAGGCAGCACATGAAGCAATATGGATGAAGGAGTTCATCACCGACCTAGGAGTCATACCCAATGCGTCGGGGCCGATCACTCTCTTCCGTGACAACACTGGAGCTATTGCCCTTGCCAAGGAGCCCAGGTTTCACAAGAAGACCAGGCACATCAAGCGTCGTTTCAACTCCATCCATGAAAATGTTCAAGATGGAGACATAGATATTTGCAAAGTACATACGGATCTGAATGTCGCAGATCCGTTGACTAGACCTCTTCCACGAGCAAAACATGATCAACACCAGAACGCTATGGGTGTTTGATTCATCACAATGTAACTAGATTATTGACTCTAGTGCAAGTGGGAGACTGTTGGAAATATGCCCTAGAGGCAATAATAAAAGGATTATTATTATATTTACTTGTTCATGATAATTGTCTTTTATTCATGCTATAATTGTATTATCCGGAAATTGTAATACACGTGTGAATACATAGACCACAATATGTCCCTAGTGAGCCTCTAGTTGACTAGCTCGTTGATCAACAGATAGTCATGGTTTCCTGACTATGGACATTGGATGTCATTAATAACGAGATCACATCATTAGGAGAATGATGTGATGGACAAGACCCGATCCTAAGCATAGCACAAGATCGTGTAGTTTGTTTGCTAGAGCTTTTCTAATGTCAAGTATCTTTTCCTTAGACCATGAGATCGTGTAACTCCCGGACATCATAGGAGTGCTTTGGGTGTACCAAACGTCACAACATAACTGGGTGACTATAAAGGTATACTACGGGTATCTCCGAAAGTGTCTGTTGGGTTGACACGGATCGAGACTGGGATTTGTCACTCCGTATGATGGATAGGTATCTCTGGGCCCACTCAGTAATGCATCATCATAATGAGCTCAAAGTGACCAAGTGTCTGGTCACGTGATCATGCATTACGGTACGAGTAAAGTGACTTGCCAGTAACGAGATTGAACGAGGTACTGGGATACCGACGATCGAATCTCGGGCAAGTAACATACCGATTGACAAAGGGAATTATATACGGGGTTGCTTGAATCCTCGACATCGTGGTTCATCCGATGAGATCATCGAGGAGCATGTGGGAGCCAACATGGGTATCCAGATCCCGCTGTTGGTTATTGACCAGAGAGCCGTCTCGGTCATGTCTACGTGTCTCCCGAACCCGTAGGGTCTACACACTTAAGGTTCGGTGATGCTAGGGTTGTAGAGATATTAGTATGAAGCAAACCGAAAGTTGTTCAGAGTCCCGGATGAGATCCCGGAAGTCACAAGGAGTTCCAGAATGGTCCGGAGGTAAAGAATTATATATGGGAAGTCGAGTTTCGGCCATTGGGAAAGTTTCGGGGGTCACCGGTATTGTACCGGGACCACCAGAAGGGTCCCGGGGGTCCACCGGGTGGAGCCACCCATCCTGGAGGGCCCCATGGGCTGAAGTGGGAGGGGAACCAGCCCCTGGTGTGCTGGTGCGCCCCCCTTGCCCCCCCCCCCGCGCCTAGGGTTGGGAACCCTAGGGGAGGGGGCGCCTCCACTTGCCTTGGGGGGCAAGGCACCCCCTTGGCCGCCGCCCCCTAGGAGATCCCATCTCCTAGGGCCGCCCCCAAGGGTCCCTATATAAAGAGGGGGGAGGGAGGGCAGCCGTACCCTTGCACTTGGCGTCTCCCTTCCCCCTTGCTACACCTCTCCCTCCCGCAGACGCTTGGTGAAGCCCTGCCGGGATCCCTGCTGCATCCACCACCACGCCGTCGTGCTGCTGGATCTTCATCAACCTCTCCTTCCCCCTTGTTGGATCAAGAAGGAGGAGACGTCATGCTGACCATACGTGTGTTGAACACGGAGGTGCCGTCCGTTCAGCGCTAGGATCTCTGGTGATTTGGATCACGACGAGTACGACTCCCTCAACCCCGTTCTCTTGAACGCTTCCGCTCGATCTACAAGGGTATGTAGATGCACTCCTCTCTCTTGTTGCTAGATGAACTCATAGATTGATCTTGGTGAAACCGTAGGAAATTTTTTGTTTTCTGCAACGTTCACAAACACATTCCACATCAAAAATTCTGTTTTTATCATTTACCTACTCGAGGACGAGCAGGAACTAAGCTTGGGGATGCTTGATACGTCTCCAACGTATCTATAATTTTTTATTGTTCCATGCTATTACATTACCCGTTTTGGATGTTTATGGGCTTTACTATACACTTTCCTACCATTTTTGGGACTAACCTACTAACCGGAGGCCTAGCCCAAATTGTTGTTTTTTTGTCTATTTTAGTTTTTCGAAGAAAAGGAATATCAAACGGAGTCCAAACGGAATGAAACCTTCGGGAGCGATCTTTTTGGAACAAACGCAATCCAGGAGACTTGGAGTGGACATCAACAAGCAACCAAAGCGGCCACGAGGGTGCAGGGCGTGCCCTAGGGGGGTGGGCACGCCCCGTGCCTCGTGGGGCCCTCGTGGCTCCCCCTGACCGACCTCCTTCGCCTATATATATCTACGTACCCCAAAAACATCCATGAGCACCACGAAACCCTATTTCCACCGCCGCAACCTTCTGTTCCCATGAGTTCCCATCTTGGAGCCTTTTCCGGTGCTCCACCGGAGGGGGGATCGATCACGGAGGGCTTCTACATCAACACCATAGCCTCTCCGATGAGTTGTGACTTGTTTACCACAGACCTTCGGGTCCATAGTTATTAGTTAGATAGCTTCTTCTCTCTCTTTGAATCTCAATACAATGTTCTCCTCGATCTTCTTGGAGATCTATTCGATGTAACTCTTTTTGCGGTGTGTTTGTCGAGATCCGATGAGTTGTGGGTTCATGATCAAGTTTATCTATGATTAATATTTGAATATCCTCTGAATTCTTTTATATATGATCGGTTATCTTTGCAAGTCTCTTCAAATTATCAGTTTGGTTTGGCCTACTAGATTGATCTTTCTTACAATGGGAGAAGTGCTTAACTTTGGGTTCAATCTTGCGATGTCCTTTCCCAGTGACAGCAGGGGCAGCAAGGCACGTATTGTATTGTTGCCATCGAGGATAAAAAGATGGGGTTTATATCATATTGCTTGAGTTTATCCCTCTACATCATGTCATCTTTCCTAATGCGCTACTCTGTTCTTATGAACTTAATACTCTAGATGCATGCTGGATAACGGTCGATGTGTGGAGTAAAGTAGTAGATGCAGGTAGGAGTCGGTCTACTTGTCGCGGACGTGATGCCTATATACATGATCATGCCTAGATATTCTCATAACTATGCACTTTTCTATCAATTGCTCGACAGTAATTTGTTCACCCACCGTAATACTTATGCTATCTTGAGACAAGCCACTAGTGAAACCTATGGCCCCCGGGTCTATTTTCCATCATATAAGTTTCCAATCTACTTTATTTTTCAATCTTTACTTTTCAATCTATATCATAAAAATACCAAAAATATTTATCTTATCTTATTATCTCTATCAGATCTCACTTTCGCAAGTGGCCGTGAAGGGATTGACAACCCCTTTATCACGCTGGTTGCGAGGTTCTTGTTTGTTTGTGTAGGTACGAGGGACTTGCGTTGAGCCTCCTACTGGATTGATACCTTGGTTCTCAAAAACTGAGGGAAATACTTACGCTACTTTGCTGCATCACCCTTTCCTCTTTGAAGGAAAACCAACGCAGTGCTCAAGATGTAGCAACCCTCTAAGGAAATTGGGAAGGAAGACAACCCTTTCGCCGGGCTCCGGAGTGGGAAGGACTTGACCTTCAGAGGGAAGTCGGTGCTTGATTTCGGTGGTGAGGTACCCCGCACTCTGGAGATCTGCTATGTTCTCCTCCTTCACGGAGGAGGCCTCCCATTTGCCCTTGGAGCCAGCTCCGGCCATGGTCGGAGTAGGTGGTGGTGGTGGTGAGAAAGACGGAGACTTTGCGAGCGCAGAAGAGCGTGGGAGATTGGAAGGCTGAGGAGATGTGAAGGTGTGGGGAGGAAAGTGGGGGTCCCTAGCCTTATAGGTAGTGAAAATACCAACCGCCCCCACTCGTGCCTTGAATCTTGCCTATTCTCGATGGATGCGTGCGCCGCAAATGGTTGGATTACCCAAAAATCATTGATATGCCATCCCGTATTAAGTGGGCATGATCTCTATTTTGACAGGACGCGCCAATGAGGCGTGACCTCGAAGCACGGAACACGGGGCATGAAAACGGTTCAAAATGACGAGTGGTCGTGTCTGACGCTTTGTGGAGAGAGTTGTCCGTAAAAGACGCGGTTCTCATTTTTTATATATCCTGCCTTCGCGGCTAAGGGTTGTGTTTATTGCGAAAAGCCAGATACAATTCTTTTTGCAGAGGAAAGCCGATGTGTACTCTCTAAGGAACCCGCATTGCAATGTTGAAGACAATCTGAGCACCGAATATATCATCATTGAAGACTGGTTCAGGGGCTACTGTGGGAGTCCTGGATTAGGGGGTCCTCGGGCGTTCGGTCTATTGATGTGGGCCGGACTGGTGGGCTGTCAAGACACAAGATAGAAGATTATCTCTCGTGTCCGGTGGCGACTCCCGTATACGTGGATGGCAAGTATAGGTGTCCGAATATCTTATTCCTTTCTATAAAACCGACTTTGTACAACCCTAAGCCCTACCGGTGTCTCTATAAACTGGAGGGTAGATCGAAGGCAGGATCACAACATTGCTAGGCTAGCTATCTAGGGTTAGCCGAATCGATCTCGTGGTAGATCAACTCTTGACCTCTATACCCTCGAATATAATCAAGCAGGAGTAGGGTTTTACCTCCATTAAGAGGGCCTGAACCTGGGTAAACATTGTGTCCCTTCTCCATTGTTACTATTGATCCTCAGACGCACAGCTTGCCCCCCCTACCCCAGATCTATCGGTTTTGACACCGACAGGTCGTACTACTGATCTTCTTGGCCTTCTCGAGCCAACCCTGTAGAAGTAAAAGAATGGAGGATAAATTCCCTGGAATACGAACATCCAAACTTAGAACGGATAAGAACTTTGTTACCTCCTTGGGGGGGGGGGGCGAGGTTGATATCTTCCTCCTTAGCCCGCCACGTCTTTTGAGGCTTGAATAACACCTTCCACAGCTTGTCGTGGGTGGTGCTGTAAAAGTATTGAATGGTGGCCGGATCCTTGATCTTGTAAGACCACATTGGGGTGGCCCTTTGTTGGCAAGGGAGGAGGCGCGGGCAGAGCATCATTTGAACCACGTTGGTCAGCTTGGCACCCGCCTTTATCATGTTAGAGACGCGCTTCTGCAGCGCCTCCACCTTCATGGTGGACCACCAGTCGAGACCCTTCTTGGTCCACGAGGTTAGCCTCGCCGTGGGTCCGGATCTAAATTTGGGAGCCATCGTCTAGGCAGTGTCCTATGGTTCTGTGATATAGAACCACTCCTTCTGTCAAATTTTGACAATAGCAATAAACATGCCCTCCGACCACTTGACCTGGGCGAGCTTGCTGGTCATCGCCCCGCTGCAGTCCGCCTGTTGGCCGTTGACTATCTTCGGCTTAACGTTGAATAACTTCAACCGCAAGCCAAAGTGCGGCCGGACTTGCAAGAAGGCCTCGCATATGACGATGAAGGTCGAGATGTGGAGGAAGGAGTTCGGGGCCAGATCGTGGAAATCCATCCTGTAGAAGAACATCAGCCCCCTAACATAAGGGTGAAGCGGGAAGCCTAGTCCCCGGATGAAGTGAGGGACGAACACCACCCTGTCACCTGGTCGAGGAGGGGGATGGCCTGGCCCTTCTTTGTGGTCCGGTGAGCGATGTTGGCCGAGAGGTAGCCGACACACTTCAGATCCTCAATCTCATCGTTTGTGACGGTGGAGGTCTCCCACTCGCCTTTGGCATCAGATCCGGCCATTGCTGGAGTGAGGGGTGGCTTGAAGGGATTCTCTTTGGAAGAACAGCACGAGGTGATGGAGCTCCGAAGATTGGGAAAGTGATGGCGAGAGGAAGGAGAAGGCGTATGCCGATAACGATGGCCGTTCTCCTTTTATAGGCTGCCAAAGTACCAAGGTCCTTTTACTGCATCGCATGCCTCTCCACTTCCCGATATACTCGTGACGTTATGCACGAGTGGGATGATCAGAATCATTGATCATATCCCCTAAAAAGCGGGGCACGATCCCCACCTCGATGGGACATGCCTATGAAGGGGTTGCCTCGAACCGTGCATCAAGTGCTCACAACGGTTCAGTGTTTATGACCGAACGTGACCCTTTACCGAAAGTTGTCAGGCAAAGGCACTTTTCACACTCGAGTGGTTGACCTTCAAGGCTAAATAAGACCGATAATCCGGATTCCTGATACTACTTAATTGAGTGCATGACCGAACTTGACCAAACATTTTTTTTGGAGATTCAACCGAGGAAGATTTTTCCGAACACACAGGGAGAGAAGAACTCGCTGCAAGCCAGAGACTGCAGATTCAAGAGTTACAAGATGCCAGCATTGGAAGCTAGTTTAGGGGCTACTGAGGGAGTCCTGGACTAAGGGATCCTCGGGCTGCGGGACTATTCCTTATGGGCCGGACAGGTGGGCCGTTGTATGACTACTACGGGACCGAGCTACAAGGTGACTCCGTGTCCGGACAGGAAACCCTCGAAGTCTTGGTGTGTCCTCCAACTCAAGATAGAAGATTCGACATGTTTATTTCCCTTGTTGTAACCAATCATGTGTAACCCTAGTACCCCTGGTGCCTATATAAACCGGAGGGTTTAGTCCGTGGAGGCTAGACCAACAACCATTATCCTACTAGTCTAAGGTTTAGTTCATCTAATCTCGTGGTAGATCGACTCTGTGATCATCCTATTCACATCAATATAATCAAGCAGGACGTAGGGTTTTACCTCTTAGAGAGGGCCCGAACCTGGGTAAACACTGTGTCCTTCGTCCCTTGTTCCCCATTGATCCAAGATCCACAGCTCGGGACCCCCTACTCGAGATCCGCCGCTTTTGACACCGACACCCACCACGGTTGAGCTCTCCATGTTTGGCGGCCTTCCTCTTGCCGCCTCTGTTGTACCCGCTGCCACCCTTCCCTTTGCAACATTCATCGTTGTAGATGCCTCCTCCTCCTCAATCCCTTCCATCCATGGCGTCAATATCATCGGCCTCGCCCAATTCAAGCTCGACCTCGTTGGTCTCACCATCAATCGTTGACGCATTGATACGGGGTAAACCTCATGGGTGGTCTGTTCTTTACGAATTGGAGGTGGTTTAGAGAAGAAACACAAGCATAAATTGCAAACAAAGGAAAAATACAAAGAGCATATCACTCAAGGGACAAGATCGACACTAATTACTCTTCATAACCCTAACCCAAGTCCTTCTGGAGCGTTCGGAATTCGGCATCAGCTCCAGAGTAGGTTCCGAAATTGGTTGGGAGTTCTGTTGGCTCTTTGTTTAGCTGCGGAACCTGCTCTAGAAGAAGTGTCAAAATCCGACTGTCTGGAGCGTTGCTCCGGAACTTTAGAAGCTACTTCTAGCAGGTGTCTCGACGCTTCCAAGAGACACATTTGCAAGTGGGACTATATAAGCCCACTTCATCTTCCCCAAGAGGCATCCATCCATTGACTTTTGAATTGTTCTTCTTCTCTCTCTTACTCCATTTCTCAAAAGCTAGAAACTACCCAATCATCCACTTCCCTTCATGAAAACACTTCACATCTCTTAAGGGTGTACCACTTTTTTTTTCAAGTCAGCTTAAGAAGTTCAAAAGATAAAGTCACTCTCCATATTCTTGGCTAGTGGAATGGAAGCAAGATTTCAAAGTCCACCAAACTTATTTACCGTTGGGGACTGCTCTCCTTGCCATGCATCTGCACTTGTCTAACCCTTTGCCTAGTCGTCACCACCACCCATGGCCGGCCTCGCCTCAAATGGACCGAACGGTAATCTTTTTTCGTCTAATTAATAGCCAATGTGAAAACAATATGCACACACAAAGCCACCGTGAGTTGAGACTCAAGAGCAAAACTATAAAGCAAGGTGTTTATACATGTGCTTAAAATCCCACTTAATTCGGCACATCTCCTGTAGAAATAAGCAATGATACTTAAACAAAACTTGATTTATTTTTCGAACACCTACTTAAATACCTTGCATTGCATCCTAGTACAAGCCATCGGTAAATCCAAACCACGAGTCACCATCGACCTCAAGCACCACATGAAAACACACAAAATTTTCTCGATATTTACTTCTCAAACGCAAATTGAAAAATCAAGCCCAGTGGCTGCAGCGGCAGCAGTGGCCATGGACGAGAGGCTCGCCCAGCCGCCGCCGCCGCCGCAATTCCAGCTCGGGAACCCCATGTCCGGCCCGGCGTCGCCCTACTCCGCGCTCCACCCTCTCCTCCTCCCGTCCACGAACCCGCACCTCCTCCTCAAGCCCAAGACGCTGACCCTCTCGCTCTCCTCCTCCTCCCTCGCCTCGATGCCCTCCTCCTCCTCCCCGCCCGCCCCCGCCTCCGACGCATGGGAACTCGTCCACCCAACCGTCCCCGTTGCCGCCGCTTCCCCCATAGACGGCGGCCTCGACGACTGCGCCATCTTCCCACCGCGCCTTCACGAGGGCCTGGGGCTCGAGGCGGAGGCCGAGGAGGCCGCGACCAAGGAAGAGAAGGAGGAGGAGACTGATGACGAGGTGGAGTGGCTGTGGGGGTGGGGGAGATGCCGCGCGGCGGCGACGCGCGCGTGGGCGGCCGGGTCAGGGGCCGTGCTCGTGCATGGAGAGTGCGGATGTCCCGGGGTGAGGCCGGCCGTCTGGTCGGCCGCGGCGGCGGCCGTTGTGGTTGGCGCGCTGTTGTACGTGCGCCGGCGAGACAGGAGGGAGAGGGACCTCCTCGTCATGCTCTCGCAGGAGAAGGATAAGGTTTGTGGATCTGGACAACCTTTGGTCATGATGTGAATGCCATCTCTGTGTTTGGCAGATCTCCAACTTAAGTTGAATTGATTGATTGGACCCAAGATATCTTATTGGCATCTACATCATCATTAGTATTACTGACATTCAAACAATTGATAATTTGGGAAGCCTTGATGTATGGATGAACCTTTGAGAAGCCGTTTCTATATTTTGTTCTTACAATTGATATTTGTTCTTACAATGGTTGATGTTGGGGATGACTGGGAGATGAGCAGATATCCTTTATTCACTCCATTTGAGTGTCTTTTGACAATTGGTGTGTCAGTCATGGATGATTAGAGGTCTTGGTTTTGGGGCTGGGTTCAGGGAAGCAAATGGTGTAGAAGACTTTGTACGCTTCGTTTAGGTAGTGTTTTTGCCATGTTTCACAGGTTCCAAATAAACTGTACATCTCCATCTTAGCCTTTATCTTGTAATAATTGATGTGTACCTTTGTCATAGCCTTCTGTCTAAACATACTCTACCAAATAACTGTCTGTATTTCTCTCATCTACGGTTGCTACTGCTGAGTCTTGTGAATAAGGTAGAAATGCATTTGGCAGATTGGCACTTTAACATATGATCATTTTTTGATGTCCCCTCATTATATTCTTATTTTTCTTGTCGCAGAGGATAGCACAACTTCTGCATCAAATTGCTTTACTGAGTGACATCAGAGGCGGCAGCGAAGCAATTAAAATTATGAGGAACTCTTAACCGTTGCTTCACTGTAGATGAGGTTTGGTTGTAATACTGTGTAGCACTTTGGTTAGGTAGTTGCAGCATGTTTTCATCCGGAAGTGCTCCAGGACCGTGTACCTTGATCGAGTAATTATAGCTCAGTGCAATTGGAGAACTGCAAAATATCAGCTCTGGACCCCCCCCCCCCCCCCCCCTGTTTTTAAGATTTGTAAATAGATGAGTGATAGCATTATCAGTTATAAATTTGTGGAAAAGATGTTCAAATTATTATGCTGGACCCAGATCGTATATATGAATAATTTATATTTTCAATTATTATCTTGATGGATCTGCTGAACCTTGAATTTAACGAGTACAGTTATCTTTGATCTTAATGAGTACAGTTTAAGCGATCATAAATGAACCTCTCCAGTGATTCATATGACCAGGCCACTCATTTTTGGAGGAACAGATTGATACTGGTTATATGGGAGAAGAAAATGAAAACAAAGAACAGATATACACTTCGCTGCTTCTTTGTTTCATTACCTTTTAAACGGCAGGAGCTTCGAATTTGAAAGTTTACACACAGTTTGGAACATTTCCACGTACAAAAACAATGGTCGAAGTTGCACCATCTTGCATATATCTGATGTTTGTGTAACTGGAGAATTGCAAACATCAGCTCTGGAAACCCCCCTTTGTTGTTAAGATTTGTAAATAGATGAGTGATAACATTATCAGTTATAAATTTGTTGAAAAATTGTTAAATTAATGCTGGACTCAGGTCCTACATATGAATAATTTCTATTTTCAATTATGAACTTGCTGGATCTGCTGAACCTTAAATTTAACTTGAGTACCATGGTGATTTTCTTTGATCTTAACTACAGTTTAACCGAACATAAATGATACTGACCAGTGATTCATATGTCCAGGCCGCTCATTTTCGAAGCTAAGAACCCCAGTGTTCATGAACGGAACAGATTGATACTGGTTATGTACTGGAGAAGAAATGAAAAATAAAGAACAGATGTACGCCAAGCTGCTTCCTTGTTCATTTCCTTATAAACAGCAGGACCTTCAAATTTGTAAATTTACACACAGTTTCGAAAGATGCTGTGCACTGTTGTTCATGCAATAAGCAGAGATGTAATCAGCTGTTCATGAGCAGGAAATGTCTAATTCGTTATTACAAAAACCAAGCAAGAAATGGCTTCCTTGAGAGCTAGAATCAGTAGGAAATAATATGCACGAACCAATTCACCATTCACTCAGACTTACGATCATTCAGAAAAGAGCTCAGCTCTTAGCCACCTTAACACGTGGTACTAACAAATGCTTTTGTACAAAAAGAATTCTAGACGCAGTCAAGAAATCTGCAGAAAATCAACTGGTAGCAGCGCAGCAAGATTCACATCCAGCAGACCAAGGAATCAACAAACGAGCAAGAGAACACATGTCCGTCTACTTTATACAGAGCGATCTGGCATCCTTTGGGAATGTTTCGACAGCACGGCGATCACACGGGGACTCGTCTGCCTCTGAACCGGGTGAGCAACTGCGAAATTCGAGTAGGAAACATCAGTAAGAACTAAGAACAATGGAGACTGAGATGTAATCATATGGTTCATCAATCTCCATATAAACAATCTCTCACAGAAAAAATCTCCATATAAACAAAGTTGCGACCAAATTAGGTTGGACTTCAGGAAAATTTAGGCAGAAAGCAATAGCAAAGCCGCAAAGAACGAACACATTATCTTACCGAAGTCACGTAAGGGTGCTGGAAAATCCAGCCGACGGTGGGGTTCTTTTGCAGGTAAACAGCAGCAGTAGGCCAGAAGCCGCTGTGAGGAAATTCAGTAGCAGTCAGATACAATACCCAAAGGTTTCTACCATTTCTTAATGCACACTGAAAACCAGACATCAGATGACCATATAAATGCACGACACAGGATTTACAAACCTGAACAGCACGGCAAAGCCATACGATTCCGCCATCATTCCGAAGACAGGCCAACCAATGAGGACGAGGAAAAGTCCGATCCCAAAAGCAATCGAACCCTGCACATTCAGGTGAATCATGTTAGCTCATAACTGAATTGGAACTGAACAGTTTGGATGCATGACTGTTCTTAGGCTTGCATTGTTACATGTATAGGACCTTGTGATTCTTAGGCTTGGTGAAGAACTGTACGGTTGACTTCAGCCCAATGGTTAGTGAAACACCAGACACGAAGAGAATCTGACAACATGAAGTACATGATAGTAATTAGAAAGGAATAGGTTGCAGCGAAGTATAAGTAAACCAGGAGGATGATTCTTACATTCCCCATTGCCAAGAACCCCTTGTCAAACAGCATGAGGATCCCAAGAAACGAGAAGAGAACTCCAAACCCAGTCAAGCCCAGCCCAATCTCTGTTGGAAAATGTGAAACAACTTGAGCAAGACTTCAGAGGTGCAGTACATGACAAGTGCCACTTGATTAAATTAGACGCCCCAAAATACAGCCATACTTAGAAACTACTTGTAGTTTGAGCAAGAGTTCAGAGGTACAGGTGCATTGTACAAGACATGAAAGGAAAGTGTACTTAGACAGCCGATTTCAGTAATATTAAGCATTTAGCATCTATTAGATGGTGCCTTCTGATTATATCTTCCTGACAATTTTTCAACAACGAATGACCAAACAGGAAAACACCGAACAGCAGTGGTTTTTATTCTAAATAGATGCCATGCACGTAAGCCCAAGTTAATTTTGTATACATCTGTCTGACAAACATTAGAAATCACACTGGTTCTAATCCTACGAATGATAGAAGAATAGTCTGCCACATTTAAATAGTGGACCAAAAACATTTATGCAACGGCATCATGATCATACCAACGGCACTAAACAAACCCTGAGACAAGACATTGCTGAATTTGGGCGAGATTCAACACACCAAAACAATACTGTTAACTAGCACAGTGAACCCATCGGACTTTAAAATTCAGCGTAGAAGAATTTGTACACCAACTATTATATTTAGCATTTAGCAGCTATTAGATGCTGCCTCCTGATTATAACTTCCTGAAAATGTGTACACCAACCAATGACCAAGCAGTAAAACACCGAATAGCATGAGTGGTTCTTATTCTGAACAGATGTCATACACTCATACTCGTAACCGTTAGTTGATTTTCTACACATGTGTCTGCCAAAAATGAAACATTAGAAATCACACTGTTGTAATCCTACACAGAGGCAATGATAGAAGAATAGTTTGCCACACTTAAACAGTGGACAAGCATTAACGCAACGACATTATACCAACGGCAAATAATTCACACTAAGCAAACCCTGAGACAGAACATCGCTGAATTTGGGCGAGATTCTACACACCAAACCAATGCTGTTAACTTGCACATTGAACCCATTGGATTGTAAAATACGGAGCAGAATTCATAGTAACCAAGACGCGAAAGGATCAATGTAGTCACTGAAAACGAAACAACCATCTGAATCTCCTACGGGTTTCGACACCAGAGCGGCAGACGGGACCAAATGTGAGACGAATAATTTACAGGGCGCGAGAGAGCAAACGCCTCCCAATCTCGCAACGAACGACACATGAATCGCGCTAGGAGGAGAGAGGGAGAGGGGGAGGCTGTGAAGTCACGTACTCGTGCGGTCGTTGATGTCGAAGGAAACCATCGCGTCCGTCCGCCGCCACACGCGCGCGTCGCAAGCAGCGACCGCCTGCAACATCAACGAAACACGGAGCCATGTCAGGATCGAGGTGCAGCGTCCGGACTTCACGAAGCAATTAACGAACCCGACTGGAAATCAAATCCACAACGCAATGCGACGAAATCGACCAAAGCAATTCGCACCGATAAACCTCGGGAAAACACAAACGAACTGGGGGAGAGGGGATCGATCAAAGGGTCTCGCGCGCACTCCCGCGGGCGACCAGGGGCAGGGGGGACGAACGGGCACGCACCTCTCTCGAACACCCGGAAGACCGCGGCGCCAAGGGCGAGCCGGTGGAGACGGCGAACTGGAGGAACTCGAGAGGGAGGGGAGCGAGTGGCGAGAGACGAGAGCGGAGTCGAATGGACGGAGCGGTTCTCGCAGAGAGGACGCCTGCCTTCCCCGTCCGTTCTTATATTGTGGGATCGGACGAGAGCCGGCGCCGTCGGATCGGTCGGCGCGCGCGGCCGAGGCTGCGATCGGACGGCCACGGCCGGTTCAAGACGGCCGTTGGGCTCGTGCGGCGCTGAGCAGAGGAGGGCCGCGGGCTGGGTGCGCGTGCCGGGCTGGATTTGCTTGCCCTTGAAGCAACACGCGTCTCTTCGGCTCGAGGGTTTAGGGCGATGAGGCCATCCGGCCAATGGTGACCGTACACGTGGAGTGACTCACAAGATTAAAGAATGCTAGTTTGAACTAGTAGACGTTCATTTGGCTAGAGTAAACGTCGTGTGGAATTTCTCTTAGTTTAATTTTATTTTAAATCTTGGTTTTTTTTAGGGAAGGCATCATCGGCTATCCTCCCCCATCTATACAGGCCTAATGAGTTTTGAGACTAAATTTTGAACCAAATTTAGAAGCATACTATATGACATCCATTACAAAAGAATACGCAAATTGTAGTGAAAGGAGCTTTTTATGGATATAATTTTTACATATACAATCTCATGTACTAATAATCTTATCAATAGTCAGACTGGTCTTGAAAACGCATAAGATTTATTATAGATGGAAGGAGGGAGTAGCTTTTATTACAAGATGGAAAAATGGATACATTGTCTACGAGCGAATATCATCAGACAATCTGGTGGCTCAAATCAAACCAACTTTTAGAAGTCTTATTAAAAAACTATAATTAAGCTAGCGCATGTGCGCCAGCTTGATTAGCAAATCGAAAACAATGCATATAACTTATTCTTCCAATATATAATCTAATGTCAACACATTCGCAAAAATTGCAAGCCGCAAGGTCCTATTCTACTCTTTGTACGGAAATGATAACTTTCTGTGAGTAGTCAAACCTCGACACGATGGAATCCCAAAGAGTTTGCAAACTCTAGCCCGTCTCTCATCGTCATTACTCCAGTGGTGACTGCCTCTGCTGCAAAGGGGATATATTGGCAGTAACCTGCTAGAAAATTCCTCTCTCATCTCGTATTATTGCTGCGGTTGCACCAGCTCCGTCATATGCAAAGAACACAACAACAATTTACTTGGACAAATTTTGGTTCAGGCCGAGTCCACTTATGCTCCGGTGTAGACATATTCTCTGTATTGGATCTTAGAAAATTAGATGCAATAGCTAGTATAGTTAGATGCCATCTTTCTGGTGCTGGGTACGCTCCATTGTGAGTGATTTGTCGACGAGTCCACCAAAGGTCTACCAACAGCTAATCAGAATCACCTGCTTAATGTCCAGAGATGGCACAATTTTAGTTACTTCATGGCTTCCAACTCAAAAAAAAAAGTTACTTCATGGCTTAAATGGTTCATCTATTTTTTGAAAAGATATAATTCCATTAACCAACTTGTGCAGCAAAGTCGCTAGCAACCAAACATGAAACAAAACCTGGCGTATGCTCCATCCAAACAGTGGAGGGCATAGAAGCACGATAATCATGTTGCGCTAAAGCGTGAGCTACTGAACTACATGCACGTCGGCAAAACACAAATTCAGACGAATCAAAGTGGGTGATGCAATTGCTTCGAGCTTCCTGTAATGAAATACACTATGTTATTGTGTGCCAAGTACCGAATAGGATAAACCATTTTGAAACCTACATTGGGTGTAAGCAGGTTTATATTAAGTGACAGGCGTAACACGTGGTTGGTAAAAACCTTATTTCATTCGCTGGAGTAAATACACTAAGCATATGTTTAGTTGGTGATTATGCTCGTGTATGAGATAGATAAATTGTACTTGTAAGGGCATATTTACCCCTCAGTAGTTTTGGTTATTGATGACAATGCTCTTCCGGACTAATCATGTGCATTGAGCATTTCAGATATATCATGTCTAACAAGAAGATTTGGTGCCCCTCGAAGACCATTGAAGACGGTGCTTCTCTATGTTTCTTTTCGGTGGATTTGAGTCGTAGGAAAGCCGTACTATTAAGAGGGGGTCCGCGTTGGAAAGGTTTGGATGGAATCACACGTACACGTCTGTTCCGTTTTTGCACCACCTTTCCTTTGGCTCTTTGGATCATCCTCCGTCTCCCCGTGTCTCTGCAAAATGAAGGACTCCTAATGTTGCTGAACTGAGGCAGGCGGTAGTACTGCTCTCCATAGTGGTACTACCACAGGCCCTTGCGGTATTACCGGGCTCCAGCACGGTAGTACCGTAGGTGCTCACGGTAGTGCCGCTCCTCGGGAGCGGTAGTACTGTCGCCTCAGGCCAAGCGCAACTGCTCGAGCGGTAGTAGGGGCGGATGTAATTTTTTACATCCGCACCCTACGCGGTAGTACCGCTTCGGGTTTGCGGTAGTACCGTGTCGGATTTTTGCATAAATCAAAACTCAGCGGAAGTAGTCACGGATGTAATTTTGTATGTCCGTGCCTTCTCAGCCTAGACTATTCCTGCCTTGCGGTAGTGCCGCAAGGGGGCGCGGTAGTACCATGCTAGCGGTTCTACCATTCCCTGTCTTAGCACATCACGACTAGTCTTGGCCCCTGCCGTGCCAGCGGTAGTACCGCGGTGCTCCGCGGTAGTACCGCAGGCCCATGCGGTAGTACCGCTTGTTTGATGCGGTAGTACCGCATGTCGCAGGCTGAGTTGGTGGATAATGGTTGGATTTGTCCCTTGACTATAAAAGGGGTGTCTTCTTCCCCGAGTTGACCACCTCTTCCACCTCCAAGCTCCATTGATGCTCTAAGCTCCATTTTTGCCCGATCTCTCTCCCTAGCCAATCAAACTTGTTGATTCTCTAGGGATTGGTTGAGAAGGCCCCAATCTACACTTCCACCAAGAGAAATTTGATTCCCCCCACTAATCCCTTGCGGATCTTGTTACTCTTGGGTGTTTGAGCACCCTAGACGGTTGAGGTCACCGCGGAGCCATAGTCCATTTGTGGTGAAGCTTCGTTGTGTCATTGGGAGCCTCCAATTAAGTTGTGGAGATTTCCCCAACCTTGTTTATAAAGGTTCGGTCGCCGCCTCCAAGGGCACCAATAGTGGAATCACGACATCTCGCATTGTGTGAGGGCGTGAGGAGAATAAAGGTGGCCCTAGTGGCTTCTTGGGGAGCATTGTGCCTCCACACCGCTCCAACGGAGACGTACTTCCCCTCAACGGGAAGGAACTTCGGTAACACATCCTCGTCTCCATTGGTTCCACTCTTGGTTATCTCTTACCTTTACTTGTGCAAGTTATATTGTGTTATATACTTTCCTTGCTTGTGTGCTTATTGTTGTTGCATCATATAGGTTGCTCACCTAGTTGCATATCTAGACAACCTACTTTGATGCAAAGATTAATTTGGTAAAGAAAAGCTAAAAAAAATCAGTTGCCTATTCACCCTCCTCTAGTCAACTATATCGATCCTTTCAATTGGTATCAGAGCTTTGTCTCTTAATTAAGGGCTTTACCATCCTAAGAGTATGGTTGACACTATAGACGGTGAGAAGGAGCACGCCAATGTGAATCCTTCTTCGTCTATGGCCGATGGGGGATCCCCGGTCTCACGTGAGGAATTCAATGTGGCTTTGGACACATTGGAAACCTCCATGATGACCGAGGTCAAAGGCATGTTCAAAGAGTTCCTTGATGGTCTTAAATTATCCACCGCACCTTTGGAAGTGGTCGCTCCCACTAACAAGGTGGCAGATGCCAACTCCGATAAGGGGGAAGCTTCTAGCGATAAAGTTCCTTTGCCTAGTGGTAAAAGTGGAAATGGCATCTATGCTCATGTTGAACCACCTCTTACTTATGGAGGACCGGTTCCCTCCACTCATTTAAATCATGCGGGTTCTCCTCCCAAGATTGTGAAGAATGAGGATTTTGACTCTTGGGTTTATCGCTTTAAACATCATTTAAACCATGTTAATACTAATCTTTGGAGAATCATTGAGGAAGGTTTCTATCCGCATGATCGAAGCAACTTCACCCCTAGAGAAGCCGCGGATAATCAATTCAATGAGAATGCTCTCTTTATCATCCAAGATGCAATTCCACTCAAAGACATTGCGCATCTTCGACCCTTCACCGTGGCCAAGGAAGCATGGCACCATGTTGTATACCTTTACAAGGGAACCGCAAGCATTCAACGCTCCAACTATGAAGTGGTGCAAGATGAAGCCGATGAGTTTGCAATGAATGAAGATAAAGAACCTCGTGAGCTTTACCGGAGATTAACTATTCTCGCGGTCTCACTCCGAGATCATGGGAGCAAGGATACGGATGACAATTGGATCAAGAGCAAGTTCCTCAAGGCCATAATGCCTTACCACAAGGCCATGTCCTCCGTCACCCGTGAAAGGCCGAACTTCCACACCTTGTCCTCAAGTGAAGTGTTGGATGAGTTTGTAGCAATGAGTGTCGGATTACGGGTTTCGCAAACCCTTGAGAGGTTTGAACTCTAGGGTGCATGCGGAGATCTAAACCTACCCAGCCTGCCTACTCGCGATCCTCCTAAGACTAGCGCGTCAAGCTCAAAGAGACAAAGAGACACAACAGTTTTATCCTGGTTCAGTCCACCTTGTGGTGTAATACCATACTTCAGCATTTTTGTGGATTGCCTCAGAGGACTAAGGATGAACTAGTACAGTGGATGAACTAGCCTCAGGAGGTGAGGTGTTCTGGAGCTCGAGGGAGCTGGTGTGGTGTGCATCCGATCTACTCTGAATGAGCTGCCTCCCTATGGTGGTGACTAGTCCTATTTATAGTGGCCTTGGTCCTCTTCCGAAATGTTGGTGGGAAGGGATCCCATAATGACCAGATTTGAAAGGGGACAAGTAGTACAACTTATCCTGACAAAAGTAGTCTTCACGTGCGAAAAACCTCTGTTCGTGACGCTGCGGTGGGCTTGTTGATGACCTCTGTCCTACCGTCCTGGCGGTCTTGGTCTCGTTGCACCAGAATGGAAACCTTTGGCTGATTCCTCGGGACTCTACGCCTGTGGCTTGCCTCCTTTGCACCAAAGAGGAAACCTGCGCTCTGCGCCCGCCCGGCCTTGGTCGTCATGGCTCACGTCAGCTGAGCCTCCTGAGGTAAACCTTACATAGAACTCTCTGCCCCTTGGGAGCCAGCTTGAGGA
This sequence comes from Triticum aestivum, assembly GCF_018294505.1. Classification (NCBI taxonomy): domain Eukaryota; kingdom Viridiplantae; phylum Streptophyta; class Magnoliopsida; order Poales; family Poaceae; genus Triticum; species Triticum aestivum. The sequence goes on from NC_057798.1 coordinate 200,574,722, forward strand.
GGCCGATCCCTTCGGGGGTCTTGGCGTCGTCCGCCTCACGAGGCTTGGCCCCTCGCGAGGGTCTTGAGTTTTTGATGTTGAAGCTGGGTCGTACCAAGCCGTCGATGGAGCCATGTGGTGGGCTACAGGTAGGCAAGGCTGGATACCCCCATATCCAGGAAGCCGACAGTAGCCCCCGGGCCCAAGGCGCGCTCGAACTTGGCTTCCAGGCGAAGTGAAAGGGCAAGTGCGGAGCGCCGCGGTCCCTAAGCGCCTGCGACCTTGATGATGCATGGCGATTGATGGGACGTGGGCGACTCCGCTTCTCCACGCTGCCTCGGTAACCGTTCGACTTGATGGGACGATGCATCATGCAGATGGTCATGATGGCGCGAGGTCATGCAGGCCGGCAGTTGGCCTCCCTTGGCTATAAAGGTGAGGGAGGGGCAGAGCCCCTCGCCCATCTTTCCTTCGTCTTGCTCTCACCTGCTTCTTCCCTTCTCCATCTTGCTCCCATGGCATCGTCGAGGAGGTTTTCAACGACCGAGAAGGGGAAGGCTTCCAAGGAGGGGGCAGCCTCTCCGCCTCCTAAGAGGGGCCGCGCCTGTCCCCGCAAGCACCCCACGGCTCTTGCGAGGGCCTCCAGGGGGTGCGGGCGCACCCCCTTGAGGCGGCGTTGCTCTTGGTGCCCATGATGGCACCTCTTCTCGTGGCGGGGGCCACCAGCTTCAGAGCAGCTCCATGATGAAGGGAGGCGTGCTGCGATCGTGCGCCCGCCTTGGCCGCGCTTCTCCTCGCTGGACGTGCTCCCTGAATTCGTGGTGTGGTCGGAGAGCCCAGCCAGCACCTCGCTCCGACTTCCGCGCTTCTTCCCCGGCGAGCTTCCTTCTTTGGGACTCGATGGCCTCTGGCTGCAGGCTGACGGGTGATGCAGCAGGGCTTCGTGGGTCGGGGCCGAGGTCGCTGCCTCCGACAGCGTGGTCCTGACCCGCGGCTGGCAGATGTTTGCCCGCGCGCGAGGCCTGGGCAGAAGTTGCACTCTCCACTTCAAGTATGACGGCCTGGCAACCCTCTACGTGAGGGTGTTCAGGGAGGATGGCCGCCGCATGGGGTGCTGCCCGGAGGATGGCAGCAACGGCGAAGGTGGCGATGGTGAGCTTGGTCTTGGCGGCGCGTGCTCCTCCTCCCGCGACGACAACTCTTCCTCGGATGAGAGCTCGAGCAGTGATGGCTACGACCGACCTCCATGTCATCGTGCTCGTGTTGAGGACGACGGTGGTTCGTCCCGCCGCGGTGCCCCAGTGAAGCTGGAGAGGAGCCCGGCGTGAGGCTGGGGGCCGACAAACTTGGACTCAAGACCGGCACCTTGAGGCGCTGCTTGAGGATGCAGTGCTGGTGCCGGGTTCGTACGCCTTCAGGCCCTCTTTGTTTAGCCTTTCCTTTCTCTTGTAATTCAAAAAAAAAGAAAAGATGGTGTACCCCGCTGGGGTGTGTAATGAACTATGGCAGTTATGCCCTTTATGCTATGCTTGCTATCTTAATGCTGTGTCGTAATGTTTGTGCTTTGGGTAGGATAACTTAGCTTTGTATGTGCATAGTAGTTTTTCGCCTCGCGAGGACTTGGCCTCAGGTGCACGATGGGGCCCCCTTCCCGAGGGGCCGTGGGGTCTTAGGAGCTGTCGCGCAGCCGCTGCATTGCTGCTCCCAAAGGAAAAGAAAAGACCGACGAGCGGCTCACTCCTTATGTGATCCCCCCGCCATAGATTAACTCGGACTTGACGCACCGGGTCGCGCTGCCCGGGTGGCATGTACATGAGGGGTGCTGGCACCCGTGAGCTTGATCGAGGGCTCCTCGCAAGGACGAGGCTGAAACACCAGGGTTCAGCGTGATGCGTGCGCGCGAGGGCAGGCCTGAGGCGCGCACACACCTGCCTAGCCCCATGCGCGAGGTGCGCGATTGAAGCGACGGGCGACTGCCGCCTCCTTCACGCCCTCAGGCAGAAAAACAGCTCAAGAAGAAAACAGCTCGAGGGACCAGAGTTCGAAGATACCAAATTGCATTGAAAGGTTACTAAAAAACTGCAAGCAACTTCCGAAAGCAAATGAACAGCCACGTCCGACACCTAAACTAGACTTCTCACCAGCGCGGAGCTAAGTTCTGCCACTAAGACGTGGGAGGGAGCCCCCAAAAGGCCCCAGGGCGACTCTCAGGAGACTCTGGGGCATGTACAGCCCCACTCATTATTACGTGAGAGTGTCACGAGCGGAGACCTTCACAGGGCGGAGCCTTGCTTCATAGGCCGGAGCCTTTCTTCAGGGGTAGAACTTCCGGAGGTGCTGGATGTTCCAGGCGTTCTGGATGGGAACCTCATCCTGTGTATCCAGGCGCGCTGCGCCAGGCCTGGAGATACGGGCAATACTAAGCGGGCCCTCCCACATGGGAGAGAGCTTGTGCAGCCCCTTGATACATCTCCAACGTATCTATAATTTTTGATTGTTCCATGCTATTATATTACCCATTTTGGATGTTTATGGGCTTTACTTTACACTTTTATATCATTTTTGGGACTAACCTACTAACCAGAGGCCCAACCTGAATTGTTGTTTTTTTTGCCTATTTCAGTGTTTCGAAGAAAAGGAATATCAAATGGAGTCCAAACGGGATGAAACCTTCGGGAGCGATCTTTTTGGAACAAACGCAACCCAGGAGACTTGGAGTGGATGTCAAGCAACGAACGAGGCGGCCACGAGGGTGCCCGGCGTGCCCTTGGGGGTGGGCGCGCCCCCCACCCTCGCGGGCCCCTCATTGCTCCACCGACGTACTTCCTTCGCCTATATATACTCCCATACCCAGAAAACATCCAGGAGCACCACGAAAACCTAAATCCACCGCCACAACCTTTTCTCCACGAGATCCCATCTTGGAGCCTTCACCGGCGCTCCGCCGGAGGGGGAATCAACCATGGAGGGCCTCTACATCAACTCTCCAATGAGTTGTGAGTAGTTTACCATAGACCTTCGGGTCCATAGTTATTAGCTAGATGGCTTCTTCTCTCTCTTTGAATCTCAATACAAAGTTCTCCTCGATCTTCTTGGAGATCTATTCGATGTAACTCTTTTTGCGGTGTGTTTGTCGAGATCCGATGAATTGTGGGTTTATGATCAAGTTTATCTATGAGAAATATTTGAATCTCCTCTGAATTCTTTTATGTGTGATTAAGTTATATTTGCAAGTCTCTTCGAATTATCAGTTTGGTTTGGCCTACTAGATTGATCTTTCTTGCAATGGGAGAAGTGCTTAGCTTTGGGCTCAATCTTGCGGTGTCCTTTCCCAGTGATATTAGGGGCAGCAAGGCACGTATTGTATTGTTACCATCAAGGATAAAAAGATGGGGTTTGTATCATATTGCATGAGTTTATCCCTCTACATCATGTCATCTTTCTTAATGCGTTACTCTGTTCTTCTTGAACTTAATACTCTAGATGCAGGCAGGAGTCGGTTGATGTGTGGAGTAATAGTAGTAGATGCAGAATCATTTCGATCTACTTGTTGCAGACGTGATGCCTATATACATGATCATGCCTAGATAATCTCATAACTATGCACTTTTCTATCAATTGCTCGACAGTAATTTGTTCACCCACCGTAATACTTATGCTATCTTGAGAGAAGCCACTAGTGAAACCTATGGCCCCTAGGTCTATCTTTTATTATATAAGTTTTCCATCTACTTTTATTTGCATATTTTACTCTCCAATCTATATCATAAAAATACCAAAAATATTTATCTTATCTTATTATCTCTATCAGATCTCACTTTTGCAAGTTTCCGTGAAGGGATTCACAACCCCTTTATCGCGTTGGTTGCGAGGTTCTTGTTTGTTTGTGTAGGTGCGTGGGACTTTTGAGGAGCCTCCTACTGTATTGATACCTTGGTTCTCAAAAACTAAGGGAAATACTTATGCTACTTTGCTGCATCACCCTTTCCTCTTCAAGGGAAAAACCAACACATGCTCAAGAGGTAGCAAGAAGGATTTCTGGCCCCGTTGCTGGGGAGGTCTTCGCTCAAGTCAAGACATACCAAGTACCCATCACAAACTCATCTCCCTCGCATTACATTATTTGCCATTTGCCTCTCGTTTTCCTCTCCCCCACTTCACCTTTGCCTTTTCTTCGCCATCTTCACGTATGTCTTTTGTGTTTCCTTGTGCCTTCTATTTGCTTGTATCTTTGCTTGCTAAAAATCTATTGATATGGATCCACTTAAAGTGTTCTACTTGGATCATCTTCGATCCTTATGCGCTCGTGCTGAAACCCCAACTAGCCTAGTTGATGGGAAATCTTTAGATGAGCATGCTCATTTTGTGCATCACTGTTTGTGTGAAAAGGGGAGACTCTTATGGGATCAAATAAACAGATTGTTGTGTTATGCTTGGAATCTTTGTGAAATTTATGATTTTACTTGTTGCTCTAAGAACCCTAAAAAACACCTTCCCTACCTATGTGAGTTTAATGAAAATGAAATCTTATCTTCTTATGCAAAGGGTGTTTATAGTTACTATGATATCGAACAACTTGAAAAATTTGTTGCTTTTAAGGGTGCTTATGAAGTTGCTTGTTTGATTGAAAAGTATGATATTACTCTCTACGAATCTGAAAATTTTGACATACTTAAATATTGCTATGAAAACTATGCTAATAATGTCTATGTCAAAGAATTTATTGAGAGAATGACTGTTGCTTTGGAAGAAAATAATGATATGGATGAATCATGATTTGATTGAAATATCCGTTGATGAACATGATGCTTGCTATTCTTATGGCCATGATGCCAATATTTATGAAGATGAATTTGCTATAGTTCCTTATGTTAAACATGAGATCGTTGCTATTGCACCCATACTTGGTAGTTCCTTCAATGAAAAGCATGATTGCAATGATGTTACTATAAATTCTCTGATGTCAATTGTGCTAATAATATGCAAAACCCTAAGCTTGGGGATGCTAGTTTTGCTATGTCTACTACTTGTTGCAATGATCATGATTGGGGTGATTCTTCTTTTGATCTTGAAAATTTATTTAACCCCTATGATGAATATGAGATTGATAATAGAGTTAGCAATATTATTGAAAGTGGGTTTGGAAGAGTGTCAACTTTAGATCCCACATATTTGGATTTTGATCAATCTTATGAAATGTAGCGACCAAACCTCAAACATTCTGATCTCTGTGCATCAGTGTCATCCCTGGATCGGTAATGCTAACATGCACAGTACTTGAAGGATTTATAACAGAGTAGTAATCACACACTTATTATTTCGAATGTCTCAAAAGAGAACTTAGTACAATAAATATGGCTTAAGGCCATCTAATAACGATAACAGCGGAAGGCTTGGAAGATAAGAGAGTCCATCAACTCCAACGGCATCACTGAGTATAAGACCACGACCTAAGGCACCTTACTCGTCGTCTGAAAAGTCTGCAACATGAACGTTGCAGCCCGAAACGGGCCAGCACATGGAATATGCTGGCAATGTAACACATAGAGAGTAATGAACAGAATAATGCTATCACTATATGCATATATGGCTGGTGGAAAGCTCTATGGTTACAGTTTTGCATAAAGCCAAATTTTCCCTACTGCAAAAGGAATAAATTTTAGTTAACTATCATGGTGGTTGTTAAACATTGAGAAGGGTACTCCAACTCAATCCCAATTAAGCATCATCGTTAACCCAACAAAATTAAATTAAGTAACATGATGAGATTCACATGATAATCCAAGTACTAGATACTCAAAACGTCCATAACCGGGGACACGACTAACCATGATTAGTTTATACACTATGCAGAGGTTTGCGCACTTTTCCCTGCAAAACTCGATCTCATCCGCTTGATTTCTCTCACTACATGGTGTTTGAGAAATGGATGACCGAGACACAGTCTTTCAGAAGCATTAACTCTCTACTCCGGGTAGACAGTACCACCTACAACCCACTACATCTGCTAGTCTACCTCTTCAAGAGCTCACGCAACTTAATCAACTATGCTAGAGCCCATAGTAGCTTGCGGCTGCACACGGAAGTTTCTAGCAAGAATAATCTCATGATCCCTTTGAGTCTGGGTGGCGGTCCATAGGAGAATCACACGGTACCACGTGATTTCCAAAAATACAGGCAACACTGGGTTCCCCAGGTGCCTCAATCCACCCAGATGTGAATTTAAGTTGCCACCTTAAGTAAACCATTAATTTAACAATCTCACATCTGTCATGGATACACTCACCCAATCCACGTCTACTATCATAGCTTGACAATATAAGCAAACGTAGAAGTAACTCCCAAGGGTTTGATAATAAAACAAGTAATAGGTTCTACCTCATCTACTTCCCGAAAACCACATGTTAATCAGATCCTAATCATGCAATTGTTTGAGGATTGATCTAATGCAATAAAACTGAGTAATGGAAAGGTATGATCAGAGTGTTACTTGCCTTGCTGATGATCCGTGAAACCTAGAGATTCGAAGTAGCAAGCGGTGCACTCCGGGTACTCTATCGCAAACAAACAAGCATACAATAAGCACTCATCTAATGCACAAGTAAAACTCAAATAAGAGATCCAACCAGAAAGTCCAACTTAAGAAGTCCGGTTTGCAAAAATAATCAAATCAAACGAAGCAACGAAACTCAAACGACGAAAGAAACAAGCTTCATTTAATAATCTGGACCTAAGTCAAATTTTACAGTAGCAAAAGCTTGTTTGAGTAGGTTAAACGGAAAGAGGGTTTCGAGATGAAACTCTAGGCGCTTGAATCGCCTGATTCCGATAAACGAGCAAAAAGTTATACTAGAACGAAAATCGGACCAGAAATCACGATCAGAAATAATCGTGGAAAATCCAAGAAAACAAAAAACGGACGAACAAGCTAACGAACGAACGTTCGCTGTCTGCGGCTAAACTACGAAAACCGTTCTTTAAAACGAACGTACGGACGAACGTTCGCTAAATAGACTAAACTGCAAATAAAATAAACCGGACCAGATCTAATAAAAAACGGATCTAGGGTTTTGAAAAAAATTGAATGGTTTTATAAGAAAACTGGCGGCTACCTCGGGATGCGTGACAGCGACGGCGGCCGGTTACTCCGGCGGGGCGGCGGCGACGAGGGCGGTGGGGTCCGGCGGCGGTGGGCGGCGGGGTCCGGCGGCGGTCGGCGGCGAGGGCAGCGGGGGTCCGGCGGTGGCTGGGGTGGCGTCGGGCGGCGGCGGTGGCGGCGGCGGTGTCGGGTGCGGGTGGCAGCGGCGGCGTCGGGCGTGGCGGCGACGGCGGCAGCGGGGCTCGGGCGGCGCTAGGGTTCAGGTGGGCTGCGGGGTCGGCTCCCCGGCTTATAAAGGCCGGCCGGGCCTAGAGTCCTAGGCGGACACGACCCGGTAGGTTGGTTAGTTTTTTCTTAATTTGTTACGCGCAGAAAAACAAATAAAAGAAATACTAAACGGACTACAAAAATCCCGAAATAAATTTTCCCCGGCTTCTAAAATCAAGCCGGACAAGATGAACATTTATTTGGGGGCCTAAATGCAATTTTGAAAAACGCGCATTTTTCCTAAATTCAAATAAAATAGCAATAAACTCCAAAATAAAATCTTATTTGATTTTATTATCAAATCCTCAATATTTCTTTATTTTGGGAAAGTCATTTTATTCCCTCTCTCATATTTTATAATAGAAATAATTGAAGATACAATAATAAAAATCAAATGATCCTATTTTCAAAATTTGAGAAAACTCAAATATAAAAATAACGAAATCCCCAACTCTCTCCGTGGGTCCTTGAGTTGCGTAGAATTTCTAGGATCAAGCCAAAATGAAATAAAATATGATATGCAATGATGATCTAATGTATAACATTCCAAATTGAAAATTTGGGATGTTACAAACCTACCCCCCTTAAGATGAATCTCGCCCTCGAGATTCGGGTTGTCTAGAAAATAGGTGAGGGTGGTCCTTCAGTAGATCTTCCTCTCACTCCCAGGTGGCCTCATCCTTGGTATGGTGGCTCCACTGAACTTTGCAAAACTTGATAACCTTGCTGCGGGTGACTCGGCTGGCAAACTCGAGAATCTTGACTGGTTTCTCCTCATAGGTCAAATCACTATCCAACTAAATCGCTTCTAGTGGCACGGTATCTCTCAGCGGTATATCAGCCATCTCTGCATGGCACTTCTTCAACTGGGAAACGTGGAACACATCGTGAACTCCCGACAATCCTTCAGGCAATTCCAACTTGTAAGCAACTTCTCCCATACACTCCAAAACTTTGTATGGTCCAACAAAACGTGGCGGTAACTTTCCCTTAACTCCAAAGCGCTTAACTCCTCGAAGTGGAGATACACAAAGATAAACTCTGTCTCCGACTTCGTAAGTTGTCTCCTTGCGTTTAGAATCTGCATAGCTCTTCTGTCTGGACTGAGCTACCTTGAGCCTGTCGTGAATCAACTTCACCTTCTGTTCAGACTCTTTAATCAAATCTGGTCCAAACAACTGGCGGTCTCCAACTTCGTCCCACAACAACGGTGTCCTGCACCTCCTTCCATACAGAGCTTCGAAAGGGGCCATCTTCAAACTGGATTGATAACTATTGTTGTAAGAAAACTCCGCGTACGACAAATTCTTGTCCTAACTAGATCCATAATCTAGCGCACAAGATCTTAGCATGTCCTCTCGGTCTGTCCATCTGTTTGCAGATGAAAGGCTGTACTGAACTCTAGCCTCGTACCCAAAGTTTCGTGCAACTGATTCCAGAACTTTGAGGTAAATTGGGTTCCTCTATCTGATACAATGCTCCTCGGAACTCCATGCAGACATACGATCCTCGTCATGTATATCTTTGCCAACTTAGCACTGGTGTAAGTGGTCTTTACTGGGATGAAATGAGCTACCTTCGTCAGACAATCTACTACAACCCATATCGAGTCATAGCCTGAACGAGTCCTGGGCAATCCCGTGATAAAATCCATGCCTAGCTTATCCCACTTCCATTCGGGTATCGGCAATGGCTGTAACAATCCTGCTGGCTTCTGATGCTCTGCCTTCACTCTCTGACATACATCACATACTGCTACATATTCCGCAATATCCTTCTTCATTCTGGTCCACCAGAAAGTGTCCTTCAAATCCAGATACATCTTGGTATTTCCTGGGTGAATCGAGTACGGCGAATTGTGGGCCTCTTGCAGAATCAACTTTCTGATCTCCGGATCATTAGGCACATAAACGCGGTCCTCAAACCATAAGGTATCGTGCCCATCCTCATGAAAACCTTTAGCTTTTCCTTTGCTCATCTTCTCCTTTATCTCGACAATCTCCTTGTCAGTCTTCTGAGCTTCTCTGATCTTATCCATCAAAGTAGACTGAATCTCCAGTGCTGCTACATAGCCTCTCGGAACTATCTCCAAACTTAGCTCACGAAGATCCTCGGCTAACTCCTTTGGTAACTCTCCGGTCATGAGTGAATTGACATGGCTCTTGCGGTTCAATGCGTCGGCTACTACATTAGCCTTTCCTGGATGATAATGCAATCTCATATCATAATCCTTGACGAGCTCCAACCATCTCCTTTTTCTAAGATTCAACTCCTTCTGCGCGAAGATATACTTCAAACTCTTGTGATCCGTGTACACTTCACAATGGTTTCCGATGAGAAAATGTCTCCATGTCTTCAATGCATGCACTACGTCTGCTAACTCCAAATCATGTGTAGCATAATTTAACTCATGAGGTTTAAGCTGTCGTGAGGCATACGAAACAACTCTTCCCTCCTGCATAAGCACTGCTCCAAGTCCTTGATGAGAAGCGTCACAATATACTTCATAATCCTTGCGCTGATCAGGCAGAATCAAAACTGGCGATGTAACCAAACGTTTCTTCAACTCCTGGAAACTAGCCTCACATTCCTCAGTCCATTTGAACTTGGTGTCCTTCTTCAACAACTCAGTCATGGGCTTTGCAATTGTCACGCCCAATATGCGATACTATCCTAAAGAGACTCGAAGGTCCCACCAAGGATAGAACCGCATATTGAAACGCTTTTGCAAGGTGGATATCATTACATCAACATTACATATAAGATGGGGATACATACAAAAGGCATCCAATGCCACACGAATACAACATCATCTTACATAAGAGCACTATTCGACTACGGATGAAACACAAACAGAAACTCAAACGACACCCACCCTGCTAGCCCAGGCTGCCGACCTGGAACCTATCCCCTGATCAAAGAAGAAGCAGAAGAAGAAGTCCAAAACAAGTAAACATCACGCTCGCGTCACGACCATCGCATAACCTGTACCTGCAACTGTTGTTCTAGTAATCTGTGAGCCATGAGGACTCAGCAATCCCATTACCATGGGTATCAAGACTAGCAAAGCTTAAAGGGAAAGGAAGGGGTAAAGTGGTGAGGTTGCAGCAGCGACTAAGCATATATGGTGGCTAACATACACAAATAAGAGTGAGAAGAGAGCAAATGGAACGGTCGTGAAGCTAGCAATGATCAAGAAGTGATCCTGAACTCCTACTTACGTCAAACATAACCCAAAACCGTGTTCACTTCCTGGACTCCGCCGAAAAGACACCATCACGGCTACACACGCAGTTGATGCATTTTAATTCGGATCTGGTGTCAAGTTATCTACAACCGGACATTAACAAATTCCCATCTGCCCATAACTGCGGGCACGACTTTCGAAAGTTTAAACCCTGCAGGGGTGTCCCAACTTAGCCCATGATAAGCTCTTGCGGTCAACGAAGGATATTCCTTCTCCCAGGAAGACCCGATCAGACTCGGAATCCCAGTTTACAAGACATTTCGACAATGGTAAAACAAGACCAGCAAAGCCGCCCGATGTGCCGATAAATCCCGATAGGAGTCGCACGTACCTCGTTCTCAGGGCACACCAGATAAGTCAAGCTACAAGTAAAACCAGCCCTCAAGTTGCCCCGAGGTGGCCCCACAGGCTGCTCGGTTCGGACCAACACTCGAAGGAGCACTGGCCCGAGGGGGGGGGGGTTAAAATAAAGATGACCCTCGGGCTCCGGAAACCCAAGGGAAAAAGGGCTAGGTGAGGCAAATGGTAAAACCAAGGTTGGGCCTTGCTGGAAGAGTTTTATTCAAAGCGAACTGTCAAGGGGGTCCCATAAATCACCCAACCGCGTAAGGAACGCAAAATCCGGGAACATAACACCGGTATGACGAAAACTAGGGCGGCAAGAGTGGAACAAAACACCAGGCATAAGGCCGAGTCTTCCACCCTTTACCAAGTATATAGATGCATTAATTAAATAAGAGATATTGTGATATCCCAACATAACCCTATCCATCATGGAGCAATCTTCAACTTCACATGCAACTAACAATGCTATAAGAGGGGCTGAGCAAAGCGGTAACATAGCCAAGCAACGGTTTGCTAGGAAGGGTGAAAAAGGTTAGAGGCTGACATGGCAATTTGGGAGGCTTGATAAGCAAGTGATAGTTAGCGCGGCATAGCGATAGAATGAAGCAACTAGCATAGCAATGATAGTAGTGAGATGCAAGGTGACGATCATCTTGCCTGAAATCCCACAAGGAAGAAGAACGAGTCCATAAAGTAGACGAACCAACGTAGTTGAACAAATCCTCACAAACGCAACGTTACCAGAACTAAGAAGCAACACCGGAAAGAAACAAACAACATGGTAAATGCACAAACATAAACATGACATGATGCACAAACAAGTATGATGCATGTCCGGTTAATGAGTCATGGCATGGCAAAGTGCAACAAATAATACTACAATTTAAGTGGAGCTCAATATGCAACGAGTTGCATATTGACGAAACACCACATCAATTATTTAGTTCTCTCTCGGTTATGTACCCAACAATATTAAATGTTGTTAAACATGACAATAGGTGAAGCATAAGTAAACTGACTATTTAGGCAAGTTTAAATGAGGCCGGAACAATCAAACAACAATTCTGGAAAATCCCCATATGCATATTTTGGATTTGGTACTGTTCTGCCCTAAAACATATTTTATTGTTATTAAACAGGAAAAATAAAGTGCACCATGTTAAACTAGGCATTTTTCCACCCCATTTACACATAAAGTTTATTTAAAACCGAGCTACGGTTATTTAGTTATGAAATAAATCATTTTAACATGGCATTTGAGCAAATTTAAACAAACAACATTTTAAACATTTTTAGCATGAATGAAAGCAGCATATTGTGAAACTAGACAAAATTCTAAGCATTTTACATATATAGTTTGTTTAATTTGGATGCATGCATATTTAGTCATTAACAATACAAAACAGGGGCATTTTCTGTAGTTAAGAATGCATTGGAAAAATGCTAAAATACATAGACTGAAAAAAAACATATGCACGGGCCAGTAGCATTAGAGTGCAGCGGCCCAGAAGTGGAATCGGGCCCAACCTGCTATGGGTGTGCACACTGGGGTAAAAAAAATAAACAGAATAGGGGCACCCTGGGATTTGATCCCAAGACCTCCTATGTTGGCCCGATCTACAGTAGCCACTACGCTAGCTGTGATGCTTGTGTTCAGAGAGGGGCACTACACTATTTGAACAGGGCAAAGGCCCGGTCTGGGAGCCATGGATGCACAGCAACTTACCGGCAACGACGGCGAGCAACGCAGCGGCTACAGGTGCAGCAGAACAACGGCGGGGGTGCGGAAACCGACGAGCATGCTTGCACGCGTGGGTGCAGCAAGGGGCGGCGCGATGAGGCGAGTGCTGTGCGGGACCTAGCGGCAGGGCTGCGGTGAGTGCGGTGGAGCGAGCACGGGCTCGTACTCGACTCGGCGCTGGCGAGCAGGACTGCAGGAATGCGGGCGAGGCATGCGGGTGCGCGGACGTGCGAGTATTGCGGGTCTCGTGCGCAAGGGTCCGAACAAAGGATCTAAAGACACGAGCTTCCGCTCGCTACCATGGCAGGTCATGGTGGCCGGAGCTCCTGTTCGCAAAGGGCGGCGACTACAACGTATGGGACGGAGCAGGAAAAACGGGAGAAGGAGCAAAGCATCACCGTGGGGGTTCTGCTGGAGTTGTACAAGGTCGAGGGTGGCCGTGGCCGGCGGGAAGACATGCTGATCGTGGCGATGGTGCTCGGGGTCCGTGAAGCAGAGGAAGCAAGGGAAGAAGACGTCGAGGAGGAGGTCGATCCGGGCTTGAATGGACGCTTGCGAGGTCGAGGAAGAAGATGGAGACGCGGGCGTTGCTCCCCGTGGAAGAAGAAGGACGGGCCGAGCTGGTTAAGTCGGAGAGGAGCTTGGTCTTTTCTTGGCCATGGCGTCAGCGTGAAGCTTGGTGCCTTACCTGGCGGCGGCAGGAGGAAGAGAAGGGTGAAATGGAGGGAGGATGAAGACTAGGGCACCGGGGCATGTTATATAGGGGCCTAGGGGAGCTATCCGGCCATCAAATCACTCAGGAGGTCGACGTGGACATTCTGGATGACCTGCCGTACAAGGGGAAGACGATGAATAGGGGAATGGTGCTAGTGGGCTGGATCGAAGGGGTAAGTGGGCTGCAGCACTGCGCGGAGAGGAGCTAGGCCTCGGCTGGAACTCTCTCTCCCCCTCTGTTGTTCTTACTTATCCATTCATAAGATATAAATGGATCTTGCATAAATGCACAGAGAGGTAGGAGTTGAATTAGGGAGAGAGAAAAATAGTTCTTGAGTCCTTGGAATATGCACAATTTGAATAAATTGGTTTGGCAATTTTTAGAGGAAGAAAAATAATTCAAGTTTGAATTGAATTCAAACTTGAGCCATTTTTGAACCCAACCAAATCATATTCACCTGAGCCGAAAATTGGCAGAGAGCGTGAAGGCAATGAGCAGGATTTATAGGAAAAGAATTAACATTTATGGAGGACAGAAAATGGCACTAGCAAAATGAAAGGAATAAGAAGGAAGAAGGAGGTGTTGATGCATGGGTAGATTTGAGAGACATATCAAGGGGTTTGGTCACATGCAACATGCATAGAGGAAGACAACATCATGAAGAAAGTGATGCACATGGTGATTATGATGAAATGCAAAATGACAAAAGGCACAATGCAATGTAACCAAAGGTGTTCATGAAGCAAGAAGCAAATATGACAAGGCACTCAACATGATCATGGCATAAACATATAGGAATGAAATATGCAAAACAATATACAAAAAAAACTAACCACGAAGGAAATATCATATCGCATCTCCGGAAAAGGCAAGAGTTAGAGTTACGAATATGGAAAGTTGTATCCGGGGCGTACAACACTCCACCACTACAAGAGGATCTCGTCCCGAGATCTAGGATGGCACCGGAGAGAAACAGAAGAGGAAGAGAAGAGGTAAACTAAGTTGCTTCTTCGACAAACGAGTGAAACCATGAACCTTGAGATGTTGAGCAAAATGAAAGAAAGAAAACAACGAAGATGAGCAAAGATGAAAACACTCTGTTAGAAAAGAGGAACAAGGGATACGATGAGAACCAAGAGGTTTAGTGATAATATAGATATTGAAACCACTCCGGTTAAAACTAGATAGAGAAGGAATAAGATTGATATAATTTGGGCAGCACTCCGACTGAAAGAAGAAGGAAAACTTGATAAGATGAAAAGAACTTGAAGAGATGACACAACACTCCAGTTAAATGGATAAGCATGAAAAGAACACGATCCTCACAAAACGAGGTGATGGGTGAAGAGCACAACATCACAATGCCTCCGTAACGAAAGAATAGAAGCTAGACCGTTGGGATAAAGGGATGGAGAAGAAAATGACAACTTCAGCCACAAATGAGCTTGGAAAGCATCCTTGCAAAGAAGAATTGAATGGAGTTGTTGCAAAATCAACAACGAAAAGCACAAGCTTGTTGTGGGCTTATGGCAAACATCTCAAAATGATGAGGTGACAACCGGCCACCGATGGAAACAATTAATTGGATTGAGATCAGCATGGAGATGAAAACTCCTTTTAATGAAAGAATAGGAGGAAACTTGGATTATCGATAGGCACCACAATTAGCAACATTCCTTAGGGAAGGCTTTAGGTGTAACCTAACCCAAGATAACTCCAAGGAAGAAAGTGATGGGTTTAAAATACCTCATTGTTGACAACATGTGAATCATGAAACACGAACTCAAATTGTCAAGAATGACATAACACCACCTCAAATGATAAGGTAGAACGAATTGCACTTCGAAATGCAAGATGAAGAATACTTGAACTCCCTAAAACAAAACATGTGTTTAGCACCATGTTTATTTTAGAGTATAGCTTAGCAGATCATAACTTCAAGAGAAATCTTGAAGATCAAATGAAGAATGAAAGGAATCCTGCACGAACCACCATGTAGAGCCTCCATGAAGAACTC
Organism: Triticum aestivum; assembly: GCF_018294505.1. Lineage (NCBI taxonomy): Eukaryota > Viridiplantae > Streptophyta > Magnoliopsida > Poales > Poaceae > Triticum > Triticum aestivum. The sequence goes on from NC_057798.1 coordinate 200,590,132, forward strand.
CAGTAATAAAAGGATGATAGAAAGAAAGGGAAGTTGAAAACACAAGGTGAAGCCTTGCGATGATTTAGAAGGAGCTTCGCAATGATATAACCGAGAGAACTTGGAACTCCAGAAGGAAAAGATGAACATCTTAGAATCGAGAATTTATTCCTCATGAACGAACTCCAGAAGAAGGAATTAATCACTTGGATGAAACATGAATAAGAATTATGTTATGCATATCCTTCACCAATTTAAATTGATGACAAGCAACAGATTTGGCATACTACTTATTCGCGTTGAAAGGATTAAAAGAGATATAGCGCAAGCTTGAGAAGGTATTGATGGAACCACCAGTGGGATTTGGAAACAATGAATAAATTGATATGATAACAAAGGAAGTGAAATCTTGAACGAACCACCATAAGAATTAAAAATGAAAGTAGCAAAGGCACAATTCACCGGGAAGAATTGGGGAACGAATGAAGATACTTGAGGGGATATAGATACATGAGAACGAAGAGATCATGAACTGATTAGAGGGTATTTGAACGATGCACCGGTAAGATTTGGAGAATGGTAGCTACATGTTGCGAATGAAGAATTATGACATGATGGCTTTCGGAGGAAAGAAATGGAAACAACTCATGAAATGCTCCAGATGGTAAGAAAAGAATTGTCACAATCAAAAACAATTATGAGAGGATGGCATAAAGCTAGAACCATGAATCTCTGGAAGAACGGGTAAGGATTTAAGAGGAACTCTTCATCGGTCTTCAAAATCCGAGAATGACAACGATAAACACCACCATGAATTGTTGAGACACTCCAGAATGAAAATTAGAAAGGTTGAACCAACGACGAAAGAATTTGAAAGATCTTGGAGAAAGACATTTGACTGATGATAATTCATTCTTACATCAAACTTTGAAATGAATTTGGGAATAGCTCCGGGAAAATTAGAAGAGTCAGGTAAGATCCTAGGAAAAGACCTGTTGGTTAGGGCCCACTCAAAAGATACACCGTTGAATGATTGATTGAAAGGGGGGATTGCACCGGTTGAATTAAATGGCTTGAATGAAATAACAACCTCAAAATAACTTGAACAGATAGAGAATGGAAGCACGAATCTTCTAAGATATCTTCAGCACTCCGTATATGAACTGGGAGAGGTGAATAAATAATAGAGCCTTGGATAATAAATTCACATGGGAAGATATGTGAAACAACAAGAAGAGATATGATCAACACCGAAACTTGAAATTAATCCACCGGAGAAGAATACGAGAATGAAGAATGATGAACTTGAAGCTCCGTTAGTATCTTCCTGAGAATCACCGGATAGGAACATTGATTGAAAAGAGTGAAGAGACTTCACATGAATAAATGGATACTGGATTAAAATATACGAGTCCTTGTAGAAAAGGGTGGGAGGGTGGGAAAACAAAGGCAACTTGGGGTGGACGAAACAAACACCGGTGAGAAAACTTAGAGTTGATCTTGCGGATGTTGAAAATGATCGGATCCACTTGAAGAGAAGCACACCGGTTGGAAAGAATTGACATGACAATCTCAATGATCAAAAGGATTAGTACTCCCATAGAAATATGAGAACACCACTTGAAATATATGGAATCAACACTTGACATTGAAGCAACTCGAATACCACAACTCCAAAACAAAACAAAGGATTGGCTTGCTGAATAAGCCGAAACAAACATATGATAGATCCCATATCGTATCATGTGTCTGTTGGAAAGATATCCTATGAGGTACTTGAATTCCCACCTATAAACTCCCGAAACTTTCTGGTTATGCAATCTGGTGTTGGGGATACAGGGGAAGCAATATATCTCACCCAAACTAACAATACCTACATCCAAGCTGTATCCATTCGTCAACACATAACCAAGAAACCTTCGGAAATCGTGTACCTCAACCTTAGAAAAGCATCCGTTATACGAGCTATGGCAATACTCCCAAACTCCCGCCCTAGTACTGGGTGGCGTCGAGGTTATCTCACCAACAACTGCATAAAAGAGATTTTCGATGTCGGCAAAACTCAGGTATTCCAGAACTGCAACGATAAAATTATGACGACAACACCTCGGAGCTCAACTCCCCGGGACACCGCCACAACCCCTAAATGTTAGGAGGCACCAAGAACAATGTTCTCGTCATAAGAATATCGGAACGATCCCAAGATACCCGCGTGATCCTAAAAAAAATTAGTGAAATTTGAGGAGAGGAAAGACAAAACATCTACGTCAGGAGACCTCACCAGAGCGACGAAGGGGCTGGGGAGTAAAAAGAATTCCTACTCTCCGATATATATAATCCTAAGACTCAAAATAGTTTTCTTCTAGACTCAACAACGACCAACAATCAAGGGGGCTCCTATGGTCGGTCGAGGCTCTGATACCAACTTGTCACGCCCAATATGTGATACTATCCTAAAGAGACTCGAAGGTCCCACCAAGGATAGAACCGCATATTGAAACGCTTTTGCAAGGTGGATATCATTACATCAACATTACATAATAGATGGGGATACATACAAAAGGCATCCAATGCCACACGAATACAACATCATCTTACATAAGAGCACTATCTGACTACGGATGAAACACAAACAGAAACTCAAACGACACCCACCCTGCTAGCCCAGGCTGCCGACCTGGAACCTATCCCCTGATCGAAGAAGAAGCAGAAGAAGAACTCCAAAACAAGTAAACGTCGCGCTCGCGTCATGACCATCGCATAACCTGTACCTGCAACTGTTGTTGTAGTAATCTGTGAGCCACGAGGACTCAGCAATCCCATTACCATGGGTATCAAGACTAGCAAAGCTTAAAAGGAAAGGAAGGGGTAAAGTGGTGAGGTTGCAGCAGCGACTAAGCATATATGGTGGCTAACATACGCAAATAAGAGCGAGAAGAGAGCAAATGGAATGGTCATGAAGCTAGCAATGATCAAGAAGTGATCCTGAACTCCTACTTACATCAAACATAACCCAAAACCGTGTTCACTTCCCGGACTCTGCCGAAAAGAGACCACCACGGCTACACACGCAGTTGATGCGTTTTAATTCGGATCTGGTGTCAAGTTATCTACAACCGGAAATTAATAAATTTCCATCTGCCCATAACCACAGGCACGGCTTTTGAAAGTTTGAACCCTGCAGGGGTGTCCCAACTTAGCCCATGATAAGCTCTCGCGGTCAACGAAGGATATTCCTTCTCCCAGGAAGACCCGATCAGACTCGGAATCCCGGTTTACAAGACATTTCGACAATGGTAAAACAAGACCAGCAAAGCCGCCCGATGTGTCGACAAATCCCGATAGGAGTCGCACGTACCTCGTTCTCAGGGCACACCAGATAAGTCAAGCTACGAGTAAAACCAGCCCTCAAGTTGCCCCGAGGTGGCCCCATAGGCTGCTCGGTTCAGACCAACACTCGAAGGTGCACTAGCCCGGTGAAAGGATCAATATGGTTGACTAGAGGGGGGGGGGCTGAATAGGCAACTAACAATTTTTAGACTTTTCTTTAACAATTTAAACCTTGCAACGAAATAGGTTGTCTGGATGTGCAACTACGTGGACAACCTATATGATGCAAAGACAACTAGCACACAAGCAAGAAATAGATACAACACAAGTAAGCTTGCAAAAGTAAAGGCACGAGATAACCAAGAGTGGAGCCGGTGGAGACGAGGATGTGTTAAAGAAGTTCCTTCCTTTTAAGGGGAAGTACGTCTCCGTTAGGGCGGTGTGGAGGCACAATGCTCCCCAAGAAGCCACTAGGGCCACCGTAATCTCCTCACGCCCTCACACAATGCGAGATGCCATGATTCCACTAATGGTGCCCTTGAAGGCGGCAACCGAACCTTTACAAACAAGATTGGGGCTATCTCCACAACACTTGGAGGCTCCCAACAACACCATGAAGCTTCACCACAATGGAGTATGGCTTCGAGGTGACCTCAACCGTCTAGGGTGCTCAACACCCAAGAGTAACAAGATCCGCTAGGGATAAGTGGGGGGAATCAAATTTCTCTTGGTGGAAGTTTAGATCGGGGCCTTCTCAACCAATCCCGAGCAAATCAATAAGTTTGATTGGCTAGGGAGAGAGATTGGGCGAAAATGGAGCTTGGAGCAACAATGGAGCTTTGGGGGAAAGAGGTGAGTCAACTTTGGGGAAGAAGACACCTTTATATAGTGGGGGAAACAATCCAACCGTTACCCACCAACCAGCCACGCACAGAGCGGTACTACCGCTTGGGCAGGGCGGTACTACCGCTCCCTCCCAGCGGTACTGCCGCGCTGACGAGGGGAGCAGGGTCCTGGCCCCAGAGAGGTACTACCGCAGAAGTATAGGCGGTACTACTACTTGGAGCGGTACTACCGCCCCTACTGCCGCTACTAGTACCGTAAAACCCGACACGAAAAACAGCAGTCAAGAATCAAGGCGGTAGTAGCTCGGGGAGTGGTACTACCGCTCGAGGAGCAGTACTACCGCTTGACGAGCTTCGGCGGTACTACCGCTGAAGACCGCGGTACTACCGCTGGGACAGGACAGACAGGCATAGATTAAGGAAAGATAGCTCCATAGAAGCGGAAAGAAACAGTGGGTGTGATAAGGATGTGTACATGTTGATTCCACCCTAGCCTTACCAAAGAGGATCCCCTCTTGATTGTACGGTGACCCTACGAAACTAGACCACCAGCAGAGAAATGAAAGGAGCTACACCGTCTTGAATAAAACACCGAGGGGAAGTAATCATCTCGTGCCAAAGGATGAATCTCTGAAAGAACTCAACGCACACGATTAGTCCGCAAAAGCATTGTCATCAATCACCAAAACATCTTGGGGATAAATATGCCCTTACAATCTCCCCCTTTTTGGTGGATTGATGACAATACGGGATTTGCACAAATAGGGAAGATAATGCTTTATAACTTTCACTTAGCCATAGGAGTTTGACAGTGGGGCTACTGAATAGCCCCTGGGGGCACCACGCTCGCCCGAATTCGGGGCGCGAGTGTGCCTAACCGGGAAGCGGCCCTTCGTTAAGGCAGGGGAATCCTAAAGATTCCGAAAGTCATCGAGTGGTTGACCAGTCTCTCGCTATATCATGACAGTCAGTTTTCGGCTTTCTCTACTGAGGTGCTCACCTGGCCGAACTGGGGCACAATCGTAGTAGTTCTCCTGGTGCTGTGTTAGCCGATATAACGGAACGTAAGGCAGCAAAACACAGGAGCCGGGCAAACCCAACATTTGACCAAAGACATGATTCGGAGCTGATGCATATAGAGCCAAACTCGCGACGCCGAACACTCCCTAAGGTATTCGGTCTTTATGAGGACAGGCCGAAATAGAGCCCTTGGTAAAAAAGCCCCTGGTGTCCAGGTACGCGCAAAAATTCTGGCATGGCCACATGCCAAGACGCCAGCCTCCTCCTCGGTTTTAGAGAAAACCGGGGGATGTTATCAACAAGAGACAGTAAAAAGGTTTACGCAGGGTCTTAATCTGAAAAGAATCCTTGAAACGGGTCCCTGCTGCACGTCTACACCCGTGTCTCCGTTGTGTCGTATCCTGGATGGGCGTAGCACGATGTTCGTCTGTGAAAGAGAGGAACTTAGTAAACAAATAAGCGTGCAAGAAATCTATATTGAAATAAACAAAATATAGTTGGAACAAGAGTTGAGCCGTATTGTCTCCGGGCGTGAGCACATGGAGCCCCTTGTACGGGGTTATGCAGCTACTAAGCATGTTTACGCCGGACTCATCGAGCCGTGTCTGGGATAGTAGGGCTGGATTTGTGGGCGGCTGTCCAGGCGGCCGCACCTTTGCCCATACTTTGGGGGTCAATTTATGTCCCCCTGTAATGAAATGATGCCCTTTGGGCCGGGCATTTTGAGTGTAAGGGATGCGTAATGCGGTATTGCGTTAAATCGGGCGAAAGCTTCACGTCCCAGTAGCGCTTGGTAGCGACTTACGAATGGGGCGATGTGGAATGTTAGCTTTTCGCTTCGGAAGTTGTCGGGTGATCCGAACGTGACTTCTAACGTAAGGGAACCCATACTTGGGATATCCGGGCCTGGCGTGACTCCTTGAAAGGAAGTGTTGCCAAGGTGGATTATAGCTGGGTTTACCCCGAGTTTGCAGACTGTGTCCTGATATAACAGGTTCAAGTCGCTACCGCCGTCCATAAGGGCGTTTGTAAATTGGAGTCCATTAATAATTGGATTTACGACCAAGGCAGTCCAGCCTGCGTTCCGGTCTCCTTTGGAGTAATCCTGATGATCGAAGGTGATTGGTTGTAACAACCAGTGGCGTTGCTCCTCTGGGGCTGGCCGTACGGCGCGTGTCTTCGTAGGTGCCGTTCTACTCTTCCCTTTTGTCACATGAAGTAGATTTGCTGTCTTGACTTCTTGTGGGAACTTCTTTTGTTCTCCGGTGTTCTGCTTGTGGGGTGCATCTAGGCCTGGGCGTTCAGTTCCCCCGAACCGATCGGGGCGGTTCCTCGGTCAATTCAAAATTTCGGTCTTGCCAAAGCATGGATCGATCGGTCAGTAAAATATTAGCTAACCGATGATTCTCTGCACCGAAATTTTGGTTCGGTGGTCGGTTCTACTGAACAACACCGGGATATATATATTAAATAACAGATGGAATCACTGTCTCTATTCTGATGAATGTACAGTACGTACACGTAGCAGCAGGAACCTCAACAATTTTATTCTGATGCACAGTGCTTGTAGGTCTGTGTACTAGCTATTAGTAGCTACTACTGCTAGTCTGCTATTGATTCTCCCGAGCTAGACTTTACTCTGTAAAATTAGCGGTGGCAGCTCCTTTAGTACTACTACTACCCGAGAGAAGTACCACTACTTTGTCTTTTACACAAAATATGTAGCGACGGCGACTCACTGTGGTACTAATCAGGTTCGCTTCTTCCCGATGCGGCCGTGGGACTCGTGCACTTGAGCAGTGAAAGAGCACTTGAGTACAGCAACACAGGCGTGCAGGTTGGACCCTGTGTTTACTCGGGTTTCGGTCTATTCGGGTACCCGATAATAAACCCGAATTCACTGGAATAAATTCGGTTTTCATCAAATGCAAACCGGACATACAACCGAAGTTCTCAGTTTCGGTGAATTCGGCTTCGGTGCCAGTTAGTTCGGTTCGAGACATCGGTTTTTGGGTTATATGCCTAGCCCTAGGTGCATCGTAATCTTCGCTTGGTGTGTCGAGCCCCTTGTGTTCAGCGTTGAGTTTGCCGGACTGCTTAAAGACCCAACAATCTCTGTGGGTATGGTTTGCAGGTCTCCCAGGAGTGCTGTTGATTTGACATGTTTTTTCCAAGATTTTGTTGAGGTTGGATAGCTCGTCCCTATCGTCTTTGGGGGGCGGCTTTTTCTGATTTTGTCGAGAGCTTTTGAATCCAGCGTTTACTGCCGTGCTCATCGGGCTGTTGTCCTTGATCCGGCGTGGTTCTTTGTTACGGTGCGGCTTCCCGTTACCATCTCTGGGTTCGAACGTATTCGGGTCGCTGGTGCTGCTTCTTGCCAACCTGCTATCCTCTCCTGCACAAAAGCGGGTCATGAGGCTTGTTAGCGCGGCCATCGTTCGCGGTTTTTCTTGGCTGAGGTGTCTGGCGAGCCATTCGTCTCAGACGCTATGTTTGAAAGCTGCTAGGGCCTCTGCGTCCGGACAGTTGACTATCTGATTCTTTTTGATAAGGAATCTGTTCCAGAGCTTCCGGGCTGACTCTCTGGGCTGCTGAGTTATGTGACTCAGATCATCCGCATCTGGGGGTCGGACATAGGTCCCTTGAAAATTTTCCCGGAAAGCATCCTCAAGCACTTCCCAACTTCCCATGGTGTTTTCGGGAAGGTTTTTAAGCCAATGCCGGGCTGGCCCTTTAAGCTTAAGGGGTAAGTATTTGATGGCGTGGAGGTCATCTCCTCTGGCCATGTGTATGTGGAGGATGTAGTTCTCGATCCAGACTCCAGGGTCTGTTGTTCCGTCGTATGCTTCTATGTTCACGGGCTTGAATCCAGCTGGAAATTCATGCTGCAGCACCTCATCAGTAAAACATAGGGGGTGTGCGGCGCCCCTGTATTTTGGCGTGCCGCGATGTTCGGGTATTTTTTGCATTGCATCGCTCACTGGAGCTTGCTTTCTTGGCCTATAGATGGATCTGGTTGGGCCAGTTTTTTGATGCGAATTCTTGGACGGATCGCACGCTGTATTGAGTGCGGCGTCCTTTAATGCGTGAGATTGATTGTAGGGTCATCTATCTGACCTTGTGGCTTCCTTATTTTTTGACTGTGGGGGCTTTATGGCCTCTTCATCAAATTCCTGTAGTAGTTTCCGCTTCGGATAGCTCTTTGTGTGACGACTGTTGCTGTACTTGTGTGCGGTATTGAGTACTTTGCCCCATCTGATCCTGAGTGCATCTTCCGCTGTTTTGAGCTTTCGCTTACGCTTTTTCAGGCTACGTGCAGTGGCAACGAGCCTTTCATGGAGGTTCTGATATTCCAGCAATTTGTCCGGCGTGAGGTCATCCAGGCTATTATCTTTCCTGGGGATTGGTTGTTCGGATTGTCCGCCCTGTTTGGACGGATGCTCGAAGGCATGTTCATCTTCCGTTGATTCACCCTGCTCTATGGCTGGGTCTTTGTCAAGGTGGGGCTTGGCCTTGCGCTTACGCCGCCGCTTTGTTTGTTTTTCGAGGGAGCGATCCCTGGCCGCATACTTTTGATCCTCGTTGTCGTTTCTGTTAGGTGTGTCCACCATGTATACATCGTATAATGAGGTGGCTTTCCGGCACCCTATAGGTGCTGGTTCCTGTTCGTCTCCTTTATCGGCGTCCATGCCGTCGATGTCTTCGGAGTCAAAATCGAGCATGTCAGTTAGATCGTCGACAGTGGCTACCAAGTGGGTGGTGGGTGGGGTTCGAATTTCTTCGTCGTCTGCATCCCAACCATGCTGACTGTAGTCCGGTCGGGGTTCTCTCGACAAAGAGAGAGACTTTAGTGAATTTAGAATATCACCAAAGGGCGAGTGCTGAAGGACGTCCGAGGCGGTGAACTCCATGACCGGAGCCCAATCGGGCTCGATCGGAAGAGGTGCGGGATATACGGAGTCCGGAGTGGAGTCCGGCACCTTGGAGTCACATGCCCTGCGAAGGACTAGGCTGGTCCGGCTCTATCGCCGTAGAGGTTGCAGCTTCCGGGGTGGCGTCCAACCGTCCGTCCCCGACTGGCGCAGGGGGCTCCAAGCTAATGGTCGGAGCGGACACCTGAGCGACGCTCTGAGCATTGTCCGACGGCAGAGCTAAATCGTGCCCATCGTGACAGTGCGGCGCGCTCGGTCGTGGCTCAAATCCGTCGAAGATCAAGTCCCCACGGATGTCGGCTGTGTAGTTTAAGCTTCCAAACCTGACCTGATGGCCAGGGGCGTAGCTTTCGATCTGCTCCAGATGGCCAAACGAGTTTGCCCGCAGTGCGAAGCCGCCGAATATGAAGATCTGTCCGGGGAGAAGAGTCTCATCCTGGACTGCATCGCGATTGACGAGCGAAGAAGCCATCGGGCCTAAAGGCGACGACATAGAGGAACTCTCAATGAAAGCACCAATGTCGGTGTCAAAACCGGCGGATCTCGGGTAGGGGGTCCCGAACTGTGCGTCTAGGCGGATGGTAATAGGAGACAAGGGACACGATGTTTTTACCCAGGTTCGGGCCCTCACGGTGGAGGTAAAACCCTACTCCTGCTTGATTAATATTGATGATATGGGTAGTACAAGAGTAGATCTACCACGAGATCAGAGAGGCTAAACCCTAGAAGCTAGCCTATGGTATGATTGTTGTTCGTCCTATGGACTAAAACTCTCCGGTTTATATAGACACCGGAGAGGGCTAGGGTTACACAGAGTCGGTTACAATGGGAGGAGATCTTCATATCGTATCGCCAAGCTTGCCTTCCACGCCAAGGAAGGTCCCATCTGGACACGGGACGGAGTCTTCAATCTTGTATCTTCATAGTCCGGGAGTCCGGCCAAAGGTCATAGTCCGGCCATCCGGACACCCCCTAATCCAGGACTCCCTCAGCCTTCAAGGCAAGATTGGGCTTCTTTGCCCTTTGAGAATGGAGCACCGCATTGTCGGCGGTCTTTTCCAAGATGCTCATTGCAACGAACTCATCCAACACTTCACCTGAGGTCATGGAGTGGAAGTCCGGTCTTTGACGATTGACGGAGGACATGGCCTTGTTGTAGGGCATCATGGCCTTGAGGAACTTGCGCTTGATCCAATTGTCATCTGTGTCCTTGCTCCCATGATCTCGGAGTGTGGCCGCGAGTTTGGTCACTCTTCGAAAGAGCTCACGAGGTTCTTCATCTTCTTTCATTGCAAACTCATCAGCTTCATCTTGCACCACTTCATAGTTGGAGCGTTGAATGCTATCACTTCCTCGATAGAGAGACACAACACATTTCCATGCGTCTTTAGCCATGGCATGAGGACGCAGATGAGGGAGATCTTCGGGAAGGATTGCATCTTGGATGATGAAGAGACTACTCTCATTGAATTGATTGTCCACGGCTTCTCGAGGGGTGAAGTTGCTTGGGTCATGTGGATAGAAACCTTCTTCTATAATTCTCCAAAGATTAGTATTCACATGCTTTAAATGACGATTGAAACGATAAACCCAAGCATCAAAATCCTCATTTTTCACAATTTTAGGAGGAGGACCGGCATGATTTAAATGAGTAGTGGGAATTGGTCCACCATAAGTAGGAGGTTCCACATGGGCAAAGATGCCGGAGCCATTTCTACCACTAGTAGAAGGACCTTTTTCACTATTAGCTTCCGCCTTGTCGGAGGTGGCATCTGTCACCTTGTTAGTGGGATCACCCACTTTCATTGGCGAGGTAGATAGTTTAAGTCCTTCTAGGAATTCAGAAAACATGCTTTTAACTTAAGCCGTCATGGAGGTTTTCAATGTGTCTAAAGCCACATTGAATTCCTCAGGTGAGATCGAGGTTCCCCCTTCGGCCGAAGACGAGATAGGATTCACACCGGAGTGCTCCTCCGCACCGTCGTTGGTGTCAACCATACTTTTCAGACAGCAAAGTCCTTAATAAAGAGACGAGGCTCTGATACCAATTGAAAGGATCGATATGGTTGACTAGAGGGGGGGGGGTGAATAGGCAACTAACAATTTTTAGACTTTTCTTTAACAATTTAGACCTTGCAACGAAATAGGTTGTCTAGATGTGCAACTACGTGGACAACCTATATGATGCAAAGACAACTAGCACACAAGCAAGCAATAGATACAACACAAGTAAGCTTGCAAAAGTAAAGGCACGAGATAACCAAGAGTGGAGCCGGTGGAGACGAGGATGTGTTACCGAAGTTCCTTCCTTTTAAGGGGAAGTACGTCTTCGTTAGAGCGGTGTGGAGGCACAATGCTCCCCAAGAAGCCACTAGGGCCACCGTAATCTCCTCACGCCCTCACACAATGCGAGATTCCGTGATTCCACTAATGGTGCCCTTGAAGGCGGCGACCGAACCTTTACAAACAAGATTGGGGCTATCTCCACAACACTTGGAGGCTCCCAACAACACCACGAAGCTTCACCACAATGGAGTATGGCTTCTAGGTGACCTCAACTGTCTAGGGTGCTCAACACCCAAGAGTAACAAGATCCTCTAGGGATAAGTGGGGGGAATCAAATTTATCTTGGTGGAAGTGTAGATCGGGGCCTTCTCAACCAATCCCGAGCAAATCAACAAGTTTGATTGGCTAGGGAGAGAGATCGGGCGAAAATGGAGCTTGGAGCAACAATGGAGCTTTGGGGGAAAGAGGTGAGTCAACTTTGGGGAAGAAGACACCTTTATATAGTGGGGGAAACAATCCAACCATTACCCACCAACCAGCCACGCACAGAGCGGTACTACCGCTTGGGCAGGGCGGTACTACCGCTGATAAGAGGTACTACCGCTCCCTCCCAGCGGTACTGCCGCGCTGACGAGGGGAGTAGGGTCCTGGCCCCAGAGCGGTACTACCGCGAAAGTATAGGCGGTACTACCGCTTGGAGCGGTACTACCGCCCCTACTGCCGCTACTAGTACCGTAAAACCCGACACGAAAAACAGCAGTCGAGAATCGAGGCGGTAGTAGCCTGGAACCACTGCGGTACTACGGCCGAATCTCACAAGCGGTACTACTGCTCGGGGAGCGGTACTACCGCTCGAGGAGCGGTACTACCGCTTGACGAGCTTCGGTGGTACTACCGCTGAAGACCGCGGTACTACCGGTGGGACAGGACAGGCAGGCACAGATTAAGGAAAGATAGCTCCATAGAAGCGGAAAGAAACAGCGGGTGTGATAAGGATGTGTACATGTTGATTCCACCCTAGCCTTACCAAAGCAGATCCCCTCTTGATAGTACGGTGACTCCTACGAAACTAGACCACCAGCAGAGAAACGAAAGGAGCTACACCCTCTTGAATAAAACACCGAGGGGAAGTAATCGTCTCATGCCAAAGGATGAATCTCTGAAAGAACTCAATGCACACGATTAGTCCGCAAAAGCATTGTCATCAATCACCAAAACATCTTGGGGATAAATATGCCCTTACACCCGGGGGGGGGGGGGGTTAAAATAAAGATGACCCTCGGGCTCCGGAAACCCAAGGGAAAAAGGGCTAGGTGAGGCAAATGGTAAAACCAAGGTTGGGCCTTGCTGGAGGAGTTTTATTCAAAGCGAACTGTCAAGGGGGTCCCATAAATCAACCAACCGCGTAAGGAACGCAAAATCTGGGAACATAACACCGGTATGACGGAAACTAGGGCGCAAGAGTGGAACAAAACACCAGGCATAAGGCCGAGTCTTCCACCCTTTACCAAGTATATAGATGCATTAATTAAATAAGAGATATTGTGATATCCCAACATAACCCTATCCATCATGGAGCAATCTTCAACTTCACATGCAACTAACAACGCTATAAGAGGGGCTGAGCAAAGCGGTAACATAGCCAAGCAACGGTTTGCTAGGAAGGGTGAAAAAGGTTAGAGGCTGACATGGCAATTTTGGAGGCTTGATAAGCAAGTGATAGTTAGCGCAACATAGCGATAGAATGAAGCAACTAGCATAGCAATGATAGTAGTGAGATCCAAGGTGACGGTCATCTTGCCTGAAATCCCACAAGGAAGAAGAACGAGTCCATAAAGTAGACGAACCAACATAGTTGAACAAATCCTCACAAATGCAACATTACCAGAACTAAGAAGCTACACCGGAAAGAAACAAACAACATGGTAAATGCACAAGCATAAACATGGCATGATGCACAAACAAGTATGATGCATGTCCGGTTAATGAGTCATGGCATGGCAAAGTGCAACAAACAATACTACAATTTAAGTGGAGCTCAATATGCAACGTTGCATATTGATGAAACACCACATCAATTATTTAGTTCTCTCTCGGTTATGTACCCAAAAATATTAAATGTTGTTAAACATGACAATAGGTGAAGCATAAGTAAACTGACTATTTAGGCAAGTTTAAATGAGGCCGGAACAATCAAACAACAATTCCGGAAAATCCCCATATGCATATTTTGGATTTGGTACTGTTCTGCCCTAAAACATATTTTATTGTTATTAAACAGGAAAAATAAAGTGCACCATGTTAAACTAGGCATTTTCCACCCCATTTACATATAAAGTTTATTTAAAAGCAGCTACAGTTATTTAGTTATGAAATAAATCATTTTAACATGGCATTTGAGCAAATTTAAACAAACAACATTTTAAACATTTTTAGCATGAATGAAAGCAGCATATTGTGAAACTAGACGAAATTCTAAGCATTTTACATATATAGTTTGTTTAATTTGGATGCATGCATATTTAGTTATTAACAATACAAAACAGGGGCATTTTCTGTAATTAAGAATGCATTGGAAAAATGCTAAAATACATAGACTGGAAAAAAAACATATGCACAGGCCAGTAGCATTAGAGTGCAGCGGCCCAGAAGTGGAATCAGGCCCAACCGGCTATGGGTGTGCACATTGGGGTAAAAAAAATAAACAGAACAGGGGCAAAAGAATTGGGGCACCCTGGGATTTGATCCCAGGACCTCCTGTTTTGGCCCGATCTGCAGTAGCCACTATGCTAGCTGTGATGCTTGTGTTCAGAGAGGGGCGCTACACTATTTGAACAAGGCAAAAGCCCGGTCTGGGAGCCATGGATGCACAACAACTTGTCGGCGACGACGGCGAGCAACGCAGCGGCTATAGGTGCAGCAGAACAACGGCGGGGGTGCAGAAACCGACGAGCATGCTTGCGCGCGTGGGTGCAGCAAGGGGCGGCGCGATGAGGCGAGTGCTTGGCGGGACCTAGCGGCAGGGCTGCGGTGAGTGCGGTGAAGCGAGCACGGGCTCGTACTCGACTCGGCCCTGGCGAGCAGGACTACAGGAATGCGGGCGAGGCATGCGGGTGCGCGGACGTGCGAGTATTGAGGGTCTCGTGCGCAAGGGTCCAAACAGAGGAGCTAAAGGCACGAGATTCCGCTCGCTACCATGGCAGGTCACGGTGGCCGGAGCTCCTGTTCGTGAAGGGCGGCGACTACAACGTATGGGACGGAGCAGGAAAAACGGGAGAAGGAGCGGAGCATCACCATGGGGGTTCTGCTGGAGTTGTACAAGGTCGAGGGTGGCCGTGGCCGGCGGGAAGACGTGCTGATCGTGGTGATGGTGCTCGGGGTCCGTGAAGCAGAGGAAGCAGGGGAAGAAGACGTCGAGGAGGAGGTCGATCCGGGCTTGAATGGACGCTTGCGAGGTCGAGGAAGAAGATGGAGACGCGGGCGTTGCTCCCCGCGAAAGAAGAAGGACGGGCCGAGCTGGTTAAGTCGGAGAGGAGCTCGGTCTTTTCTTGGCCATGGCATCGGCGTGAAGCTTGGTGCCTTACCTGGCGGCGACAGGAGTAAGAGAAGGGTGAAATGGAGGGAGGATGAAGACTAGGGCACCGGGGGATGTTATATAGGGGCCTAGGGAGCTATCCGGCCGTCAAATCACTCAGGAGGTCGACGTGGACATTCTGGATGACCTGCCGTACAAGGGGAAGACGATGAATAGGGGAATGGTGCTAGTGGGCTGGATCGAAGGGGTAAGTGGGCTGCAGCGCTGCGCGGAGAGGAGCTGGGCCTCGGCTGGAACTCTCTCTCCCCCTCTGTTGTTTCTACTTATCCATTCATAAGATATAAATGGATCTTGCATAAATGCACAGAGAGGGAGGAGTTGAATTAGGGAGAGAGAAAAATAGTTCTGGAGTCCTTGGAATATGCACAATTTGAATAAATTGGTTTGGCAATTTTTAGAGGAAGAAAAATAATTCAAGTTTGAATTGAATTCAAACTTGAGCCATTTTTGAACCCAACCAAATCATATTCACCTGAGCCGAAAATTGGCAGAGAGCGTGAAGGCAATGAGCAGGATTTATAGGAAAAGAATCAACATTTGTGGAGGACAGAAAATGGCACTAGCAAAATGAAAGGAATAAGAAGGAAGAAGGAGGTGTTGATGCATGGGTAGATTTGAGAGACATAGCAAGGGGTTTGGTCACATGCAACATGCATAGAGGAAGACAACATCATGAAGAAAGTGATGCACATGGTGATTATGATGAAATGCAAAATGACAAAAGGCACAATGCAATGTAAACAAAGGTGTTCATGAAGCAAGAAGCAAATATGACAAGGCACTCAACATGATCATGGCATAAACATATAGGAATGAAATATGCAAAACAATATACAAAAAAACCAACCACGAAGGAAATATCATATCGCATCTCCGGAAAAGGCAAGAGTTAGAGTTACGAATATGGAAAGTTGTATCCGGGGCGTTACAACAATCTTCGAGAAATTCTCAATGAACCTCCGGTAGTATCCTGCGAGTCCAAGAAAACTTCGGACCTCTCCAACTGTCATTGGGATTCCTAGTTTGTCACAGTGGCAACTTTGGTGGGGTCTACTGCTATTCCTTCTCCGGATATCACATGTCCAAGAAATCCAACTTCAGTGAACCAAAACTCACATTTGCTGAACTTGACATATAACTGATGTTCTGTGAGCTTCTCCAGTACCAAACACAAATGCTCCTTATGCTCTTCTTCATTCTTTGAGTAGACCAAAATATCATCAATGAACACCACGATGAACTTATCCAGAAACTCCATAAACACCTTGTTCATCATGTTCATGAAATAGGTAGGTGCGTTAGTCAGACCAAATGACATAACGGTATACTCATACAACCCGTGCCTGGTGGTAAAAGCCATCTTAGGTATATCCTGCTCTCAAATCTTCAACTGGTGGTATCCTGATCGCAGATCGATCTTGGAAAATACCTTAGCTCCTTGCAATCGGTCAAACAAATCATTGATCATCGACAATGAGTACTTGTTCTTGATTGTCACTTCATTCAATCCTCGATAATCAACAACCATCCTTAATGATCCATCCTTCTTCTCCACTAGAAGCACTAGTGATCCCCAAGGTGAAGAACTTGGGCGAATATAGCCTTTATCCAGTAACTTCTTAATCTGCTTCTTAATTTCCTCCGAATCTTTTGCGGGCATCCTGTACGGTCTCTTAGATATCGGCCCTGTGCCTGGCAAAAGCTCAATCAAAAACTCAATGTCTCTATCCGGTGGCATGCCTGGCAACTCCTCTGGAAATACGTCAGGAAAATCCTTCACCACTGATACTTCCTCCTGTACAACTCCTGATAAGGAATTTACTTGATGTCACGCCCAATATGCGACCCTATCCAAAAGGAACTCGAAGGTCCCACCAAGGATAGACCCGCATATTGAAACGCTTTTGCAAGGTGGATATCATTACATCAACATTACATAATAGATGGGGATACATACAAGAGGCATACAATGCCACACGAATACAACATCACAATACATAAGAGCATCATCCGACTACGGATGAAACACAAACAGAAACTCAAACGACATCCACCCTGCTAGCCCAGGCTGCCGACCAGGAACCTATCCCCTGATCGAAGAAGCAGAAGAAGAACTCAACGCAAGCAAGCATCGCTCTCGCGTCATGATCATCGCAAAACCTGTACCTGCAACTGTTGTTGTAGTAATCTGTGAGCCACGAGGACTCAGCAGTCCCATTACCATGGGTATCAAGACTAGCAAAGCTAAATGGGAAAGGAAGGGGTAAAGTGTTGAGGTTGCAGCAGCGACTAAGCATATATGGTGGCTAACATACGCAAATAAGAGCGAGAAGAGAGCAAGCGGAACGGTCGTGAAGCTAGAAATGATCAAGAAGTGATCCTGAACTCCTACTTGCGTCAAACATAACCCAAAAACCGTGTTCACTTCCCGGACACTGCTGAAAAGAGACCATCACGGCTACACACATGGTTGATGCGTTTTAAATCGGATCTGTGTGTCAAGTTATCTACAACCAGACTTTAACAAATTCCCATCTGCCTATAACCGCAGGCACGGCTTTCGAAAGATTATACCCTGCAGGGGTGTCCCAACTTAGCCCATGATAAGCTCTCGCGATCAACGAAGGATATACCTTCTCCCAGGAAGACCCGATCAGACTCAGAATCCCGGTTTACAAGACATTTCGACAATGGTAAAACAAGACCAGCAAAGCCACCTGATGCGCCGACAATCCCGATAGGAGCTGCACATATCTCGTTCTCAGGGCAACACCGGATGAACACTATGTACAACTAAAACCAACCCTCAAGTTTCCCCGAGGTGGCGCTGCAAGTGGCTCTGGTTCGGACCAACACTTAGACAAGCACTGGCCCGGGGGGGCTATAATAAAGATGACCCTCGAGAGAGCGACTCCCAAGGGAAAAGTAGGTGGTGGTGAGGCAAATGGTAAAACCAAGGTTGGGCCTTGCTGGAGGAGTTTTATTCAAAGCGAACTGTCGAGGGGGTCCCATAAATCACCTGATCGCGTAAGGAACGCAAAATCCGGGAACATAACACCGGTATGACGGAAACTAGGGCGGCAAGAGTGGAACAAAACATCAGGCATAAGGCCGAGCCTTCCACCCTTTACCAAGTATATAGATGCATTAATAATATAAGAGATATTGTGATATCCCAAGCAAAATCCTGTCCACCATGGGGCAATCTACAACTTCACCTGCAACTAGCAACGCTATAAGGGGCTGAGCAAAGCGGTAACATAGCCAAACAATGGTTTGCATAGGCAGGGTGTCAAAGGTTAGAGGTTCATGTCAATATGGGAGGCTTGAAGAGCAACAGATAGGTAACGCAGCAAAGCGATAGAACGAAGCAACTAGCATAGCAATGATAGTAGTGAGATCTAGGGTAGCGGTCATCTTGCCTAAAATCCCGCAAGGAAGAAGAACGAGTCCATGAAGAAGACGAACGGATGAAGCCGAACCAAGCGTAGACGAACGAATCCTCACGATCGCAACGAAACAGGAACTATCGAAAAGAAGCACACAACAAGGTAAACACACCACACATGAACAAGGCATGATGCACAAACAAGCATGATGTATGACAAAGCTACATGAGGCTACTCATGGCAAGAGATGATGCAAACAAGAGCAACACATCAAAGCAAGTTTAAATGAGGCCGGGAACAACATATAACCATTCCGGTAAGTCCTCATATGCAAATTTCGAAGTTGCTCCAGATCTGAATAAACCTTATGTTCGAGTTGTTAAACAGCAAGTTAAGATGCACAAAGAGGATCTACACGAGATTCTAGTCAAGTTACATATAAAGTTCATTTAGTTCGGAGCTATGACCTAGAAGATATGAGCAAAACAAGTTAAACATGGCATTGATGTGAAATACATACAAACATCAAGCAAACACACCAAAACAAGGATGCAACATGATAATATGAAGCTACATGCAAAACTAAGCAAGTTTCATATAGAGCACACTCAAAACGGAGCAACGGTTCAACACACACATGAAACAAGTTTAAAGGACAAGCTGTCCAAAACAGCAACTAGGCATATTGCAAGCATCAAAACAACATGCTATAGGACCTGAATAAGAAAACAAAAGGAATGGGCATGATGTACAGGTAAAGCATTACAAAACATGAACACTGAGCTATCTCTAGAAATCACTAGAACATGCTCAAACACACATGGCAAGATTGCAAGTAATAACAATTTCAGACTTCGCAGAAAATAACATCAGGTTGCAATGTTTAGAGCTATCAAACAACATGTTACAGGAACTTATCATGGCAAACAAAGGCATGGCATGAAAGTACTAAATGCATAGATCAAAAGTCCCTTACTGACCATGAGCAAAAAAGGATCAGAAAATATGATGGCACCCACGTAAACATGGCAAGTTATAATACAAATTCAAACATGGCAGAAACAGAATTACGAAGGCATGTAGATGAGCTTGTACCACTCACCACAAGTCATTGCATGACAATATAAGCATAGCATCAGCAAGAAGACATTTTTATGAAGCTAACCAAGGCAAGAACAAGTTCATAGCATGCAAGGATCAACTACAACAAGCTTGGCAAAATTGAATAACATGTAAACAATCTGCCAGAAAATATTTTGAAGCAAAAGTAGAGCACGAAAATGACATGCTAGACTACTCCATAATTGCAACCAGGGGCACTAATGGATAGACAATAACCATATGTTCAAAACATCCTTACTGAAGTATCTCAAAATATGCATGGATCTCTCTGTAGCATCATGTTTACATGGCATCAAAATAACAGCAGAACAGGGACTAAAATCAGCAACATCACGATGCCTAGTTTGCATGCTTGTGCTAGTCACCACATTGATCACAAAAATACACGGCAAACACCACTGTAAAGAACACATAGCATAGATCAGACATCAACCTCATAGGATGCACACATCAATCATGGCAAAAATGACAAAAGAGCTAGTTCTGTTAACAGACAGCAGAAAACATTATCAAGCACTCTTGCAACGATGATTCAGGCATCTAGATGACCTCAAATGAATATGATGCAATGGAATGAAATGATGTACTCGTTGACACACACAATTTGACATATTAAACGCACAAAACGGGGCTACGGATGCAGAGATACGATGCGATGAACATGGCATGATTATGTCAAAATCTAGGACTTAGTGGATTTTTACCCTCCGAAAACGGGACGAGTACGATCCGGGACGAGGAGATCCGGGCGGGGCGAGGGCGCATTTGGATCCGGGGCTTGGTGGATCTGGACCAGGCCGACCAGATCCGGACCTGAGCGGACTCCGGCGACGGGCGCCGCTCTCTGGCGACGGGCGCCGCGGTGAGGGGCGGAGGAACCACGGAGGCGGGGCGGCTCCGCGGCGAGGCGGCACCGGGCGCCTCGGGGCGGAGGAGCGCGGGATGGCCGGCGGCGGACAGGGCACAGGGCGGCGAGATCGGCGGCGCTCGGGGCAGGCGGCGGCCTCGGGCGGCGGAATCCGATGGCAGCGGAGGAGGCGAGCGTGCCCGGCGAGGCGGCGGACGGAGACGTGGCCGGCGCCGGCGGAGCGGGCAGCGGGCAGGCGCGCGGCGGCGCGCGGGCCGGGCGGCGGCGGCGACCGGGATCGCGCGGGCCCTGGATGGGCCTCGCGGGCCGCGGCGCAGTGGGAGGCGTGGTGGAGACACGTGGCAGCGCGGGATTGGGCCTGGAGGCGGCGGGGTGACGTGTCGTGTGGGGATTGGTTGGGGTGAGGTGGAGGCTGGACATGTCCGGCGCGGGCGGACGCGTCCGGCGGCGCGAGGAGGAAAACTACGAGGGTTCATCCGGGATTAGACCGCGAATTTCGGGGGAGAGGGCATATTTATAGGTAGAGGGAGCTAGGAGAGTCCAAATGAGGAGCGGTTTTCGCCCACACGATCGTGATCGAACGACCGAGAGCATGGAGGGGAGTTTGCTGTGTTTTGGGCCACTTTGGAAAGGGTGTTGGGCTGCAAAGAGAGAGGGGCTTTTGCGGTTACCCGGTTAACCGTTGGAGTACCAAACGACCTCCAAATGGCACGAAACTTGACAAGAGGTCTACCGGTGGTATACCAAGGCCGCTTGGCAAACCTCAGGCCATTCCGAGAAAGTTTAACACCCGCTCACAACGAGAGACAAAAGGGGGGGACGCCGGAGGGCATAGGAGCGCCGGATTGCAAAACGGACAACGGGGAAAAGGCTCGGATGCATGAGACGAACACGTATGCAAAATGAAATGCACATGATGACATGATAAAGTGCAACACGCAAGCAAATGACATGGCAATGACAGCGAATAACTGGCAGACACCTGGCACATTGAATCCGGGGCGTTACACTGGAGTCCTCTTTGTCACATGCCGGGGTACGTACTTGATCCTTCTTCCTTCTGGCATGGTAAGCAAAATCGACTTATTGGCGCATTCAATGTTCCCTCCATACTTAGATAACCAATCCATGCCTAATATCACATCCAGTCCTTGGGATTCCAATAGTATTAGGTCTGAGGGAAACACGTAGTTACCAATCCTTAATGGTAACCGATCACACCATAGACTAGCCATATACTCTGCTCCTGGCGAGGTTACTAACATGGGCGACCTAAGGGCTTGGGTTGGCAGCTTATACTTATCCACAAATCCCCTTGATATGTATGAATGCGATGCACCAGTATCAAAAAGAATGATTGCAGTAAATATCTTAACCAAAAACTTACCTATTACTGCATCTGGCTGGGCTTCAACCTCCTCCATGCTAACGTGGTTCACCTGTCCCTTGTTAAAAGGGTTGGGATTCTTCCCAGAGCTCCCATTGCCATTTCCATTCTTCGCTTCAGGACATTCAGTGGCATAATGTTCGGTCTTCTGGCATTTGTAACAAGTGATGTGGCTCAGATCCCTCTTGGCTGGTGTTGATGGGTTGGTTCGGTTCTGTCCGTTGCTTCCTCCATTCCTATTACCATTCTTGGGGCCACTATGGTTGTGCGAACTACCACCTCCATGGATATGCTGAAAATGTCCTCTTGTGTTCGGGGTAAAACGAGGCTTCTGCTGAGCTCCAAAATTGTACTTCCCTTGTCCATACTTCCTCTTGCGGCTGTCAATCTGCTGCTGCTTCCCTTCAATCATAAGAGATCTATCTACCAACTCCTGGTAATAGTTGAAGGTTGCTACCATCAACTGCATGCTCAGCTCATCATTCAGTCCTTCCAAAAACTTCTCCTGCTTAGCTGCATCTGTAGCAACGTCATCTGGGGCATAACATGCTAACTTACTAAAGTCATCCACATACTGGCCAACAGTACGTCCTCCTTGGCGTAAGTTGCGAAACTCACGCTTCTTCATGGCCATAGCTCCTGCTGAAACATGGGCAGTACAGAAAGCCTGCTGGAACTGATCCCATGTGACAGTGTCTATAGGATAAGTGGCTGTGAAATTCTCCCACCATGATGCCGCGGGTCCATCTAGCTGATGTGCGGCAAAACGCACCTTCTCCGCATCTGTGCATCCTGCAGTGGTCAACTCCCTTCCCATCTTGCGGAGCCAATCATCTGCAACTATCGGCTCGGTGCTACTGGAGAACACTTTCGGATTAAGCCTCAAGAAACAGGCTAAGTGATCAACAGGTGGTGGTGATGGTGGGTTGTTGTTGTTGTTGTTGTTGTTGTTGTTCCCCTGATGCTGATTCTGGACTAGTATCTGCATCAATGCATTCTGCTGCTGGATCAACTGGGTGAGCTCCGGTGGGAAAGCAAATCCATTGTCACGTCTCGGAGGCATCTGAGGGTTTTTAGAAAAGATGAGAATACAGAATAGAATGAGGTCTAGAGAGAAAACACTACCCATATGCACATGAGACAAAAGCAAACAATATCTTTTCAATCAATTCAAATGAGGGCATACAACGGTCTAACTATTGTTACAAAAGTGCTCACACTATACTATTTACATGGGGGAATACTACTACTGTTATGGTGGTCGACTAGAAAAACTGCTCGGTCGAAGACTCCATGATATCTGCTCCAGCTTCATCAACAAAGTCATCATCGCTATCGTCTGGGTCCGAGTCGGTGTCGTCGATGATGATGTAGTTCTCCGGGCAAGTGCAATCACCATCTTCTTCTCCAGTCGCGGGGAATCCCATAAACACTTTTAGCTTCTTCTTCAGATCATCATTCTTCTCCACGAGTGTTGCTATTTCCTCCTCATATCCATCATGTGTAGACTTGAGTTCTTCCTCCAGCTCCATGATCTTGGTCAATGCCTTCTTCAGATCTATCATGCCTGCGCACATCTGGTTCTCCTGGCGACGAATGTGTTGGTTTAATTCCTGGATAAAAGATGCAATTTATCTATCCTTCCTGGGGCTGATCATCTCCCATTGCTCATCTCGGCGCCCACAAATCTGATAGATAGTATACTTGAGATCCTTGTGGTAAACTTCTCCAATGCGTCCCATGGTGATGTGAGCTGCCATACTCTTTCCTAGACTCCATGTTGGTGCATCAAAGGAAAACTCTATGGGCTCAGTGACGGGCATGAACGTACTTCCTGGAACTTGAACTTGAATCATCCAACGCTCTTCTTCTGGTAAAGTGGCGATGTAGGTCCCAGTGAAGCTTGGTACTCCGATGTTCAGGTACTTAGTGACTTCCTTCAAGTGGCATCCAAAGGGTGTATCTTCATCCAGTTGCGTGAACTTGTTCCTTGCATCCGCCATCCTAAAAGAGTACAAAAGATGAGGAGTCAGAATGAGAAGAGAGAGTAGTGATCTAGGGCTTTAGCTTAGTGGTCGTGTCCTACAGTCAGCGTGTGCTCTGATACCATCTTGTAGCGACCAGACCTCAAACAGTCTGATCTCTGTGCATCAGTATCATCCTTGGATCGGTAATACTAACACGCACAATACTTGAAGGATTTATAACAGAGTAGCAATCACACACTTATTACATCGAATGTCTCAATAGAGAACTTAGTACAATAAATATGGCTTAAGGCCATCTAATAACGATAACATCGGAAGGCTTGGAAGATAAACGAGTCCATCAACTCCAGCAGCATTACTGAGTATAAGACCACAACCTAAGGCACCTTACCCGTCGTCTGAAAAGTCTGCAACATGAAGATTGCAGCCCGAAGCGGGTCAACACATGGAATATGCTGGCAATGTAACACATAGAGAGTAATGAACAGAATAATGCTATCACTATATGCATATATGGCTGGTGGAAAGCTCAATGGTTACAGTTTTGCATAAAGCCAATTTTTCCCTACTGCAAAAGGAATAAATTTTAGTTAACTATCATGGTGGTTGTTAAACATTGAGAAGGGTACTCCAACTCAATCCCAATTAAGCATCATCGTTAACCCAACAAAATTAAATTAAGTAACATGATGAGATTCACATGATAATCCAAGTACTAGATACTCAAAATGTCCATAACCGGGGACACGGCTAACCATGATTAGTTTATACACTCTACAGAGGTTTGCGCACTTTTCCCCGCAAAACTCGATCTCCTCCGCTTGATTTCTCGCACTACATGGTGTTTGAGAAACGGATGACCGAGACACAGTCGTTCATAAGCAGTAACTCTCGACTCCGGGTAGACAGTACCACCTACAACCCACTACATCTGCTAGTCTACCTCTTCAAGAGCTCACGCAACTTAATAAACTATGCTAGAGCCCATAGTAGCTTGCGGCTGCACACGGAAGTTTCTAGCAAGAATAATCTCATGATCCCTTTGAGTCTGGGTGGCGGTCCATAGGAGAATCACACGGTACCACGTGATTTCCAAAAATACAGGCAACACTGGGTTCCCCAGGTGCCTCAATCCACCCAGATGTGAATTTAAGTTGCCACCTTAAGTAAACCATTAATTTAACAATCTCACATATGTCATGGATACACTCACCCAATCGACGTCTACTAGCATAGCTTGGCAATATAAGCAAACGTAGAAGTAACTCCCAAGGGTTTGATAATAAAACAGGTAATAGGTTCTACCTCATCTACTTCCCAAAACCCACATGTTAATCAAATCCTAATCATGCAATTGTTTGAGGATTGATCTAATGCAATAAAACTGGGTAATGGAAAGGTATGATCAAAGTGTTACTTGCCTTGCTGATGATCCGTGAAACCTAGAGATTCGAAGTAGCAAGCGGCGCACTCCAGGTACTCTATCGCAAACAAACAAGCATACAATAAGCACTCATCTAATGCACAAGTAAAACTCAAATAAGAGATCTAACCAGAAAGTCCAACTTAAGAACTTCGGTTTGCAAAAAGAATCAAATCAAACGAAGCAACGAAACTCAAACGGCGAAAGAAACAAGCTCCGTTTACTAATCTGGACCTAAGTCAAATTTTACAGTAGCAAAAACTTGTTTGAGTAGGTTAAACGGAAAGAGGGTTTCAAGACGAAACTCTAGACCTTGAATCACCTGATTCCGATAAATGATCGAAATATTATACTAGAACGAAAATCGGATCAGAAATCACGATCAGAAATAATTGAAGAAAATCCGAGATTACGAAAAACGGACGAACAGTCTAACGAACGAACGTTCGCTATCTGCGGCTAAATGACGAAAACCGTTCGTTAAAACGAACGTACGGACGAACGTCCGCTAAATAGACTAAACCGCAAATAAAATAAACCGAACCGGATCTAATAAAAAATGGATCTAGGGTTTCGAAAAAACCCGAACGATATTATAAAAAAAAACCGACGGCTACCTCGGGATGCATGACGGCGGCGGCGGCGGGTTACTCCGGCGGGGTCCGGTGGGGCAGCGGTGGTCGGTGGCGAGGGCGGTGGGGTCCGGCGGCGGCTGTGGCGGTCGGCGGTGGGGTCTGGCAGCGACTGGCGGCGGCGTCGGGTGGTGGTGGCGGCGGCGGCGACGTTGGGCGTAGCGGCGGCGGTGGCGGGGCTCGGGTGGTGCTAGGGTTTGGGTGGGCTGCGGGGTCGGCTCCCCGGCTTATAAAGGCCAGCCGGGCTTAGAGTCTTAGGCGGAGACGACCCGGTAGGTCGGTTAGTTTTTTTTTAAATTATTACACGCAGAAAAACAAATAAAAGAAATACTAAACGGACTCCAAAAATCCCAAAATGAAATTTCTCCGGCTTCTAAAATCAAGCCGGACAAGATGAACATTTATTTGGGGCCTAAATGCAATTTTGAAAAACACGCATTTTTCCTAAATTCAAATAAAATAGCAATAAACTCCAAAATAAAATCTTATTTGATTTTATTATCAAATCCTCAATATTTCTTTATTTTGGGGAAGTCATTTTATTCCCTCTCTCATATTTTATAATAGAAATAATTGAAGATAAAATAATAAAAATCAAATGATCCTATTTTCAAAATTTGAGAAAACTCAAATATAAAAAGAACGAAATCCCCAACTCTCTGCATGGGTCCTTGAGTTGCGTAGAATTTCTAGGATCAAGCCAAAATGAAATAAAATATGATATGCAATGATGATCTAATGTATAACATTCCAAATTGAAAATTTGGGATGTTACATGAAATTTTTGATAAAAGTGGGCTTGGAGAGGTCATGACTTTAGTTAATGTTAATCCCACTATTTTGGAAGAGTGGCAACTTCGCATGCATGTGGATTGTGTTGAAAATACTTTATATGATAGCTATTTTGTTGAATTTTCTTATGATCCTACATCTAATTATTATGAGAGAGGAAAATATGGTTTTAGAAATTTTCATGTTACTAAACTACCTCTCTTCATGTTGAGATTGCTATCATCTCTTTGTTCTTCCTTGCATATGCTAGTTTTTGCTTGCCTTGATAATTTGTTTGCTTACAAGATGCCTATGCATATGAAGTATGTTAGACTTAGATGTGTTTTTCACATGCTACATGATGCTCTCTTTATGCTTCAATTCTTGTCTTTCCTGTGAGCATCATTGAAATCTCAATGCGTAGCTAGGGGCATTGAACGATAGCGCTTGTTGGTAGACAAGCCAATTTTATTTTTGTTTATTACTTTTTGCTTCTGTTTAGTAATAAATAATTCATCTAGCCTATGTTTAGATGTGGTTTTATGTTTTAATTAGTGTTTGTGCCAAGTAGACCTATGGGATAACCTACGGTGATAGTTAATTTGATTCTGCTGAAAAAACAGAAACTTTGTGCTCACGAGAAAAAAATCAATAAATCACCGAAATGTGATTTTGCGTTGATTCTTTTTTCTGTAGATCAATATACAAATTTACTAGGACTTCCTATTTTGGTAGGAATTTTAGAGTTCCATAAGTATTCGAAAGTTACAGATTGCTAAAGACTGTTCTGTTTTTGACAGATTCTGTTTTTTGTGTGTTGTTTGCTTATTTTGATGCATCTATGGCTAGTATCGGGGGGTATGAACCATAGAGAAGTTGGAATAAAGTAGGTTTAACACCAATATAAATAAAGAATGAGTTCATTACAGTACCTTATGTGGTGGTTTTTCTATCTTGCACTAACGGAGCTTATGAGATTTCTTGTTGAGTTTTGTGTTGTGAAGTTTTCAAGTTTTGGGTAAGGATTTGATGGACTATGGAATAAGGAGAGGCAAGAGCCTAAGATTGAGGATGCCCATGGTACCCCAAGATATTCAAGGATAACCAACAGCCTAACCTTGGGGATGCCCCGGAAGGCATCCCTCATTCGTCTTTGTTTATCGGTAACTTTACTTGGAGGTATATTTTTATTCGTCACATGATATGTGTTTTGCTTGGAGCGTCTTGTATGATACGAGTCTTTGCTTTTTAGATTACCACAATCATCCTTGATTTATACACATTTTGGGAGAAACCCACATGATTTAGAATTTGTTAGAATACTCTATGTGCTTCACTTATATATTTTGAGCTAGATAATTTTTGCTCTAGTGCTTCACTTATATCTTTTAGAGCACGGCGGTGGCTTAATTTTGTAGAAATTGTTGATCTCTCATGCTTCACTTATATTATTTTGAGAGTCTTTTAGAACAGCATGGTATTTTATATGGTTATGAAATTGGTCCTAGAATGATGGGCATCCAAGTTGGGTATAATAAAAACTATCATAGAAAGTGAATTGGATGCTATGATCAATTTGATGTGATAATTGTTTTGAGATATGAGGATGGTGATATTAGAGTCATGCTAGTGAGGTAATTATGAATTTGAGGAATACTTGTGTTGAAGTTTGTGATTCCCGTAGCATGCACGTATGGTGAACCGCTTTGTGATGAAGTTGGAGCATGATTTATTTATTGATTGTCTTCCTTATGAGTGGCGGTCGGGGACGAGCGATGGTCTTTTCGTACCAATCTACCCCCCTAGGAGCATGAGCGTAGTGCTTGGTTTTTGATGACTTGTAGATTTTTGCAATAAGTATATGAGTTCTTTATGACTAATGCTGAGTCCATGGATTATACACACTCTCTCCCTTCCACCATTGCTAGCCTCTCTTGTGCCGTGCAACTTTCGCCGGTACCATACACCCACCATATACCTTCCTCAAAACAGCCATCATACCTACCTATTATGGCATTTCCATAGCCATTCCGAGATATATTGCCATGCAACTTTCCACCATTCCGTTTATTATGACACGCATCATCATTGTCATATTGCTCTTGCATGATCATGTAGTTGACATCGTATTTGTGGCAAAGCCACCTTCATAATTTCCATACATGTCATTCTTGGTTCATTGCATATCCCGGTACACCGCCGGAGGCATTCATATAGAGTCATATCTTGTTCTAAGTATCGAGTTGTAATCTTGAGTTGTAAGTAAATAAAAGTGTGATGATCTTCATTATTAGAGCATTGTCCCAAGTGAGGAAAGGATTATGGAGACTATGATTCCCCCATAAGTCGGGATGAGACTTTGGACTTTACAAAAAAAAGAGAAAGGCCAAATAAAAAAAGAAAGGACAAATAAAAAAAATGAGAGAAAAAGAGAGAAGGGACAATGCTACTATCCTTTTACCACACTTGTGCTTCAAAGTAGCACCATGATATTCATGATAGAGAGTCTCCTATGTTGTCACTTTCATATAATAGTGGGAATTTTTCATTATAGAACTTGGCTTGTATATTCCAATGATGGGCTTCCTCAAAATGCTCTAGGTCTTCGTGAGCAAGCAAGTTGGATGCACACCCACTTAGTTTCTTTTGTTGAGCTTTCATACATTTATATCTCTAGTGCATCCATTGCATGGCAATCCCTACTCACCCACATTGATATCTATTAATGGGCATCTCCATAGCCCATTGATACGCCTAGTTGATGTGAGACTATCTTCTCCTTTTTTGTCTTCTCCACAACCACCATTCTATTCCACATATAGTGTTATGTCCATGGCTCACGCTCATGTATTGCGTGAAAGTTGAAAAAGTTTGAGAATACTAAAGTATGAAACAATTGCTTGGCTTGTCATCGGGGTTGTGCATGATTAAATACTTTGTGTGATGAAGATAGAGCATAGCCAGACTATATGATTTTGTAGGGATAGCTTTCTTTAGCCATGTTATTTTGAGAAGACATGATTGCTTTGTTAGTATGCTTGAAGTATTATTGTTTATCATCTTAATATGAACTTTTATTTTTGAATCATTTGGATCTGAACATTCATGCCACAATAAAGAAAATTACATCGAGAATTATGCTTGGTAGCATTCCACATCAAAAACATTTACCTACTCAAGGATGAGCATGAATTAAGCTTGGGGATGCTTGATACGTCTCCAACGTATCTATAATTTTTGATTGTTCCATGCTATTATATTACCCGTTTTGGATGCTTATGGGCTTTACTTTACACTTTTATATCATTTTGGGGACTAACCTACTAACCGGAGGCCCAACCCGAATTGTTTTTTTTTGCCTATTTCAGTGTTTCGAAGAAAAGGAATATCAAATGGAGTCCAAACGGGATGAAACCTTTGGGAGCGATCTTTTTGGAACAAACGCAACCCAGGAGACTTGGAGTGGACGTCAAGCAACAAACAAGGCAGCAACGAGGGTGCCCGGCGCACCCCCCATCCCCGTGGGCCCCTCGTTGCTCCACCGACGTACTTCCTTTGCCTATATATACTCCCGTACCCTGAAAACATCCAGGAGCACCACGAAAACCTAATTCTACCGCCACAACATTCTGTATCCACGAGATCCCATCTTGGAGCCTTCGCCGGTGCTCCGCCGGAGGGGGAATCGACCATGGAGGGCCTCTACATCATCTCCAAGGCCTCTCCGATGAGTTGTGAGTAGTTTACCACAGACCTTCGGGTCCATAATTATTAGCTAGATTGCTTCTTCTTTCTCTTTGAATCTCAATACAAAGTTCTCCTCAATCTTCTTGGAGATCTATTCGATGTAACTCTTTTTGCGGTGTGTTTGTCGAGATCCGATGAATTGTGGGTTTATCATCAAGTTTATCTATGAGAAATATCTGAATCTTCTCTGAATTCTTTTATGTGTGATTAAGTTATATTTGCAAGTCTCTTCAAATTATTAGTTTGGTTTGGCCTACTAGATTGATCTTTCTTGCAATGGGAGAAGTGCTTAGCTTTGGGTTCAATCTTGCGGTGTCCTTTCCCAGTGACAGCAGGGCCAGCAATGCACGTATTGTATTGTTGCCATCGAGGATAAAAAGATGGGATTTATATCATATTGCATGAGTTTATCCCTCTACATCATGTCATCTTTCTTAATGCGTTACTCTGTTCTTCTTGAACTTAATACTCTAGATGCAGGCAGGAGTCGGTCGATGTGTGGAGTAATAGTAGTAGATGCAGAATCGTTTCGATCTACTTGCTGCGAACGTGATCCCTATATACATGATCATGCCTAGATAATCTCATAACTATGCACTTTTCTATCAATAGCTCGACAGTAATTTTTTCACCCACCGTAATACTTATGCTATCTTGAGAGAAGCCACTAGTGAAACCTATGCCCCCCGGGTCTATCTTTTATTATATAAGTTTTCCATCTACTTTTATTTGCATCTTTTACTTTCCAATCTATATCATAAAAATACCAAAAATATTTATCTTCTCTTATTATCTCTATCAGATCTCACTTTCACAAGTTTCCGTGCAGGGATTGACAACCCCTTTATCGCATTGGTTGCGAGGTTCTTGTTTGTTTGTGTAGGTCCGTGGGACTTTTGAGGATCCTCCTACTGGATTGATACCTTGGTTCTCAAAAACTGAGGGAAATGCTTACGCTACTTTGTTGCATCACCCTTTCCTCTTCAAGGGAAAAACCAACGCATGCTCAAGAGGTAGCACCCCTCCCTGGAGAGCACCCGCCTCAGGATGAGTTCGCCCACCTCTAACATCCTGGGGCGGACGCTGCGACACTGGTACCGCCACAGCGCCTACTGGTACCTTGCCGCCCGGAGCGAGGCTTGCTGGCAGTGTTCCTCACCCAACACGAGATCCATCCCCTGCATGGCGTCCTGGCGCGCCTTGTCGAACGCCAGGACCCGCATGGAGTGATGCTGGACCTCGTGAGGGAGAACCGCTTCTGCTCCGTAGACGAGGAAGAACGGCGTCTCCCCTGTTGGCTTGGTCGCGGTGGTGCGGATGGATCACAACATGGACTGTAGCTCGTTGAGCTGCCCCTGTTGCAGGCCTCGAGCTTCTTCTTGAAGGTCCTAGTCTTGAGCCCCCTTAGAACTTCTGCATTGGCCCGCTCGGCCTGGCGGTTGCTCCGTGGGTGTGCTAATGAGGCGTAGCATATCTGCGTTCCAAGGTTAGCACAACATGTTTTGAAAAGGTTGCTGGTGAACTGCGAGCCGTTGACGGTGATGCATCGCAACAAAACGTCATTGGGCCTCTTGCGATATAACTCACCATCTTGGATGCAGTATGTAGTAGCCTGATGGGCCACATGCTCGGCTTCCTCCTCCTTCTCCGGCAGGGTCCCTTGGAGCAGGTACGCCTTGAACTCTTCGGTGCAGCACCCCTCCTGAGGCTCGAGCGCGAGCAGAAGGTGGGTCCCCGAGGGGTGGGCACAAGCTGGGGCGCCCTTCTGGGGTGCCTGAGGTAGGTCCTCCTGAGGTGGTGCTAGAGTTGCGGCGCGGGGAGTCGTAGATGGCTTGAAGAGCCGCTCTTGAAACACCCCAACTCCTGAGGGAGCCTACGGGAGGCTCTCTTGGCGATGTTGTCTGCTTCCTTGTTGGTTCCGCATGGCACGTGTTGCAGCTTCACGCCCATGAACCGCTTCTCCATCTTGCGCACCTCTTCTAGGTACGCCTCCATGTGCTCGTCCTTGGGCGTGTACTCTTTGTTGGAGAAGTTGATGAGGAGCTGAGAGTCGCCCTTGATGGTGAGACGCTTCACTCCCAGCGCGGCCACGACCCTGAGTCCGGCGAGCAAGCCTTTGACTTCTGCAATGTTGTTGGAGACCTTCTCGCCCTACTGGAAGCAAAGCTGCACTGCATAGCAGAGCTTGTCCTTGGTGGGTGAGATGAGGACGCCCCCACTCCTGCGCCTTGTCGCGCAAACGCCCCATCAAAGTACATGATCCATCCATTCGATTCTTCGTCTCCTGGCAGGAGGGAACGATCCTCGCATACTCCGTGGTCGGGAGTGTCGGTCTACTCGGCCATGAAGTCCACTAGGGCCGCACCTTTGATGACCCTGGTGGTGCTGAACTCGAGATTGAATGCCTGAAGCTCGATATTCCATTCAGCGACCCGTCCGACGGCAATCGGGTTCCGGAGCACCCTCTCTAGAGGGTACGCCAAAACAACCTTGATGGGGTGGCCTTGAAAGTAGTGGCATAGTTTCCGGGAGGCGACCAGGAGCGTGAGCAGGAGTTTCTGAGGCATGGGGTAGTGTGCCCGGGCCTCCCTCAGTACCGTGCTGACAAAGTAGACAGGGTGCTCGACAAGGGGGGAGGCATCAGCGGAGTCTTGTTCTTCTTGAGGGTGCAGGTCCTCCATGGCTTCATGAGGTCCGCCTTCGGGAGATTTTGTGGTCGCGGGGTCGACCATGGCCTTAGGAGGGATGTCGACCACCGGGTCGGTTGAGGCCCCAGGCGCATCGTCCTTAGTGTGCTGTGCGTTGCTCGATGGTTGTGCATCCTGCTGGGGTTTCTTGGACGGGCGCTCCTTCCTTAGTGCTACCAGGGCGGCGCTGGCTGAGTGAGGGGTGGCTGCCAGATAGAGCACCAAGGGCTCGAGAGGGCGCGGTGGCACCATTACTAGCGGGCTGGTCAAATATCTCTTGAGGTCTTGAAAGGCCGCGTCAGCCTCTGGGGTCCACCCGAATGGCTCCTACCTTTTCATTAACTTGAAGAACGGGAGGGCGCACTCCCCCAACTTGGAAATGAAGCGCCCAAGTGAGGTTACACAGCCCGCCAGCTTCTACATCTCCTTTAGGGTCTGCAGGGGACCCATGTCCTCTATCGCCTTGACCTTCTCTGGGTTGGCCTCGATCCCTCTGTGTGATACCAAGAAGCCCAGTAGCTTGCCGGAGGGAACACCGAACACACACTTCTCAGGATTAAGCCGAAGATCCACCTTGAGTAACCTGGCAAACGTCTCCTCCAGATCTTCTATCAGGGTCCTGGCCTCCCGAGACTTTACCACTATATCATCAACATAGGCCTCTATGTTCCTCCCAAGCTGCAAACCCAGGGCGATATGCATCAGTCGCTAGAAGGTTGCCCCGGCATTATGCAGTCCGAAGGGCATGCAGGTGTAGCAGTACACCCTGCAGGGGGTCAGGAACGCCGTTTTCTCCACATCCTGCATGGCCATCTTGATCTGGTGGTAGTCTGAGAAGGTATCCAAGAAGCATAACAGGTCGCATTCTGCGGTGGAGTCCATGATCTAGTTGATGCGATGGAGCGGGAAGGGATCTCGCAGGCAAGCATTGTTGAGGTTGGTGAAGTCGACACACATGCGCTCCTTCCCTCCTTTCTTGCGGACGATGACAGGGTTCGCCAGCCACTCCGGGTACCGTACCTCTCTAATGACCCCTGCGGCTTGTAGCTTGCAGGTTTCCTGGACGATGAAGGACTATTTCTTGGTGGACTAGCGATGGGCCTTCTGCTTCACCGGTCGCACGTTTGGGCAGACCCTCTGGTGGTGCTCGATTATTCCCCTTGGAACCCCAGCCAAGTGTTTGGGTTCCCAAGTGAATACATCGCTGTTGGCTCGCAAAAAGTTGACCAATGCCTCCTCTTGGTCACGAGGGAGGCCCGCCCCTATGGTGAAGGTGGCGCTGGCCACCCCATCTTCACTGACCAACACTTGCTTCGTTTTGGCTCGGTCTTGGGAGAACAATTGCTTCTTCTTGACTGGCGCTGCTTCTGGGGCCTCATGGCCCTCTTTCTCGTCGGGTAGCGCGGATGCGGTTGACCTGAAGGCGAGCCCGAGGGCCTGCAGCGCGCTCTTGGTGTCTCCCGCCACCGTGAGGACACCGTTGCTGCCGGGCATCTTCATGAGGTTGTACGCAGGGTGGGTCACAACCATAAACTGGGCCAAGGCTGGGTACCCCAGAATGGCATTGTATGGCGTTGATCTTGGCAATGTCGAAGTCGATGAGCTCGGTGCGGTAGTTGTCACGGGTTCCGAAGGTTAAGGGGAGGAGGATCTACCCCAGGGGGCTGGTGGAGCCGCCGCCGACCCCGGAGAAATGCTTGGAGGGGTGGAGCCGGCTGGGCGACACGTGCAGTAGGCCGAATGCCTCTGGGGACAACATGTTGATGCCAGTCCCGCCGTCGATGAGGGTTTTGGTGACCGCCACATTGTAAATGGTGGGGGTGTAGAGCATTGGGAGCGCGCCTGCTCCCGTCGTGGTAGCAGGATGATCCTCGATGCCGAAGATGAGACCGGCCTTGGGCGCCGTCTAGCCCAGGGGAGCCCCTGAGCCCTATTGTGTTGTGCTTACCCGCCGGTAGAACTGCTTGATGTGGCGGTCGGAGGGTGGCGCCTGCGAGCCACCCAGGAGAGCTGCGACAACCGGGGGCGCCAATGCCGCATAGTGGGTGGGGAAGAGGTCACGCAGCTCCTCCCAGGAGGCCACAGAGGACGTCGATAGGTTGAGCAACCAGGCACACGGTGCGCCTATAAGGGCCATGGGGAGCTAGTTGGCCTTCACCACGTCGTCTCCGCCGGCCGCCCAGACTGCCTCCGCGTATGCTTAAAGGAAGGCGGACGGATCCGCCGCACCGTCATAACGTGGCGGCATCTCCAGTCAAAACTTGGTTGGCCACTACACCTGCCGCAGGGAGAGGGTGAAACAGCGCAGCCCCGGTGCTTCTCCGAGAGCACGCGTCGACTGGGTCGACGGAGGAGTGCCCGCCATCGGGGTCAGCGACACGATCTGGCGGTCGAGGTAGAAGATTCCAATGCACCCCTACCTGGTGCGCCAAATCTCGGATTACGGGTTCCGCAAACCCTTGAGAGGTTCGAACTCTGGGGTGCGTGCAAAGATCTCAACCTACCAAGCCTGCCTACTCGGATCCTCCTAAGCCTAGCACATCAAGCTCAAAGAGACAAAGAGACACAACAATTTTATCCTGGTTCGGGCCACCTTGCGGTGTAATACCCTACTCCAGCGTTTTGGTGGATTGCCTCAGAGGGTTGAGGATGAACTAGTACAGTGGATGAACTAGCCTCAGGAGGTGAGGTGTTCTTGAGCTCGAGGGAGCTGGTGTGGTGTTCATCCAATCTACTCTAAATGAGCTGCCTCCCTGTGGTGGTGGCTAGTCCTATTTATAGTGGCCTTGGTCCTCTTCCCAAATGTTGGCGGGAAGGGATCCCACAACGACCGGATTTGAAAGGGGACAAGTAGTACATCTTATCATGACAAAAGTAGTCTTCACCTACGAAAAGCCTCTGGTCGTGACGCTGCGG
Source organism: Triticum aestivum (assembly GCF_018294505.1). NCBI lineage: Eukaryota > Viridiplantae > Streptophyta > Magnoliopsida > Poales > Poaceae > Triticum > Triticum aestivum. The sequence goes on from NC_057798.1 coordinate 200,626,049, forward strand.
TGGGCTCGTTCATTACCTCCATCCTGCCGTCCTGGCGGTCGTGGTCTCATTGCACTAGAATGGAAACCTTTGGTCGATTCCTCGAGACTCCGTGCCTGTGGCTTGCCTCCTTTGCACCGAAGAGGAAACCTGCGCTCTGCGCCTGCCTGGCGCCCGCCTGGCCTTTGTCGTCATGGCTCACGTCAGCTGAGCCTCGTGAGGTAAACCTTGCATAGAACTCTCCGCCCCTCGGGAGCCAGCCTGAGGAGGCCGATCCCATCGGCGGTCTTGGCGTCGTCCGCCTCGCGAGGCTTGGCCCCTCGCGAGGGTCTTGAGTTGTTGATCTTGAAGCTGGGCAGTACCAGGCCGTTGATGCAGCCATGTGGTGGGCTGCAGGCAGGCAGGGCTAGATACTCCCATATCTAGGACGCCGAGAATGAGGATCTTGGACAAGACCGCCGACAATGTGGTGTTGCGTTCATTGGGGTGCATCTAGCAAATTTTTCGAGAGTTTGATCTCGAGTGCCCCTAGCCGTGGATATAATCATGTTTGCCCATATCTCTCCTTGGGTGTACCAATTATGGGTGCCCCAACTCGTTTGAATTTGACCAAAGGGTTAAATTTAAACCAGTGATTTTTCCCCAGAGTGGTTATCTTTTCTTTGTGCTGTAACCCTAGGAATCTCGAGGACGAGATTCTTTTTAAGGGGGGAAGGTTTGTAACAGCCCCAAAATTGGGTTATCAATTTTTGTGTTGTTATTCCTTCCTGGCACTCATTTTCAAAGTCTTTCTTGTGAGTTTTGCTGATGACTCTGAGACTTCTTGTCATTTCCAACCTTTTAAAACTTGCTCATGTCTTTTTCAGTGGGCAAGACCTCAGTTGCATCGGCTTAAACCCTCTCAAACCCTAATTCCAAATTTTTGGGATTTGAATGTGGCCTTTGTGATTACAAAAGGGCTATCATTTTCCTTAATCTGTTGATCATCCCATCTGTTCCCAGAGACCCTCCTATCCTTTTCAACCTTGGATATGCAAAAATATTGCCAAGTCCCATGCAATATTTTTGAATTGTGATTTATTCCTTTTCTTGCCCTTTTGAGGAATAAAATCCAAAGGCATATCTAGCCATCTCCTAAATTCATGTGAATTGGTGGAGTTGATAATTATGCCTAATCCAAGCTTTGTAAATTATATTGGCCATAATTAAATAAGGAAAATTGCCTTTTCTTATTTAATGCCAATATTCCAATTCTGCCATTTTCTAAAGGAACTATTATTTTTATAGAAAAGAAAATTCCCACATAAATTGTGGAGCTTGTCCTTGCTATATAATCACTAGTTCCATCATCATCTCATGTTCCACAGATCAAAAATAGGGCACATGATCCAATGCAAGTTTCTGCCTTCTTTGAAATTTTGCAAAGGAAGTGCCTTATTTCTAATTCCTTTCGAGCTGCAAATTGGCAGGGTGATTAATATTGATAAATAATCCATGGATACCAAAGATGAGCTCAATACAATCAGCCTAGCTCCATGTGAAATGTTTCAAAATTTCTGACCAGATTGTCACTTTGTGAAGGAAGTACCTTCATAGTGTTTCCAAATGGGATTAAACTTTTCCATCTTCTCAAGTATCCCAAGTCATTAGCCTCCACCCAAATTAAGCTCATTTCATTGAGCTATGTGAGCACATGAGCAATTCTTGTTTTCTGTCCAAATTTTCAGTTTGTGAAGCAAGTATATTTTATCTTGCTCCATTATGCCTGAAAATAATTCCAAGCCTTCTATTATCCATATAACCCACCTACCCAAGAGATTGGCTCATTTAATGTAGCCAATATTTTCCTAGAATTTTCCCAAGTTTCTGGTCAAAAGTGATGCTTGTGAAGCAAGTACCAATGTGGCAAGTCCATTTGGTATGATCTTTTTACAACATCTACTTATGACCAAATTATGAATATTTGCCAAGTGGGAGCTCAATTCAACACTCTTAGTGAGTGTTTCTTCCTCTTTTGATTTCTGGACATATTTTAGCAGTTACAAAGCAACTATATTAAATAATTGTCCTAATGACCTCATAATTACAAGGACCGTAGTCCTTTCTACCCTAAGCCTACTAGACATCAATTTTACCTTTTACCCTCTCTGGTTTACTCTCTAGAGTGTGGCCAAGTTTGCAACATCAAACTTGTGGAGTTTGGTTTACTAAGCTCAATTTATCACTGCCCGTTTCTTTACCATAGTAACACTCTATCTTCGACGGACTACGCGGTAGACATGAGTTGGCATCAGTAAAAAATCTAGAGCATGTCGTGTCCATGGTGATCACGAGTGTAGCGAGCCAAAATGGTGGTCTATCCACTGTTCTCGTCGGCAGCGCTGCTCCGACCGTCTATAGCCTCGCCATTAATGTCCTACAACACCACCACGACGTCCTCTTCCCCCTGGACCTCTAGCCCCCTCCGTTTTCTTCTCTGACGAGCCGTGCCAAAGGTCGAACAGTGTGCGCCCGTGAGCTCATCTTCTTCCTCGCTGGTGTCCGCTTCCTCCTCTCATCCGCGAGCGCCCCTCGTCTCCATGAGCCTATGCTGCTCGTCTTGATCCCCCTCGTCGCCTTCCCGTCCCTCCCCATGGGCCCTACTGCTGCACCTTCCCTGTTGAAGCTTTCGGCCACCACAGGCTTCCCCTGGTCCCGGCGCTGCAGCCCTTCCGGAGCAGTCCCGCAGCCACTGGTGGGTGTGGCATTGAGTGGAAGAGCCCCTCCGCTCGTCGGCCAGCCCTGGGGAGCAGGGAGGCGACGGCCAGGCTGGCGTCTGGCCCCCTCTGTTGCCGGCATCGCGAGCTAGAAGAAGACAAGAGGGAGGATGCATTGAAGGCCAGGCGGGCCCCGCAACTTGCCCTGACCCCACCTAGCAGCAACCCTGGCACCCGGCCCCGCCTCTGCCGCGTTGACCGGTCCTGCCAGCGTGTATAAGTGGCGGCGCCCCGCCACGAAGCCGCTTTCCCCGACCGAAGGCGTATTTCGGAAGTGCGCTTTCAATCACCGAAAGCGTATTTCAGAAAGACACGTTCTGTTTAAACTTTCAGGGACCTGTTTGTAGAAATATTTTTACAGACTAGTCCCTGAGCTTTAAACGTCCGTATCTTTTCAACCGTAGCTCCAAATCAGGTGATTCCAAGGCCCACGTCTTCGTTTTGTCGAGCTCGTTCTGATGGAATCATTTTCATCATGTTTTCACATTCTGAAAATGACCATTTTGCCCTTGTCCTTAAACATCCCCTCCGAGAGAGAACTGTTTCCGACAAATCTTTCCGCGATCGTTTCACACTTCTTCCCGGAGTATTTGTCGACCCCCCAGGCAAGCCAACCTCTTATCATGAGCCCCAAACTTGCATGTTGACTTTGCTTGCACCTTGTGTGTGTGTAGTTACAATTGTTTCTTATCGTTTTCGTTTGTAGTCTTTCCGTTATGCTTATCATGCATGCTTGTGTATTCATGATATCTTTTGCCATGCTAGTTAGAATGTTGTTATTGATGATGCCATGTCACTGCTCTAATTTATTTTTGTGTCATTGTTATAAAATTCTATGATGATTGTAATGCACCGTTGGTATGCTAGTACTTGGTACTGTCATGTTCTTTATGCTATAGTTGTTCACTCTAGAAGCTTGGTATTTTATTAAAGCATTTGTATGATGCATGCTCATTATTGCATTCATGTTCATGATGATGGAGAAGGAAGTAAAATGACTTAATAATAACAAACCTCCTCCGGCATCAATGGGATCGAATCATAGTGCCGCCAAATCGAACTTTTCAGTGCAGCCACATTTGCCTTTATGGGAAGCCCTTAATGCGATCTATTGTCGTGCCTCTCGCCGGTGCCTCCAACGAGGGAAGGTTATGGGCGCGCGCTACCCTCATCAGGTAGGCGGACATAAGCCTTGTGTGCCCGTCGTTGAGTTTATGGTACCGGGTCCCCGTGTGGGATCGTTTATGTTTTGGCCACGATAGTGGTCATTGTGTCTTTGGTAGACACGGGGCCACCCAGGACTAGCCCAGTGGGGAGTGAGTCGGAGTGGCCGGGGGAGTGCCATGATAGTTGGTCGGTTTCGTTGGAATGCTGTTGGTCCACCCGAATGGGATGGCGAGGCCATGGGTTCTGTGGTGTGGGTATAGTGTGCTACCTCTGTAGAGTGTATTTAATCTATCGATAGCCGCGTCCTCGGTCATGGGCACAAGTTCGTAGTGGGTCACACTATCAGGTCTTGGTTGAAATGGAGGTTAAACCTGAATTAATTAAGTTCATTAATGTGTAACAAATAATGTGGTGACTTGGACTATGAGGCAGTCATGAATAAGCACGATGATGTTTTGATATGATCACGAGACGAGGTCTCAGTGAGTGTTGGAGACCAAGTGTTGGTCATGGTAGTGATCGCTGGAAAGATCACAATTTGAGACCAAGTGTTGGGCATGGTTGTGATCACCGGAAAGATCACCATTTGGTTACGGTAACCCGTTGAACCGAGTATGGTTCCGTTTGTGATCCGTGAGTGATCACCATTCGGTTGCGAGGCAACCCATTGGTAAGAGAGTCCGAGGGACTCGGTGCACAAGTTTGGTTGCATTGCATGACTAATATGTTGCATTTAAAAAACCATGGTAGAACATGAGATGATTGCATGAGGTTAGCATGTTATGTCTGCATGGGATACGATTGGTAGTTTATTTTCAACATAGTTTCATGATGCCATGCTATGTTTTGATTGAACTTATGCCCTGCTTAGATTATGTCATGGTCAAGATGCTACGCTATGCCATGTTTTTCCGTTGCCCTGTTAGAAGTAAATTTGATATGCCATGTTGTTGCCATGCTAGTAGATGCCATGATGTTGTTCATGTTTAGTTTGATTTTAGGTCTCTGGTTGATATCATGCCATTCTTAGTTTCTGCTATGAGATAGGTTGTTGCACACGCTTGGTTCTTGCTTTGTCATCTGTTTGTTTGGATGCTATGTATTTGGTTGTCTTGCAAGTACATTCAATGTACTGACCTAGCGTGTCATGCCAGTTTTGTAGGTCGTGCTCGAATTGTTCGCTTGTTCCGTCATGCTAGGCCGTAATCTTGCCAGTCCTGTGAGTTGTGAAGCCCAGCCAGAGTGATATGCTGCCAAGACTTCCACCACCATTTAAATAGACTTCCGCTGTCATGTAAATAGCCTTAGGGTTATGCCAGAAGATTATATTCATCACTGATGTAATCATATACACATGTATGTGATGAATATTCTTGTACCTGGAATGCTGTATCATGGACCTGTCGTGCATCAGGTGTTATCCTGGGCTGACGTGCGAAGGCCCCCTGCTCCATGCGGATTGGGGTGCCACAGGACTTGGTATCAGAGCAGCCAGGCTGTCATAGATTATCCTAGCATTAGATCGCCGCTACCATCAACCCGTAATGACCCTAAGGGAATTGACCCATCCCTGGCATCCGCCATGCACTACAAAAAAAAGACACATTCGTGACATTTTGGGCCGAATGAATTTTTTTCCTGTCATACATATGACACTTCTATGACGATATGTCACGCCCAATATGCGACCCTATCCAAAAGGAACTCGAAGGTCCCACCAAGGATAGACTCGCATATTGAAACGCTTTTGCAAGGTGGATATCATTACATCAACATTACATAATAGATGGGGATACATACAAGAGGCATACAATGCCACACGAATACAACATTACAATACATAAGAGCATCATCCATCTACGGATGAATCACAAACAGAAACTCAAACGACATCCACCCTGCTAGCCCAGGCTGCCGACCTGGAACCTATCCCTGATCGAAGAAGAAGCAGAAGAAGAACTCCAAACAAGCAAACATCGCGCTCGCGTCAAGATCATCGCATAACCTGTACCTGCAACTGTTGTTGTAGTAATCTGTGAGCCACGAGGACTCAGCAATCCCATTACCATGGGTATCAAGACTAGCAAAGCTTAAAGGGAATGGAAGGGGTAAAGTGGTGAGGCTGCAGCAGCGACTAAGCATGATATGGTGGCTAACATACGCAAATAAGAGCGAGAAGAGAGCAAGCGAAACGGCCATGAAGCTAGTAATGATCAAGAAGTGATCCTGAACTCCTACTTACGTCAAACATAACCCAAAACCGTGTTCACTTCCCGGACTCCGCCGAAAAGAGACCATCACGGCTACACACGCGGTTGATGCGTTTTAATTCGGATCTGGTGTCAAGTTATCTACAATCGGACATTAACAAATTCCCATATGCCTATAACCGCAGGCACGGCTTTCGAAAGATTATACCCTACAGGGGTGTCCCAACTTAGCCCATGATAAGCTCTCGCGATCAACAAAGGATATACCTTCTCCTAGGAAGACCCGATCAGACTCGGAATCCCGGTTTACAAGACATTTCGACAATGGTAAAACAAGACCAGCAAGACCGCCCGATGCACCGACAATCCCGATAGGAGCTACACATATCTCGTTCTCAAGGCAACACCGGATGAGCAATCCGTACAACTAAAACAAGACCTCAAGTTTCCCTGAGGGGGCGCTGCAAAGGGCTCTAGTTCGGACCAACACTTATACAAGCACTGGCCCGGGGGGGGGGGGGCTAAAATAAAGATGACCCTCGAGAGAGCGACTCCCAAGGGAAAAGTAGGTGGTGGTGAGGCAAATGGTAAAACCAATGTTGGGCCTTGCTGGAGGAGTTTTATTCAAAGCGAACTGTCAAGGGGGTCCCATAAATCACCCAACCGCGTAAGGAACGCAAAATCCGAGAACATAACACCGGTATGATGGAAACTAGGGCGGCAAGAGTGGAACAAAACACCAGGCATAAGGCCGAGTCTTCCACCCTTTACCAAGTATATAGATGCATTAATAATATAAGAGATATTGTGATATCCCAACCAAAATCCTGTCCACCATGGAGCAATCTTCAACTTCACCTGCAACTAGCAATGCTATAAGAGGGCTGAACAAAGCGGTAACATAGCCAATCAATGGTTTGCTAGGAGGGGTGTCAAAGCTTAGAGGTTCATGGCAATTTGGGATGGCTTGATGAGCAGAAGATAGGTAACACAGCATAGAGATAGAACGAAGCAACTAGCATAGCAATGATAGTAGTGAGATCCAGGGTAGCAGTCATCTTGCCTGAAATCCCGCAAGGAAGAAGAACGAGTCCATGAAGAAGACGAATAGGAGTAGTCGAACGAATCCTCACAACTCCGGAACGAAACCGAAGGCAACCCGGAAATAAGCAAACAACATGGTAAACAGACAAGCATAATCATGGCATGATGCACAATCAAGTATGATGCATGTCCGGTTTAATGAGGCATGGCATGGCAAAGTGCAACAAACAATACTACAAGTTAAGTGGAGCTCAATATGCAACGAGTTGCATATTGACAAAACACCACATGACTTATTTAGTTCTCTCTAGGTTATGTACCCAACAATATTAAATGTTATTAAACATGGCAAGAGGTGAAGCAAAAGTAAACTAACTATTTAGGCAAGTTCAAATGAGGCCGGAAACAACAACCAACAATTCCGGTAAATCCCCACATGCAAATTATGAATTTGGTACTGTTCTTCCCTAAACACAATTTAGGGTTGTTAAATAGTAAAACAAAGTCCACCATGTTAAACTAGGCATTTTTCTACCCCATTTACATATAAAGTTTATTTAAAATGGAGCTATGGTTATTTAGTTATGAAATAAATCATTTTAGCATGTCATTATGCAAAATAAACACAAACAACATGTTAAACATTTTAAACATGGATGAAAGTGGAAGATTATGAAACTAGATGAAAAACTAAGCATTTTTCATATATAAAAATTTTTAATCGGATGCACGGTTTGTGAGTTATTAAATGCATGAACTCTAGGGACTTTTCTACAAAACATTAATTCCTAGATAATTAGACAAATTCGCAGCAGCGAAAAAAAACACTATAGGCCGAATCTGCAGGCTGGACTGGGCTGCTCACCGTGGGCCAAGGCCCAGTCGGTGGAGGAGGGCGCTGGCTGGGCCAGATCTGGAGTCCAGCAGGCCGGATCTGGAGCGGCTGGGCCTTGGAGGCTGCTGGGCTGAAGCGGGGAAGGGCGACGCGGTCAGGCACGCTGGCGGCGCGGTCAACGCGAGCGGGCGGGCGAGCTGTTGCTCTCGTTACTACCGAACGAAGAACAGAAGCAGCAGCGGGTTCATGCCCTGCAGGAGATGAGCAGAGGCGTGATGCAGAGGTAGGGGACCCGCGGGCTCGGCGGAACCGGGCAGTCCGAGGGGCGGGGAGGCGGTTCCCGGCGATGAGGAACTCCGGCGGGACAGACATGGTAGGGCGGCGGCGGGACTGAAGAACGACGCGACGAGGAGGAAGATGGGGATCGGCGCAGATCCAGCGCAGAGGTGGCCGGAGGCGGTCAACGAGGGGCACGAGGTCGAGCAGGCAGTCTCGTTCATGGCGTCCCCTGTTCCTGTGAATAAGAGAAGGAGAGAGCTGAGAGAGGGAACAGAGAGAGAGAAAGGAAGGAGAGGGAGGCGACGGGAGCTGCAACACGACCTGGTGCTCGACGGGGCAAAGGCTCGCTAGCCGGCGTGGCGGGGCGAAGCTCCGGTGGTGGCTGTCCTCGGCCAGAGAGGAGGTAGGAGCCAGGGCGTGAAGGTCAACCGGGAGGGGTGGCACGCTCGTTGCGGGTTCGTGGATCCGTTTGGCCTCGGGCGTCGTCCTCCTAGACGTGGACGAGGAGCTTCTCCGGCAACGGCGCTGTTATAGAGAACAGAGAGAGAGAATCGGGTGAGACAGAGAGCAACGAGGGAGACGGAGGAAAGAAGAAAGGGAGAAGGCAGGGGCGCGAGGTCCTGCTGGCGGCGCTGCTTGCGGCCGGCTCGAGGGATTGGCTGGCGTCTGAAATCGAGGAGGGGATGGATTGGGGAAGCGGGGACTGGATGGGGATGGATCCCGAGGTGGGAGATGAGCGCGGCGGCGCCGGGGACAAAACTCCTAGAATTTAGGGTTAGGCTAGACTAGGTATGGGGTTGATTTATATAGCGGGTGGTTAGTTTAGGGGCTATCTGGACCCTCCGTTTTAGATCGGGCGGTCGAGAAAAATAGGGCTAGGGAGTCCAAAAGAGCAAACGGAGATGTTTTATAGATATTTGGGGATGATCTGAATGCAATGGTGATGATTGAGCGGTTCGGGTCCGGGGCAGTTTCGTACGCGCACGAGGGGGTCAGAGCAAAGCGTAGAGAGGGAAGCGAAACCCTGATTGTTCTGGAACGGCCAACAAAAGCAAGGGGGGACACGGCAAGTACGAGCGGATGCAAGTTTTATGAAAACAATGCCGATGCAATGCGAATGATGACATGAGACGAGATGCATAACAAGAACAAAATGCAAAACAAGAGACAAAAACCCAACCACAGAGGCAATAATAAATCACATAGCCGGAAATGGCAAGGGTCGGAGTTACGAATATGGAAAGTTGTATCCGGGGCATTACAACACTCCACCACTACAAGAGGATCTCGTCCCGAGATCTAGGATGGCACCGGAGGGAAAAGGAAGAGGAAGAGAAGAGGTAAAACTAAGTTGCTTCTTCGACAAACGAGTGAAACCATGAACCTTGAGATGTTGAGCAAAATGAAAGAAAGAAAACAACGAAGATGAACATAGTTGAAAACACTCCGTTAGAAAAGCGGAACAAGGGATACGACGAGAACCAAGAGGTTTAGTGATAAGATAGATATTCAAACCACTCCGGTTAAAACTAGATAGAGAAGGAATAAGATTGATATAATTTGGGCAACACTCCGACTGAAAGAAGAAGGAGAACTTGAGAAGATGAAAAGCACTTGAAGAGATGACACAACACTCTGGTTAAATGGATAAGCATGAAAAGAACACGATCCTCATAATAAGAGATGATGAGTGAAGAGAGCAACATCACCATGCCTCCGGAAGAACGAATAGAAGATATATCATTGGAATAACAGAATGGAGAAGAAAATGCCAACTTCTGCCACAGATGAGCTTGGAAAGCATCCTTGCAAAGAAGAATTGAATGGAGTTGTTGGAAAACCAACAACGAAAGGATATGATCCTCGTGGGCTTATGTAGACATCTCAAAACTTGAGGTGAAATTCTGCCACTACGGAACAAATAATATAATTGATAACACCGATGAGATGAAAAATTTCTTCCATTAAGATGATAGAGAGATAACTTGAATCATTGATAAGCACCACAAAAGCAACAATCCTTAGGGAAGGCTTTAATTGAAATATGACATGAGATAACTCCAACAATGAGGTTGATGGATTTAAAATACCGCATTCTTTACAACATGTGAATCATGAAACACGAACTCAAATTGTCAAGAATGACATAAAACCACCTCAAATGATAAGGTAACACAAATTGCACTTCAAAATGCAAGATGAAGAATACTTGAACTCCCCAAAACAAAACATGTGTTGAGCACCATGTTTATTTTAGAGTATAGCTTGACGGATCATAACTTCAAGAGAAATCTTGAAGAACAATTGAAGAATGAAAAGAATCCTTGACGAACCATCATGTAGAGCCTCCATGAAGAACTCCAGTAATGAAAGGATGATAGAAAGAAAGAGAAGTTGAAAACACAAGGTGAAGCCTTGCGATGATTTAGATGGAGCTTCACGACGAGATAATGCGGAAAACTTGGGACTCCGAAAAAAAATAGATGAAACACTAGAACCGAGAATTACTTCATCATGAACAATCTCCGGAAGAAAAGAATTGAATCACCTCGAGGAAATAAGAATAAGATTTATTGTATGCTTATCCTTCATCAAATTAAATTGATGACAAGCAACGGATTTGGCATACTACTTATTCTCGTAGAAAGGATTAAGATAGATATGGCGCAAACTTGGGAAGGTCTTCAATGAACCACCGGTAGGATTGGAAAGAACGAATGAATTAATGTGATAATCAAAGAAAAAGAATCTTGAGCGAACCACTGTAAGAATTGAAAATGAAAGTAGCAAAGGCACAATTCACCGGGAAGAATTGGAAAACGAATGAAGATACTTGAGGGTATTTAGATACATGAGAACGAAGAGAGCATGGACTGATTAGAGGATATTTGAACGATGCATCGGAAGATTCGAGAACGAGAGTTGAAAGCTGAGAAAGAATAATTCTGAGATGATGGGCTACGGAGAATCAATCTGAAAAGACTCTTGAATTGCTCCGGATGGGTGAAAAGAATTTAAGAGAGCCATGAATCTTCGAGAGAAGGGACAAGATTTAGAGGAAACACTTCTTCGATCTTCACATGTTGAGAATGATGACGAGAACCACCACTAAATTGTTGAGAAACTCCGGAAGGATTAAAAGAGGAAAGGTTGAGCCAAAGATGAAAAGAATTTGAAAGCAACCTTGGAGAAGGCATGTGACTGATGAAAATTCATTCTTACATCATACTTGGAAAGGAATTTGAGAATAACTCCGGGAGAATTAGAAGAGTCAGGTAAGATCCTGGAAAAAAGACTAGTGGGTTAGGGCCCACTCAAAAGATACACCTTCGAAAAATTACTTGAAAGGGAAATTGCACCGGTTGCGTTAAATGACTTGAATGAGATAACAACCTCGAAATATCTTGAACGGATTGAGAATGGAAACACAAGTCTTGTGAAATATCTTGAGCACTCCGGATAAGAATAGAGAGAGGTGAACAATTAAGAGGTGCACCGACATGGAAAAAACATTTGAAACGAGGAAAGTGATATGATCAACACCAAAAGCTTGAATTAAATCCAGCGGAGAAGAAAAATAATGAAGAACAATGAACTCAAAGCTCCATTAGTATCTTCCTGAGAATCACCGGATAAGATCATTGACGGAAAAGAATGGAGAGACTTCCCATCAATAACAGGATAGTTGATTAGGAAATCTGAGTCCTTGAAGAAAAAGGGTGGGAGGGCGGGAAAACAAGGACAACTTGGGACGGATGAAACAAACACCGTTTAGAAAACTTATAATTGATCTCGCAAATGTTGAAATGATTGGATCCACTTGAAGAGAAACACACCGGTTGGAAAGAATTGACATGCCAATCTCGATGATCAAGAAGGATTAGAATTCACATAGAAATATGAGAAAACCATTTAGGAAAGGTATGGAATCAATGCTTGACATTGAAGCAACTCGAATACCAGAAATAAAACAAAACAGAGGATTGGCTTGCAAAATAAGCCGAAACAAATACATGTGATAGAGATTTACCCAATCCCATATCATGCATCTGTCGGAAAGATATTCTAGGAGCTACTTGAATTCCCACCTATAAACTTCCGAAAGTTTCTGGTTATGCAATTAGGTGTTGGGAATACAGGGGAAGCAATATATCTCACCCAAACTAACAATACCTACATCCAAGCTGTATCCATCCGTCAACACATAACCAAGAAACCTTCGGAAATCATGTACCTCAACCTTCGAAAAGCATCCGTTATACGAGTTATGGCAATACTCCCGAACTCCCCAGTACTGGGTGACGTCGAGGTTATCTCACCAACAATTGCATAAAAGAGATTTTCGATGTCGGCAAAACTCAGGTATTCCAGAACTGCAACGATAAAATTGTGACGACAACACCTGGGAACTCAACTCCCCGGGTCAATGCCACATAATAGACAGGAGGCACCAAGAACAATGTTCTCGTCACAAAACCATCGGAACGATTCCAAGATACCCGCGTGATCCTAAAATATTTTTTAGTGAAATTTGAGGAGAGGAAAGACAAAACATCTACGTCAGGAGACCTCACCAGAGCGACGAAGGGGTTGAGGAGTAAAACGAATCCTACTCTCCGATATATATAATCCTAAGACTCAAAATAGTTTTCTTCTAGACTCAACAACGGCCAACAATCAAGGGGGCTCATATGGTCGGTCGAGGCTCTAATACCAACTTGTCACGCCCAATATGCGACCCTATCCAAAAGGAACTCGAAGGTCCCACCAAGGATAGACCCGCATATTGAAACACTTTTCCAAGGTGGATATCATTACATCAACATTACATAATAGATGGGGATACATACAAGAGGCATACAATACCACACGAATACAACATTACAATACATAAGAGCATCATCCGTCTACGGATGAATCACAAACAGAAACTCAAACGACATCCACCCTGCTAGCCCAGGCTGCCGACTTGGAACCTATCCCTGATCGAAGAAGAAGCAGAAGAAGAACTCCAAACAAGCAAACATCGCGCTCGCGTCAAGATCATCGCATAACCTGTACCTGCAACTATTGTTGTAGTAATCTGTGAGCCACGAGGACTCAGCAATCCCATTACCATGGGTATCAAGACTAGCAAAGCTTAAAGGGAATGGAAGGGGTAAAGTGGTGAGGCTGCAGTAGCGACTAAGCATGATATGGTGGCTAACATACGCAAATAAGAGCGAGAAGAGAGCAAGCGGAACGGTCATGAAGCTAGTAATGATCAAGAAGTGATCCTGAACTCCTACTTACGTCAAACATAACCCAAAACCGTGTTCACTTCCCGAACTCCGCCGAAAAGAGACCATCACGGCTACACACGCGGTTGATGCGTTTTAATTTGGATCTGGTGTCAAGTTATCTACAACCGGACATTAACAAATTCCCATCTGCCTATAACCGCAGGCACGGCTTTCGAAAGATTATACCCTGCAGGGGTGTCCCAACTTAGCCCATGATAAGCTCTCGCGATCAACGAAGGATATACCTTCTCCCAGGAAGACCCGATCAGACTCGGAATCCCGGTTTACAAGACATTTCGACAATGGTAAAACAAGACCAGCAAGACCGCCCGATGCGCCGACAATCCCGATAGGAGCTGCACATATCTTGTTCTCAGGGCAACACCGGATGAGCAGTCTGTACAACTAAAACCAGACCTCAAGTTTCCCTGAGGGGGCGCTGCAAAGGGCTCTAGTTCGGACCAACACTTAGACAAGCACTGGCCCGGGGGGGGGCTAAATAAAGATGACCCTCGAGAGAGCGACTCCCAAGGGAAAAGTAGGTGGTGGTGAGGCAAATGGTAAAACCAATGTTGGGCCTTGCTGGAGGAGTTTTATTCAAAGCAAACTATCAAGGGGGTCCCATAAATCACCCAACCGCGTAAGGAACGCAAAATCCGGGAACATAACACCGGTATGACGGAAACTAGGGCGGCAAGAGTGGAACAAAACACCAGGCATAAGGCCGAGTCTTCCACCCTTTACCAAGTATATAGATGCATTAATAATATAAGAGATATTGTGATATCCCAACCAAAATCCTGTCCACCATGGAGCAATCTTCAACTTCACCTGCAACTAGCAACGCTATAAGAGGGCTGAGCAAAGCGGTAACATAGCCAATCAATGGTTTGCTAGGAGGGGTGTCAAAGGTTAGAGGTTCACGACAATTTGGGATGGCTTGATGAGCAGAAGATAGGTAACGCAGCATAGCGATAGAACGAAGCAACTAGCATAGAAATGATAGTAGTGAGATCCAGGGTAGCAGTCAGCTTGCCTGAAATCCCGCAAGGAAGAAGAACGAGTCCATGAAGAAGATGAACGGGAGTAGTCAAACGAATCCTCACAACTCTGGAACGAAACCGAAGGCAACCCGGAAAGAAGCAAACAACATGGTAAACACACAAGCATAATCATGGCATGATGCACAATCAAGTATGATGCATGTCTGGTTTAATGAGGCATGGCATGGCAAAGTGCAACAAACAATACTACAAGTTAAGTGGAGCTCAATATGCAACGAGTTGCATATTGACAAAACACCACATGACTTATTTAGTTCTCTCCCGGTTATGTACCCAACAATATTAAATGTTATTAAACATGGCAAGAGGTGAAGCAAAAGTAAACTAACTATTTAGGCAAGTTCAAATGAGGCCGGAAACAACAACCAACAATTCCGGTAAATCCCCACATGCAAATTATGAATTTGGTACTGTTCTGCCCTAAACACAATTTTAGAGTTGCTAAACAGTAAATCAAAGCCCACCATGTTAAACTAAGCATTTTTCTACCCCATTTACATATAAAGTTTATTTAAAATGGAGCTACGGTTATTTAGTTATGAAATAAATCATTTTAGCATGGCATTATGCAAAATAAACACAAACAGCATGTTAAACATTTTAAACATGGATGAAAGTGGCAGATTATGAAACTAGATGAAAAACTAAGCATTTTTCATATATATAAAACATTTTAATCCGATGCACGGTTTGTGAGTTATTGAATGCATGAACTCTAGGGACTTTTCTGTAAAACATTAATTCCTAGATAATTAGACAAATTCGCAGCAGCGGAAAAAAACACTACAGGCCGAATCTGCAGGCTGGACTGGGCTGGTCACCATGGGCCGAGGCCCAGTCAGTGGAGGAGGGCGCTGGCTAGGCCAGATCTGGAGTCTAGCAGGCCGGATCTGGAGTGGCTGGGCCTTGGAGGCTACTTGGCTGAAGCGGGGAAGGGCGACGCGGTGGCCCAGGCATGCTGGCGGCGCGGTCAACGCGAGCGGGCGGGCGAGCTGTTGCTCTCGTTACTGCCGAACAAAGAACAGAAGCAGCAGCGGGTTCAGGCGATGCAGGAGATGAGCAGAGGCGTGATGCAGAGGCAGGGGACCCGCGGGCTCGACGGAACCGGGCAGTCCGAGGGGTGGGGAGGCGGTTCCCGGCGACGAGGAACTCCGGCAGGACAGACATGGCAGGGCGGCGGTGGGACTGAAGAACGGCGCGACGAGGAGTCAGATGGGGATCGGCGCAGATCCAGCGCAGAGGTGGCTGGAGGCGGTCAACGAGGGGCACGAGGTCGAGCAGGCAGTGTCGTTCATGGCGTCCCCTATTCCTGTGAATAAGAGAAGTAGAGAGCTGAGAGAGGGAACAGAGAGAGGGAAAGGAAGGAGAGGGAGGCGACGGGAGTTGCAGCACGACCTGGTGCTCGACGGGGCAAAGGCTTGCTAGCCGGCGCGGCGGGGTGAAGCTCCGGTGGTGGCTGTCCTCGGCCAGGGAGGAGGCAGGAGCCAGGGCGCAAAGGTCAACCGGGAGGGGCAGCATGCTCGTTGCGGGTTCACGGATCCGTTCGGCCTCGGGCGTCGTCCTCCTAGACGCGGATGAGGAGCTTCTCCGGCGACGGCGTTGTTACAGAGAACAGAGAGAGAGAATCGGGTGAGACAGAGAGCAACGAGGGAGACGGAGGAAATAAGAAAGGGAGAAGGCAGGGGCGCGAGGTCCTGCTGGCGGCGCCACTTGCGGCTGGCTCGAGGGATTGGCTGGCGTCTGAAATCGAGGAGGGGATGGATTGGGGAAGCGGGCACTGACTGGATGGGGATGGATCCCGAGGTGGGAGATGAGCGCGGCGGCGCCGGGGACAAAACTCCTAGAATTTAGGGTTAGGCTAGACTAGGTATGGGGTTGATTTATATAGCGGGTGGTTAGTTTAGGGGCTATCTGGACCCTCCGGTTTAGATCGGGCGGTCGAGAAAAATAGGGCTAGGGAGTCCAAAAGAGCAAACAGAGATGTTTTATAGATATTTGGGGATGATCTGAATGCAACGGTGATGATTGAGCGGTTCGGGTTCGGGGCAGTTTCGGACGCGCGCGAGGGGGTCAGAGCAAAGCGTAGAGAGGGAAGCGAAACCCTGATTGGTCTGGAACAACCAACAAAAGCAAGGGGGGACACGACAACTACGAGCGGATGTAAGTTTTATGAAAACGATGCCGATGCAATGCGAATGATGACATGAGACGAGATGCATAACAAGAACAAAATGCAAAACAACAGACAAAAACCCAACCACGGAGGCAATAATAAATAACATAGCCAGAAATGGCAAGGGTCGGAGTTACGAATATGGAAAGTTGTATCCGGGGCGTTACACGATAATTGTGACAAAACCCGGTATCATCATAGATGTGGTGGGCTCCTACTTATGTGACAAAAAATCATGACAGAAAATGGGCTTTTCATCCTGGGCGGGCCGGAGACGCAGCTGCATGACATTCTTTGGGCCGTCCATGAAGAAAAAAACCGTGGTAGAAGCGAGGGCAAGGAAAATTTCGGGGAGTTCCCGGTTACGGTGGGTGGTTGGGGGCCGAGTGATGCGCGTTTCTCTTGTACACGTAAGCGCGTGTGTGCGAGGCGTTGGCTCTAACTGAACCCGAGCGAGGCGTTGGGCTCTAACTGAACCCGAGCGATTGCACTGCAAGCTAGGCATTACTGAACCGAGCGATCGATTCCTTCACTACTGCTGCTAACTGAAGCCGATCGATGCTGCCTCTCTGGATGAACAGTGAGCATTGCGGGGGGGGGGGGGGGGGGGGGGGTTGGATGAACAGTGAGCCATAGGAGTGGATGAACAGGACCCGTGGCATTGCCTCTGGATGAACAGGACCCTGATCGATCGAGCCGGTTGGGGCTGGATGAACAGGACCCCATGGAGGGCTGGATGAACATGACGACCCCGTGGAGGGCTGGATGAACAGTAGACGGTGGAGGGATGCCCGTGTATGGGTGGTTGAACAGTAGCCGGTGGAGTAGCGCACGGTGGAGGCTAGATGAACAGGAGCCCGTGGATGAATAGTCGCATGTGGAGGCTGGAGGAGGTCGACGATGGATGAACAGTAGCCCGTGGAGGTTGGAGGAGGTCGATGGTGGAGATGAACAGTATCCCGTGGAGTCCCGTTTTGCGGTACGCCACACCCCTCCCGATGAACATGACACCCGTTTTGACCTAGCGCTCCAACACAAGTCTGTCTCGTCCATTTTGCGGTACGCCACATCCCTCCCGATCAACATGACCCCCGTTTCGACTGTAGGAGGTCCGTTTCCTCCGTTTTGCGGTACGCCACACCCCTCCCGATCAACAAGACCCCCGTTTCGACCGTAGGAGGTTCGTTTCCTCCGTTTTGCGGTACGCCACACCCCTCCCGATCAACAAGACCCCCGTTTCGACCGTAGGAGGTCCGTTTCCTCCATTTTGCGGTACGCCACACCCCTCCCGATCAACAGGACCCCCGTTTCGACCATAGGAGGTCCGTTTCCTCTGTTTTGCGGTACACCAGACCCCTCCTGATGAACAGGATCCCGTTTCGAATGTGGCCGGTCGAACACAAGGCCGTTTCCTCCGTTCTGTGGTACGCCAGACCTCATTTCCATCGCCTGTTCCGTCCAAGCCCTCCTGATGAACACGACCATGCATTCCATTCCGACCCAGCCGGTTGGCTCCCCATGAACACGACGACGATGCTGTTTCTCCGTTCCGACCCAGCCAATGTACACGAGCCTTGGCCGTACGTATATATGCGCATGTAGGCGTTCGAGACCCCGCCCGTATGTACACATACGTGGCCGTATTTTCTTTCTTGCACCCTGGCCGCTGTACGTACGTGTACATGCTATGTGCGAGTCTCTACTACGACACGTACGCGCCTCTACATCGACCAGTATATATGTACGTACACGTTCGCGACCAGAATGACAACGCTACGTACGCTTCGACCAGGTGGGTCCCGACTGTCAGGCACTTCCTTGCGTGTGAAGATGTAGCTGGTGGGTCCCAGCAGTCCGGGGGGCGAATCGTTTTTTTGCCTGGACGCACTTCCTTGCATGCGAAGATGTAGCTCGTGAGTCCCAGCAGTCAGGGGTAAATGTTTTTTTCGCGAAATACGGTGGCCCGTCTGGTGGGTCCCCGCTGTCAGGTGGAGGAATAATTATTTTCCGCATAATAAGGAGGCACTTTCTTGCTGCGGCCGTGGACCCAGCTGCCAGCCTCTCCACGTACAATCCACGTCCGATGGAAGTCGTTCCTTGACCATGTTGACCACACCGCGCCGAGAGCACCAGGGCGATGGACGACGGTGAGGCCTAGGAAGGGGACAACGGGGAGCTGGGGAAGACGCGGCAGTGGAAGCCCGCGCAGAGAGGAGTACGAGGGTTCACTGGTTCGGTTGCGGTGTGAGGCTGCCGTTGCCGCAGGGCCTGGCCAGCGGTGGGAATAGTAGGGGGTGGTGAGGCCTCCGCGGCAGCACATCCGGCCACGGGAGGCAGGAGCATGCGGCATGACCGGCGCTGCTTTGGGCGGCTGGAGCAAGAAGACCAGAGGTTGAAGAAGCACTACGGCCATTGGATGGACATCGTACGGTCACTGGAGCTAGAATCGTTTATATTGACTGAGTTGACAAAACCCTCCATCCCCGTCAACTTAGTAGGCCCACAAGTCAGCCTCCCACCAAGGCGGGTCCCAGCTAGCAGGGGGGTATTCATTTTTTTGTGCGTAATAAGGAGGCACTTCCGGTGGGTTCGAGCTGACAGTAGGGGGAACGTTTTTTTCGTGAAATACGGTGGCCCATCGGGTGGGTCCCAGCAGTCAGGGGCAAATGTTTTTTTGCGAAATACAGGTGGCCCGTCCGGTGGGTCCCTGCTATCAGGTGGAGGAATAATTATTTTCCGCGTAATAAGGAGGCACTTCCTTGCAGCTGCCGTGGACCCAGCTGTCAGCCTCTCCATGTACAGTATTCTTCCGATGGAATTCGGTCGTTGACCACATTGACTACGCCGCGCCGAGAGCACCACGGCGGTGGACGACGACGAGGCCTAGGAAGGGGAAGACACGGAGCCGGGGAAGACATGGCAGTGGATGCCCATGCGAAGAGGAGTACGAGGGTTCACTGGTTCGGCTGCGCTGCCGTCGCTGCAGAATAATAGTGGGTGTGGGTGAGTGGAGTGGAGGGATGGCCTGGCCAGCGGTGGGAGTAGTATGGGGGCGGTGAGGCCTCCGCAGCACCACTGCCGGCCACGGGAGGCAGGAGCAGGCGGCACGATCGGTGCTGCTTTGGGCGGCTGGAGCAAGAAGACCAGAGGTTGAAGAAGCACTACGGTCGTTGGATGGACATCGTACGGTCAGTCGAGCTAGAATCGTGCATATTGACTAAGTTGACAAAGCCCTTCGTCCCCGTCAACTTAGTAGGCCCACTATACTGGGTCCCAACTAGCAGGGGGAGTATTCATTCTTTTGTGCGTAATAAGGAGGCACTTCCTTGCGTGCGAAGATATAGCTGGTGGGTCTGAGCTGTCAGCGGCGGTAACATTTTTTTCGCGAAATACAGAGGCCCTTTCGGTGGGTCCCAGATGTCAGGTGGGGGAATCATTATTTTGCGCGTAATAAGGAGGCATTTCCTTGCGTGCGACCATGGACCCAGCTGTCAGATGCATGTCAGTCATTGACCACGTTGACCACGCCACGCCGAGAGCACCAGGGCGGTGGACAATGGCGAGGCCTAGGAAGGGAACAACACGGAGGCAGGGAAGACTCGACAGTTGTTTCCCACGCGGAGGGGAGTACGACTGTATGAGGGTTTACTGGTTCGTCTGCCGTCGCCGGAGAATAACAGCAGGTGTGGGACTATGGGTGAGTAGAGGGATGGCTAGGCCAGCGATGGGAGTACGGTGGGGCGGTGAGGCCTGCGCGGCAGCACAGCCGGTCGCGGGGAGGAGGGAGCAGGCAGTCCCGCCGATGCTTGTTTGAGCGGCTGGAGCAGGAAGAGCAGAGATTGAAGAAGCACGACGGCCGTTGGATGGACATCCCACAGTATACAGGCCATCCGTGGAAAGTCTCAAATCTGTGGAAAACAGCATACAACCCACCTGCCATTATTTCAAATAATTTACAACCCATTTGCTAATTCTTACGGGTTTTTTTGGAGCCCATATTCTTTTTGTTAGCATTACAACCCATATTGTGGCCACGGTTAAAAAATTATATGAAATTTTGCATATGTCGGTGCGGTCTGAACTGTTTTTAATCCCGAAATTTCGAGTCACATTCAGACTGATTTTAAAAAGAAATGTATATCAATATAAAATCCAATAAATTGTCCACGCATAAAAATCAATGCAATTTAAAATCTTGAAATGAAAAAAAAAGATATTTGAAACTAATTGCCGGTTTGATGTGTTTAAAAAAATAAAGAGCCCATTTCTCATTACTGATAGGCCATTTTCTCGGCCAGCCGAATGAAGCTCTCCTCGTCTTGAAAGATTTGCAGCCCAATAGGCCTGATAAAACGACTTGACAAATCACAAAAAAACTGGGCTAGCCATTTTCAGAAAGAAAAAAAAACTACTGGGCTGGTCTGTGGTAAACATAAAAGAAAAGGCTGTCTAGACAGGCCAGAGTGTCCCGCACAGCCCAGTTCACACCCTGCTTCCGTCTCAAAAACAAATTATATAAATGCCACTCCAATTATGGCGATTCATAAAAATGCCACTGCAATTTCCAAACTTTGAAAAATGCCACTGCAATTTTTGCAAACTTTGAAAAACGTCACTGCAGTTTGCAAACTTTGAGAAACGCCACTCTAGACTTTGAAAAATGCCACTAGAAATGGCATGAAATGGCATTTTTCAAAGTTTGGAAATTGCAGTGGCATTTCTCGGATACACCATATTTGGAGTGGCATTTATCAAATTAACCCAAAACAAAAATAACTGGGCGAGCTGCTGGGTCCCTGGTGTCAGCCGCTCGTTGTGCAATTCTCTCGTTTATTGACTACGTTGACAATGGCATGGGACCCAGATGTCAGAAATCCACTAGGAGGAGCAATTTTTTATTGGCTTGAAATAAGGAGGCACTTCGTTGTGTACTGCCATGACCTTGGCGGGTCCCTGCTGTCATCCTCTCCACGTACAATCCTCTCCTGATTGTGTACGCGTCAACTTGCTAGGCCCACAAGTCAGCCTCTAAACCCATGGAGGACAAATACAACCCATTTAAAAAAAATAACAGTCCATTCCACACGTTCAAACGGAAAGTTCAACATTTAGAGCAAAGTAACAGGTCTGATACACATATAGAGTACTGAACTTCCACGTTGACAACCATCATAGCCAAGTTAACCATCTACTCCCACTAATACTCTAGTAGCGTACAAGTACTAACTTACTCTTAGCTAACTAGACGATGCCGGCCGCCATCTGTGGTACACGCTAAACACCGGCACCGGCATCCTGCGCCTTGCCTCGGACTTGCAAGAGGTGCGATAGGGCGTGTTGCTCGCGTGCGTTGGCCCTTTCCATGCTGCGTGGTCCACCGAAGCTTCGGCTTCCAAGTGGGAAACCCACTTGACGAGCTGGTAGTAAAAATCGGCACCACGAACGCGTGCATGCCCGAGAGCCTCCAGGGCTATTTGCCGAAGCCGCCCTCCACGTAGTCGGCCCAGTTGCGGGCGCTCTGCTCGCGACTCAGAGCGTCGGTGCACTGCTGCTCCATGTCTCGCTGGCGGTGCAAATCGGTGATACGCTGCTCCATTGCCATCTAAAGACAGATAGAATGACTCCTCCCTCCGTCTGCCTTCCGGTGAAAAACCGAACACTAGTTCCAGTAGTGACCGCCTCCGGCATCGCCTACCGCGGACGGGCAGGGGCATGGCGGACATGGTGAGCGACGTCGGGCCGGTGGGGGCTTATGAGGATATGGCGAGTTGGGTCACGGTTGCACCGGAGAAGGCCGGGAAACAGTACTTATAGGGGGAAGGTAGCGCGACGGTCATCGGAATTCAATGCATAATGGCTTAGCGTGCCAGCTTGCCGTGGAAAACTAGAGAAACTGAAATTATGACTGTGCCGTCCAGTCCCGTCTGGGTCGCACGCCGGCATGGCAGTCAAACGAGTGCACTCGAATCATCTCCCTCCTTGTCAATAATGATTCCACGGATTTAAAAAGCCCGCAACAATTAAAGCATATCTTTTTTCGCATCAGTTAGCTGCCTTAATTATGGCCGGCTGCATGCAGGCACCCAGAATCGCTCATAGGCAGTACGCGAAGCATCATGCAACGAGTCGCAGCTAAGGGCACGCATGCATCCACTTAAATTGCTATAATTAATTAGGCTTAAACTTATGCGTGCCGTTAATTATTTCCATGCCTTGGTCTTGCTGCTTTGCTCACGGGACTAATAAACCCGGACGGAGGGAGTACCTTGGTTACTGAGAGGTCTGAATTAAGCCCTGCAAACCGGAAAGGAGGTACTAGTATGTGCGTCATCCGCTATTTATTCGTGTAGGATCGAGTAGGTCGTTTCTTGAATTGAGCCCTGCAAACCGGAAAGGAGGTAGTACGTGCGTGATCCGCTATTTATCCGTGTAGGATCGATAGTGTAGCTTGTCAGTTTCTTCAGAGGTAGGCATTTTTATCCGTGTAGGATCGATAGTGTAGCTTGTCAGTTTCTTCAGAGGTAGGCATTTTTATTCAAAAAATTGCCACTTCGCATCTTGCGTTGCAAATAAAACTGCCAGGAGCACATTTTTAGGCTAGCTAATGATCGATCAGTAACTTGTAAACATTGAGCGAACAGAAATAAGTAACTGTTAATGCATCTCAATGATTCACAGATCATATACAAATATGTAGCTCCAAAAGCAAAGATCAGCCACTTTGGATCTTGCCTCGCAACTAAAACTAACTAGTACGATTCCCATACATAAGATCAACATGTTAATGCATCTCAATGATTCACAGATCATATACGAATATGTAGCTCCAAAAGCAAAGATCTAGAAAAAACATCTGTTCTTCCTACTAACATGGATGCTTCTCTTGGCCAACATTCAGTACAGACTGGAAGACAAATTTGTTTGTGAAGTCTACAATTCCTCTTGCAAACGTAAGTGGTTTCACCAATAGTTGGAACCATGAGAATGAACCACACATGATGGAGGAACATCCACTACAATATGATTTGGTCTTCTCTCGATCACACCGCGAGACTATTTTCGGAATACAAACTTTAACTTAGCCAAAATGATGCCCATTGTATAATCAAACCAAAGCAATGAAGCACCTAGTGTTGGCCAGTAAATAGTACAGTACTACTTTTTTGCAGTCCATGAAGTGACTATCCAATCTTTGTGTCTATTTTCAAATGGCGCTGCATGCAGTGACTACACTATTCTCTTGTGCAGTTCAACCAAAATTGAGGACACTTTGTTTGTTTGCCAAACAGCAACGGGCAGACATCTCTGTCTGCACAAATATCAAGCAGCTAGTAAACATATACCACACCATGTATTTTCGGTTTAAACATGTCTCTTCCGCTTAGCATCTGTCATGTTCTGCACTGGACAATCTGATACAGTTATGTTTTGCCCTGGACAATTTCATACTGAATTGATTTGCTGGTTCAGAGCAGAAATATAGCGCCTATTCTTCATCAGACCAAGGATATCCATGTTCGCAGTGATGGAAGAGGTAAAATCGATACAACCGAAGTTGAGCATCCAATCATTGAATCATGTCCTGCACCTCCAATGTAGGTCCACCCTGCCAATAAATTCACATGCAAACCACTAGTATTACTATCTAATGATAGTACAAAAAGAGTAGCAAGATATAGCAAACCATGTACCTTCGTAATGAACAGCTCATAGTGCCACCAATTGGATATAAAGGTTTGGAAAAAAACATGCTCGTAATGTTGAACCAGTTGGACTTTTTGTGCAGTTCCACTAAAATCGAGCATCCCTGTTTGCATAGATATTGAAAGTGTGATTACTATAAAAGTGGCACTAGTTGAAGCATAGACTCACAAATATAAGATTCCAATTTCTTAATGGGAAAAGGTAGCAAGACTGTTTCTAACCACCTGTTTGAAGGAATAAATAAAGCAACATCGGCTGATGTCAGGAAGGCATACATAGTTTTTTCTGAAAAACTGAGCCATTCCTGACCTTTCCTCTTCTTTTAAGCAAAATTTGTGTAGTTCTACTAAAATAAAATGCCATCACCCCTTGACAATTCTGTTACACTATACAAAAGGAAATGACTTAACATTACATCATGATGTCAGGTATGTAGTCGACAGGAATTAGAGACAAACATACAGACCTCCTCCGATAACATAATGAACATTAATTTTAACAAAGGTGTGACTAGCTTTACCGGGATAGTTTGAGTGAACTCTACACCCTCTGTTACTTAATATAAGACGTTTTCGCGGTTTAACTTAAAGTACCCAAACATCTAGTATTTAGAAAAACAGCTAGTAGTTTTCTTAAGAACATATCTGGGCAAGCTTGCCACATTTTATTTATGTCCATACACTAATGCAACACCATTCGAATACTACAAAAATACACTAATCCAATGGCTAGTGCAACAGTAGAGTAGTTAGTTTATTACAGGGTACAATACAATGGTTTTACTGAACAAATTTCAATAAACTCTAGCACTGGAAGGTTTCTGAAAGTGCTAGTTATTGACTAGAGGGGGGCGGGGTGAATAGGCGATTTTTATAAAAGTCTTCAAAACATGGAAGTTTCAAAGACAAACAATAGAAATGACCTAATTGATATGCAACGGAAGATAAACTACAACAAGCAAGCCATAGTCAAGTATGCAATAATGTGAAAGTACAAAGACTAATAGCAGCTTGGTAGTAAGGATCAGGATGGAAGATAGTATGAAGCCAATCAACAATAACAATCAAGCAATGAAGTCAAACAGGTATGACAAACAGGCAATGACTTCACGAAGACAAACTTAAGGTAAAGGGAGTTAGAGGATAGAACCAGTCACTTGTTGAAGACACAAGATTTGTTGGACCAGTTCCAGTTGCTGTGACAACTGTACATCTGGTTAGGGAGGCTGAGATTCAACTCAGAAGACCGCATCTTCACCTTATTCCCCTTGAGCTAAGGACACACAGTCCTCGCCCAATCACTCTGGTAAGTCTTCAAGGTAGACTTCCGAACCTTCACAGACTTTGTTCACCGGTGATCCACAATGACTCTTGGATGCTCAGAACACGACGCCTAACCGGCTGGAGGATACACAGTCCTGAAGTGTAATAAGTCTTCAGGTCACACAAACAGAAAGACTTCAGTGATGCCTAACACTCTTTGGCTCTGGGTGTTTGGGCTTTGTCCTCGCAAGGATTTCTCTCTCTCAAAGGCTTTGAGGTGGGTTGCTCTCAAACGACAAAAGCCATAAACTAACTCTGAGCAGCCACCAATTTATGGTGTAGGGGGTGGGCTATTTATAGCCACAAGGCAACCCGACCTGATATGTCTGAAATGACCCTGGGTCACTAAGGAACTGACACGTGTTCCAACGGTCAGATTTCAAACACACACGGCAACTTTACTTGGGCTACAAGCAAAGCTGACTCATCCAGCTCTGGATAAGATTTTCTCTCATTGTCTTCGCTCGAAGACATAGGATTTGGGTTGAGCATCACTTCAGTCAATCTGACTTTGTTCACTTCGACCCCA
This sequence comes from Triticum aestivum, assembly GCF_018294505.1. Taxonomy (NCBI): domain Eukaryota; kingdom Viridiplantae; phylum Streptophyta; class Magnoliopsida; order Poales; family Poaceae; genus Triticum; species Triticum aestivum. Next base: position 200,652,393 of record NC_057798.1, read on the forward strand.
CTTAACAGTACGGTGGTTCCTATGACTCAAAAAAGAAGAAAAGGAAACAACGAAACAACATAGTCTTCGCGCTCCATAATCTTCACTCATTGTCTTCTCATGTCATAGTCTTCAATGTGAATATCTTCACATACCACCATTGTCGTCAATGTCTTCATACACTTTTAGGGGTCATCTCCGGTAGGTAAACCGAATCAATGAGGGACACTACCTGCGTTATCCTGCAATTCTCACAAACGCATTAGTCCCTCAACCAACTTTGTCGTCAATACTCCAAAACCAACTAGGGGTGGCACTAGATGCACTTACAATCTCCCCCTTTTTGGTGATTGATGACAAACTGGTTGAAGTTTTCAACGGGAATGAAGTATGTGAAATTGTAAAGGATAGGGTATTGTCTTCATAAGTGGCAAGGGCTCCCCCTGAAGATGTGCATATAAGTAATTTGCTTTTGGAATGCAAATGCACATGGCAGGTTGTACTTGTGGAGATCCTCTTCAACTTATGAAGATAATTCATCATGCATGAAATGATATAACTAAAAGAATGACATGCATAATGGAAAATGGACGTCTGCAGAATGATCCAAGTGCGGAATGATCTAAGTGCGGAAGTTATCATCGCACATGAAAGAGCAAATAAGTAGCAGATGACCATCGAGTTTAAGTGTTACAACTCAACGAACGAAATGTATCAAAAGCAAGAGTTGTAACCACTAGGCAAAATATAAAGCAGCCGCCCATATGAACCCGCTTGAAGACTATCAAACTCATATGTCTCCCCCTTTTGTCAGTAATGACCAAAAAGGTTTGAAGACATAGAGCATCTACTCGTCCTCATGAGGAGTAGGTGAAGTAGCAGGGTTGTCGTTGTTGGTTGGCGGTGCAGACGAACTTGGTGCAGTGTCGATGCGTGCAGAAGTAGGGGGTGGTGAAGTAGCATCGTCTTCATCATCGATCACATTGGCATTCACAGTTGCCGCGGAGGAAGAATAGTCAGAGTCTTCAAGGGATGGAGTTCGACGTAGGACAGCATTCCGTGGAGGAGTGGAGTCAAACTTGAATCTTTCAGTGAAGCCATCGTCTTGAAGATCTGCTTCAGCACTGAGCAATGTCAAACACTTCCATGATCGCCAACAGGTTTCGTGAGTGACAAATGCATTCTTGGTGGCAAGATTTTGAATGCGATTTACGTCCACCAAGAGGCTTTGCATCTGTCGCTTGAGCCAAAAGTGATGCTTGTCTTGTTTCTGATGCAGTGCCACAAGAAGTTCTCGGTCATTTAGGACCCGAGAGCGCTTCTTTGGCCTTTGAGCAATTGTGCTCTCAGTAGCTTCAGTTGGTGCATGATGAGGCAGACGAGTGTTTCCAGCCATCGGATAGACACGAGTTACATCTTGGACTCCTTCCATAGGCTGAGTGAAGCTTTGGTGGTCAGCATTTTGAAGACAAAGAGCCTTCTTGGCAGGCTCAGGGTATATGGCTTCAACTGACATATCAACCTCTGGTAGAAAGATCACATGATTGCGAGCAGAGGGCTGATAGTTGATAGCAGAGTGTAGCTTAATGAGGCGCATGACCCATGGAGCATAGAATTTCAGGCCAAAAAGGTCAGATCCAGATGCGGCCAGTTGCCGGAGGAAGAAATTTTGTGCATTGAAGCTGATGCCATTGAGATGTAAAAGACCAATGTCTTCATGGCTCCTTCAAGTTTTGCAACTGATGAATGCCCTTTGATAGGCCATAGAGTCCGCCTTATGATGTGACATATTGTGTGCGGCAGATACTCAAGGTCATCAACAAAGAACTCCTTTGGGTATTCAGCGTCATGTGGCAATGGCTTCATATTGCTCAACATCTGGCTCATGTTGGGTTCTGGCTTATGGAAGATGCTCTCCAGTGCATTGCGGTGGTTTTGACAACCAGGTTCGTACACCTCTCCGGGAGTGGATAACCCTGTAAGCTCAATGATGTCAAGAGCTTTGGCTTCATGATGAACATTTCCTGTCATCCACTCGAGAACCCATGTTTTTATATCCCTGTTGTAGCCGCGAATGTGGAGGGTAGCATAGAATTGAAGCAGAAGTTCCCCATTCCAATGTTCTTTGTCTGTCACAAAGCTAAGCAGACCTGCATCATGAAAGCAGTCAAGTGCTTCGTCTAAGCATGACAGTCCCGCAATGGCTTTAGTGTCGAGGCGCATATGAGGGAAAATGCGCCCTTGATCATACAGAACACAGGAGTAATAGCTTCGTTGCTGATGACTCCAGAAACGATCAGATGATATTCTTGGCCTTGAGTAAGGGTTCTTTGAGCTGTCAAAGAAGGTGTTGTGGCTTTTGAAGCCATTTGCATTGAAGGACCCTGTAGAAGTGGTAGTAACTGGAAACCTTGGCAGTCTTGGCTTTGGTTTCTGGACCTGAGGCCTATGCTCAATGTGATAATCAAACTGAGGACCAGAGACATGAGGCGGAGGGACCAGAATGGGCCATCTGACAGTGTTAGCTGGCCATGGCTGTATGCTTGCTCAATTGTATGGGGCCTTGGTGGCGGAACAGGAGCAGTGGCAACAACAGTGGCTTCAGGCTGTACATCAGAAGCTTCAGGAGCAGTTGGAGCATTGGCTTCTGGCATATTGGTTGGTGCAGGCTCCACACTAGCTTTAGTCATGACAACGTCATGGGCTTCATTTGTGTTGGTGGGGGCAGCCTCAAGATTTTCAACCTCCACTTGATGAGCTGGAGGGTCTGGCACTGGCATGTTCACTTCAGGAACAACTTCTTCAGTAATGGGGGGAGTAGGGACATGTCCTTCTTCTTGTTCGTCATTGGCTGATGCAGCCGGATTGTCTTTAGCAGCTTTGGATTCAGACACGGAGATATTCACAGTTGGAGTGGCATCTAGAAACACTTGATGTGCAACAGATTGGTGGTGCTCTTCTCCTTCTGGAACACTCGGAAGAGGGGCTTGAGGCCTTGGTCCTTTGCAAAGCCTTTGTAATACAGGCGACGCCTTTGGAGATGGAGTTGGCTGGGTCTCATCCACTTCAACTTCCACAGGTGGTGTGACTTGTTGTTGTTGGGGAGTACTGGGGGAGTCTTGTTGTTGTGGGCGATCAGCCCATGATGCGTCCTGAGCAATTGGCGTCAGAGGACGACCAATGCTGATGATTTCGCTGTTCGTGAGAACAGGCGATGATACCAAGTTGTGCTCGATCTGAGGAAGAACGTCATCATCTTCAACATTGTCATGGTGACCAATGTCTTCAGCAGCGATGGGATCAACTGCTGGAATGTCTTCAGCTTCATAATCCTCTATGAAAGCAGGCTCATGAACAATCGTCCGTTGTTCTTGGTGTTCAGGTGCAGGGCGAACCACTGAGATAGGTTCAACAACTAAGGGCTCTATGGGAGCAGCCCGATTCTTCTTGATCTTGCGCTTCTTCTTGGAGGGAGCAGCATCAGAGGCTTCTGAGGTTTTCCTTTTTCTGGCTTTAGCCTCTGCAGCCCTCGTCTTCTTCTGTTCTGAAGCGGTTGACATGGCCTTTGGCTTTGAGCTAGTCATGCTGCCTGGGAAGACTATGCGAGGTTCATCCTGACTCGAAGGTGCAGGTTGGACAGTTGATAGCTTCTTATTCTTTGCAGCCATTCCGGGGTCGATGTCAGGACGACCATGAGCCTTACGCTTCTCAGCCTCATTGTAGGCTAGCACACACTTGTCAGCCAGATTCTTCATGCGCTCTCGAGAGCCTCGAGCTTCTTCACGCTTCTTGTGAAAGGCTTCTTTGAGCTCGTGCAGCATGATCTTGAAGTTTTTGACATCTTGCACGCTGAGCGTGGTCACATGCTTCTTGAACTGAGCCTTTTCATAGTCAATCTTGTGCTTCAGTTCGACGATGCGCTGAGCAATAGCTAGCTCAAAAGCAATAGCGCCATTAAATGAGACGCTGAGGCTAATGGGAAGTTGCAAATCATCAAAGCTGAGATTTGGTGTGTCAAACCACTCATCAATGAAGTTATGGATGATTGCCACGTCAAAGAGAGGCAAATTATTGAAGATCTCTGCTTCTTCCTTGCTCTTGATCAGTTTCTCAAGAGCATCATCTGCAAGATCGTCATCGCTAGACAGATCAATGTGCTCTTCACGCAGAATGGCAGCAGGAGTCAATGTCTGATCAATATTCTTGATGATTTTCTTTTTCTTCTCCGTCTTCTTGGAGATGCGTGAAAGATCTTCAGACTGCACACTGTCTTCAGGAGGTGCAGTGGCCAGGTGGCTTCACACGTGAAGCTTTTGGAGGTGCAGCTGATTGTGAAGCCTTAGTTTTCTTTGGCTTCTGCGGCCTTGGAGGAGGAGCTGGGGCTTCATCAGTATCAGCATCATTATCAGAATGATCTACTCTGGCACCCTGAACCAAGATGTATGTGATGAGGCCATCAAGGTTTGAAAAGGGGCCAATGACATTGGGTTCTGCATCATGTGAGCCGTCAACACGGGGAGCAGAGGGACCATGGTTGAAGTCTAATCCCAATGACTTCTTGTTTTCCTTGGCCGATGCCTTTGCGTGCTGGAAGTTGCGCTTGAAGAGATTATCGTCACGACACCAGAGCAGTGATGATGGGTCGGCATTTTCAGGCTGAGGTCCACGGACCATACAAGGATAGAAATCCTGTGCAACAGCTTCAGCTCTGTTCTTGGGTGGAAGGCCTCGATAGAGAATATCACCCCAAGGACTTTTGATAGGATTCTTCTCAGCATATTCCTGGGTCACGAACTTGTACTTGAACCATTGTTCAGCCCAATATCGTTGAATCCATTGGATTCGGGTCTTGCGCTGATTATAATCCTCTTCAGGATCTGTCTTGTAGATTTCTGCGAGGTCATCAGGCAAATCTTTTGATGTTCCCCCTCGATGCTGTCTGCCACCCTTCCTCACTGACTTCTCTACAACCATGAAATTCAAACTGAATGGCTTCAATACGTTCAAAGGCTTCAAGGGCTTTCGCTTGCTGGTCAAACAGGAACTAGCTTCAGGAGAGTTAATGTGTTGCTGTAGGAATTCTGCAAACGAATGCAGACTATGAGAACCAAGGAATTCTCCCACGGACATGTACCTGTGACAGCATAAGAGATGCGAGGGAAGGGGAAGAGGTCATATGCATTCTCAGAAGATTTGAAGATAAATCAGTTTGAAGACATTGACCTCATCATGCGAAGACATTCACTTATATGTTGAGAGTTGGTTCCAGATTTGTACGAATCCGTGAATAAGTACAAGTGAGGAATCTAACTAGATATGAAGCTTAAGTGAATATACTAAGTAGTATGAGATGCAGACAGAGTAGATCTAACATCGTATAGGTAGAAACCAATTTTGGTAAATATGATGAATCATTGAGGATCAAAAAGATGGTAAAAATAGAGTTATATTTACCACAACAAGAACTGCTAGATGGGATGAATAGGAGACGAGCAGTTCAATCTACCGTGCCCTAACTTGGCGACGGAGGACACCTACGGCGGCGGCGGAGAGGACGATGTCCGCGGCCGGCGTAAGGACGGCGTCGGAGAAGTCGTGGCAGCTAAGCGCTTCGTCGCCGGCGCCGTCGCGAGCTAGCGGTGGCGCTAGGGTTTTGACGAGGTGGAGAGGTGGAAGAAAGTTTTCTTGACCGCAGGGGACACGTATTTATAAGAAGGTGTGCCGCATAGCGCAATTACGCAGGTGCCCCTGCCTGTTCACATCTGAGGGACACATGGCAAGCATGCAACATACTCAGAGTTGTCCCACGTTCCCACGCCCGCCAAATTTGTCGGATGGTTGTTCCAGCTTCTCCGGATTTCAACAATAATGATGAATCATTTAAAAAGACTTGATGTTTGTCTCTGTGTCTTCTGCTGACAAGGATGCAGAGAAGACATTCGACAATTTCAATAGAATGCATATGATTTGGACAGATAGATTTTGAGATAGTAAGCATAGAGAGATTAGGGTCTGATCACATTCACTTAGTTCAAAAGATTCAACAAGGAAGACATAGCTATAAGTGAATGCTGTAGAGGACAGAATACTAATATATATATATATGAGAAAGCAATCAAATCGGCACAGTGAAGTAAATCATGAAAATAAGTTGAAAGTTGAAGACAAATCAAATGCGAAGATATTGCAACAATAACGCCATGAGTGAAACACTTCAAACCAAGAAATTTGGTGGTGGCGTTACCCACCGTATAGGAAGTATTAGACCCAGACACGGCGCACAATTATCGTTGCGCTCCGAAGTCAAATTCCACGTTAATGTATTCACACTCAGAATGTAAGTCTTCATTGATTGAAGATATACTTTACTTCGTGTGTTGCACATCTAAGTCATCAATATGCATAAGTGTTAGGATGTGTGCCTGATCACAGGACATTTGAGGATTCCAAGATATTTAGCTCATACCGTAACTTGCAAAACCTTTTCTCATCCAAGGGCTTTGTGAAGATATCTGCCAGTTTCTCTTCAGTGTTGACGTGAATGATGTCAATATCTTTCTTCATGACATGATCTCTGAGAAAGTGATGACGAATTTCAATGTGCTTTGTCTTCGAGTGCTGGACTGGATTGTTGGCAATCTTGATGGCGCTTTCGTTATCGCAGAAGGGAGGTACTTGTTTCAGATTGATGCCATAGTCCTTGAGAGTTTGCTTCATCCACAGAAGCTGAGCGCAGCAAGATCCAACAGCAATGTATTCAGATTCAACAGTTGAGAGTGATACACAATTTTGCTTCTTTGAAGACCAACAGACAAGTGATCGTCCCAGAAAGTGACATGTGCCTGATGTAGACTTGCGATCAACCTTGTCTCCAGCATAATCAGCATCCGAGAATCCAACCAAGTCAAATCTTGAGCCCTTTGGATACCATAATCTGAGTGTTGGGGTGTAAGCCAAATATCTAAGAATTCGCTTCACAGCTAAGTGATGCGATTCCTTTGGTGCCGCTTGGAATCGAGCACACATGCAAACACTAAGCATAATATCTGGCCTAGATGCACATAGGTAAAGTAAGGAACCAATCATGGAGCAGTATACCTTTTGATCGAACTCTTTACCATTGTCGTCGGGACCAAGATGGTGTTTGGCTGGCATTGGCGTTGTGTAACCTTTGCAATCTTGCATTCCAAACTTCTTCAGATAGTCTTTGAGATATTTTTCTTGAGATATGAAGATGCCATTCCTTTGCTGATGAATTTGAATACCAAGGAAGAACTTCAGCTCACCCATCATGGACATCTGATATTGCTCTTGCATCATGTATCCAAACTCATCACTATACTTCTGGTTGGTGCAGCCAAAGATAATGTCATCCACATATATTTGGCACACAAACAGTTCACCATCATATGTCTTCGTGAAGAGTGTGGGATCGAGGGAACCAGGTTTGAAGCCTTTGCTCTTCAGGAAGTCTTTGATCGTATCATACCAAGCGCGAGGATCTTGTTTGAGGCCATACGGTGCTTTGTTTAGCTTGTACACCATATCAGGATGTTTTGGATCTTCAAAGCCAGGTGGTTGAGCAACGTACACTTCTTCTTCTATCTTGCCGTTGAGGAATGCACTCTTCACATCCATTTGATATAGTAGGATGTTGTGGTGGTTAGCATAGGCTAGCAGTATGCGAATAGCTTCAAGCCTAGCCAAAGGAGAAAATGTTTCATCGAAGTCAATTCCTTCAACTTGAGTGTATCCTTGAGCCACAAGACGTGCTTTGTTTCTGACGACTTGACCATGCTCATCTTGCTTGTTTCGATATATCCATTTTGTGCCAATAATGCTATGCTTGTGAGGGTCAGGGCGCTTGACAAGTTCCCAAACATTATTTAGCTTGAACTGTTGAATTTCTTCTTGCATGGCTTGAATCCATTCAGGTTCCATAAAGGCTTCAGCAACTTTCTTGGGTTCTGATATTGACACAAATGAAAAATGCCCATAGAAATTTGCTAACTGTGTTGCTCTTGAGCGAGTAAGTGGACCAGGCGCATTGATGCTATCAATTATCTTCTCAATTTGTACTTCATTAGCAACACGAGGATGAACTGGATGAAGACCTTGCTCTTGCTGATCATTGTCATCATTGGGACGATTGTCTTTGGTCTGAGCATTGTCTTTAGGTTGGTTTGGTGCAGAGATCATAAGTTCCTCTTCAGGCTGTGCTTCAGAGGGCATGATTTCACCTGTTCCCATCAGCTTGATTGATTCGCTGGACGGAGCTTCATCAAGTGTACTTGGCAGGAGCTCTCTTTGTGAACCATTGGTTTCATCAAATCGTACGTCCACAGTTTCAACGATTTTGTAGTGATAGAGGTTGAAGACTCTGTAAGAGTGCGAGTCCTTTCCATAACCGAGCATGAAGCCTTCATGAGCTTTAGGTGCAAATTTTGACTTGTGATGTGGATCCTTGATCCAGCACCTAGCACCAAAGACTCTGAAGTAGCTGACATTTGGATTCTTGCCAGTAAGGATCTCATAGGATGTTTTGCTCAGAAGCTTGTGGATGTAAACACGGTTGATGATGTGACATGCTGTATCAATAGCTTCAGGCCAGAACTTTCTTGGTGTCTTGTACTCGTCGAGCATTGTTCGATCCATCTTAATGAGGGTTCTGTTCTTGCGCTCTACAATGCCATTTTGTTGAGGTGTGTATGGAGCAGAAAACTCATGAGTGATTCCCATTGTATCCAGATAAAGATCAAGCCCGGTGTTCTTGAATTTAGTGCCGTTATCACTTCTGATATGCTTGATCTTGACGCCATAATTGTTCATGGCTCGATTGGCGAAGCGTCTGAAGACATCTTGTACTTCAATCTTGTAGAGAATTATGTGCACCCATGTATATCTTGAGTAGTCATCAACAATGACGAAGCCATAGAGACAAGCTGTTGTTGTGAGGGTAGAGTAGTGAGTAGGGCCAAATAAGTCCATGTGTAACAGCTCGAAGGGCTGAGATGTCGTCATGATTGTCTTCGAGGGGTGCTTTGCCCTAGTCATCTTTCCATCTTCGCAGGCACCACACAAATGATCTTTCTTGAACTTGACACCCTCGATGCCTATGACATGCTTGTTCTTGACGAGTGTGTGTAAGTTCCTCATGCCAGCATGCCCCAGCCTCCGAAACCAGAGCCAACATTCTAAAGCTTTTGGAAGAAGACATACGACAAGCTGTGGACCTACTGAGAAATCTACCATGTATAGATCATCTTTCCGATACCCTTCAAAGACTAGAGACTTGTCAGATTCCATTAGTACAAGGCAACGATATTTTCCGAATAGCACAATCATGTTCAAGTCACAAAGCATTGAGACAGACATTAAGTTGAACCCAAGGGATTCAACAAGCATCACTTTATCCATGTGTTGATCCTTCGAGATCGCAACTCTACCTAGACCCAATACCTTGCTTTTACCAGTGTCAGCAAATGTGATGTGACTCTTGTCGGATGGACGTAAAGTTGAGTCCATGAGAAGAGTTCGATCACCAGTCATATGATTAGTGCATTCGCTGTCCATAATCCATTCTGAAGCACGAGGTGTCATACCCTACAGTGCAGTTAGGAGGATAGGCTTCACAAGGTATGTTGTGAAGCATAAGCATTTGACGCACACAAGGATTATCACAGCTTAGATCAAGGTTAGAACACACAGTATGACAGGTAAGCGATTCACATGTGAAATACACAGTGAGTCATTTTATCATGCGTCCCTTAATGTGTTTTAGGTCCCCAGCAATAGTATTGGACGCCTTTGATTGCTGGCTAGAGACCATATTCTGCAAAAGAGAGTTAATTCTTCTTCACCACCCACATCTTCAGGGGTGGCTTAGAAGCAATGAGTCTAAGTGCAGCATCTGAGAATTTCGGCTTTGAAGCCCTAGCAAATAGCCTTGCAGGAGATGAATGATACTCATATGAATAAGCAGAAAAGTTCTTAGTCCTATGAACATAGTGGTTTGAAGACACACGTTCATATTCATAAGTTTGAGTACGATTTCCCTGCAAAACATTGGCGTTAGGGTGACTCAGGTGAGTCCTGTATCTGTATGAAGCCGTTGGACCATATGACACCTTAGGTCTGGGGTTTGTCTTCTTCCCTGGTGGTGTCATGATGACATTACTTGGAAGATTCTCAAGACAGCTTTTGGGAACCCAGATCTTCTTCATAGGTGGTCCATTCCTACAGTTAGTACCAATATACCTGGCAAACACTTCACCATTCTGATTTTTGAACAGTTTATAGTTTGCATCAAAGGATTCATCAATGATAATAGGATTAGCACAGGTAAAGCCAGATAAAGTGGATGGATCCACTGAAGGTTCCTTTGCAGCAACCCATGTGGTTTTGGGATACTGCTCAGGCTTCCAGTAGGAACCATCAGCATTCATTTTCCTCTCGAACCCAACACCCTCTTTCCTAGGGTTTCGGTTCAGAATCTGCTTTTTGAGGACATCGCAATGTTTCTGATGTCCTTTCAGACTTTTATACATCCCTATTTCAAGCAATGTCTTCAACCTAGCATTTTCATCAGCAATAGTAGTGGTATCCTCAATAGAGGGGTTAGCTACCACATCAGTAGTTGAAGACAAAGCAACAGTAGCAGAAGTGGAACATTCAACAACAGAGGTAGCGTTATCACGCTCAATGCATTTCAGACATGGTGGTTCAAATCCATCCTGAGCGGAACTGACCTGTTGAGCGCGAAATGACTCATTCTCTTTTTGAAGATCTTCATGAGCCGCTTTCAATTTCTCAAGCTCTTGCTTCCTTTGAAGATAATCATAGGAGAGCTTTTCATAAGTGGTTGAGAGCGTCTCATGAAGACTTTCAAGTTCTTGGTACCTAGCATGAAGCTTTTTTATGTCTTCAACTAAGGACTGTGAACGTGTCATTTCCGCGTCCAACAGGTCATCGCTTTTGTCTAACAGTTTTTGAGTATGTTCCATAGCCCTTTGTTGTTCAGTAGCAATTTTAGCAAGTGTTTTGTAGCTGGGTTTGGGTTCACAATCAGAGTCATCTTCACTTGATGTTTGAAAGTAAGCATCACGTGATTTTACCTTGGCACCACGTGCCATGAAGCAGTAGGTGGGAGCAGGATCGTCCATGTCATCAGCTTCAGCGTTGGTGTGGAAGTCATTGTCTTCAGTGTTGAAGATGGACTTGGCAACATTGGCTGTGGCTAGAGCCAGACTTGCAACGCCAGGGTCGGACTCTTCTTCAGACTCCACCTCCGCCTCCTCAGAAGCAGACTCCTCCTCTGAATCCATTTCCTTGCCAACAAAAGCACGAGCCTTGCCAAATGAGCTCTTCTTATTCTTCTTCTCATTGTCCCACTGTGGACACTCAGAGATATAGTGTCCAGGTTTCTTGCACTTGTGACATGTTCTCTTCTTGTTGTCATGAGTGGAAGCTTCATCATTTCTTGAGCTAGATCGTGAAGACTTTCTGAAGCCCTTCTTCTTGGTGAACTTCTGGAACTTCTTCACAAGCATGGCAAGTTCCTTTCCAATGTCTTCAGGATCATCAGAACCACAGTCAGATTCTTCTTCAGATGAGGAAACAACTTTTGCCTTCAAAGCGCGAATTCGTCCATAATTGGGACCATAGATATCTCTTTTCTCAGACAGCTGGAACTCATGTGTGTTGAGCCTCTCAAGTATATCAGACGGATCGAGTGTCTTGAAGTCAGGGCGTTCTTGTATCATGAGGGCAAGGGTGTCAAAGGAGCTGTCAAGTGATCTTAGTAGTGTCTTGACGATTTCATGCTTGGTAATATCAGTGGCGCCAAGAGCCTGAAGCTCATTTGTGATGTCGGTGAGGCGATCAAACATGAGCTGGACATTTTCATTGTCGTTTATCTTGAAGTGGTTGCGAAGAACACTGATCCTTTGGTCTCTCTGTGTAGAGACGCCTTCGTTGACCTTGGATAGCCAGTCCCAGACTAGCTTCGACGTTTCCAGAGCACTCACACGGCCATACTGTCCTTTGGTCAGATGACCACAGATGATGTTCTTTGCAGTGGAGTCCAGTTGAATGAACTTCTTGACATCAGTAGGGGTGACACCTTCACCAGTTTTGGGAACGCCGTTCTTGACGACATACCAGAGGTCGACATCAATGGCTTCAAGATGCACGCGCATCTTATTCTTCCAGTAGGGATATTCAGTTCCATCGAACACAGGACAAGCAGCGGAGACTTTGATTATCCCTGCAGTCGACATAGCTAAACTCCAGGTGGTTAAACCGAATCACACAGAACAAGGGAGTACCTTGCTGTGATACCAATTGAAAGTGCTAGTTATCGACTAGAGGGGGGGGGGGTGAATAGGCGATTTTTATCAAAGTCTTCAAAACGTGGAAGTTTCTAAGACAAACAATAGAAATGACCTAATTGATATGCAGCGGAAGATAAACTACAACAAGCAAGCCATAGTCAAGTATGCAATAATGTGAAAGTACAAAGACTAATAGCAGCTTGGTAGTAAGGACCAGGATGGAAGATAGTATGAAGCCAGTCAACAATAACAGTCAAGCAATGAAGTCAAACACGTATGACAAACATGCAATGACTTCACGAAGACAAACTTAAGGTAAAGGGAGTTAGAGGATAGAACCAGTCACTTGTTAAAGACACAAGATTTGTTGGACCAGTTCCAGTTGCTGTGACAACTGTACATCTGGTTAGGGAGGCTGAGATTCAACTCAGAAGACAGTGTCTTCACCTTATTCCCCTTGAGCTAAGGACACACAGTCCTCGCCCAATCACTCTGGTAAGTCTTCAAGGTAGACTTCCAAAACTTCATAGACTTCGTTCACCGGCGATCCACAATGACTCTTGGATGCTCAGAACGCGACGCCTAACCGGCTGGAGGATACATAGTCCTCAAGTGTAATAAGTCTTTAGGTCACACAAAAAGAAAGACTTCACTCATTCCTAACACTCTTTGGCTCTGGGTGTTTGGGCTTTGTCCTCTCAAGGATTTCTCTCTCTCAAAGGCTTCGAGGTGGGTTGCTCTCAAACGACAAAAGCCGTAAACTAACTCTGAGCAGCCACCAATTTATGGTGTAGGGGGTGGGCTATTTATAGCCACAAGGCAGCCCGACCTGATATGTCCGAAATGACCCTAGGTCACTAAGGAACTGACACATGTTCCAACGGTCAGATTTCAAACACACACGATAACTTTACTTGGGCTACAAGCAAAGCTGACTCATCCAGCTCTGGATAAGATTTGCTCTCATTGTCTTCGCTCAAAGACATAGGATTTGGGTTGAGCATCACTTCAGTCAATCTGACTTTGTTCACTTGGTGGTACCTATGTCTCAACAAAGAAGAAAAGGAAACAACAAAACAACATAGTCTTCGCGCTCCATAGTCTTCACTCATTGTCTTCTCATGTCATAGTCTTCAATGTGAATATCTTCACATACCACCATTGTCGTCAATGTCTTCATACATTTTTAGGGGTCATCTCCGGTAGGTAAACCGAATCAATGAGGGACTCTACCTATGTTATCCTGCAATTCTCACAAACGCATTAGTCCCTCAACCAACTTTGTCGTCAATACTCCAAAACCGACTAGGGGTGGCACTAGATGCACTTAAAGTTTCTATAAGAATTAACAATACAAAATGTAAAGGTAACAAGTTTCATCATTGGTATACTAGCTATGCATGAGCATTAAACCAAATACAAAAGTCTGAAGGTAACTAGCATTATTAACTAATGACAGTATAAAAAAATTGCAAACCATGTACCTCCAAGGTAAATATCATTTCGAACTCGGGGGGACCTTAAAAATTGATATCCCAATCTTGATAATCAATCAAACATAAAAACTTGATCGAACAAATCAAGAGAACAACCGGAGGAGGAAGTGCCCACTCTTGACCTTTCCTCTTCTCCTCATAATTGTTTTCGCAGTTTAACCAAAATAAAATGACATCAGCGCCTTGGCATTTTGGTGACACTGTACAAAAAAAATTAACTTATCTCATGAAAGTGAGGTATGTAATCTATAAGCATTAACAGTGCAAAAATCTGAAGGTAGTAACAAGTTTCATTGTTGGTATACTGGCTGTGCAACAGCATTAGAATGCCTTAGCTAAAAAATCTTTAATACATCCACAATCAACAGCTAACCCTGAAATAATCCAGTGACATTAAATGGCACTGCTTAAATTTATCGGTGGCATTAGACTGAGAGCGGCATTAGTTAAATGTGGCTTCACTTTAGCAGTAGCATTGCTTGACTTGACTGCTGGCGTTATACTAACAGCCAAAAAGTGGCAATAAGAGCATGGGAGGCCCATTCGGACAGTGGGCGCACCAGTACGATGTACCTCCATGGACGCAGAGTGGTGAGGGAGGTATTGTTGCCCAGAGCAACAAATATCCAGGCAGCATATGTGGATTACGTCCCATTTTTGTTCTCTTTAGCCACCTTTTTCCCATGTGAGGACAACAAACCGATCGACCTGGTCATTCTCTATTGCATTGTCATGCCTTTCTACCCTTCTTCAACCAAGAGACATGAGACTCGTTCCTTAGCTACTGATTTTCCCCTTTTCAACCTAGATGCGGGTTCGATGCCTACTTTCTTGGACAGTACAGTCTCCCTTCCTTTCCTTATTCAACCCAGACATGGATTAGTCTGCATGAAGTAGGGTTTCCTTTAATAGTGCAAATTATGGTTTTCATCTGCGTGGCCAGCAGAGCAGAGGATAGCAAATTGGGAAGATGGTGGAGTGGAAAAAGATCCACATGCAACGACGTGGCAGATGGGGCAATAGAACAAGGGTATGGTTCGAAAAGAGGTAGCATACCTGAGGGTTGGCGGGAAGTGGCTTCACTCGTGGTCGTCGTCCTCCGCACACACTACAGCAGCAAGCTTGGGGATGGAGGACGTCCCGTGCGGGCGCTAGGTCTGAGAGGACGGCCTTGTCATCAGTGCGTGACCTCGCTCGCCGACGACGAGTGCGTCAATGTTGCACGTCCTTTTCTTCCCCGGCGGATCTGTGACCACCGGTGAGGAGGGAGAGAGGGGCCGTCTTTTTAGATCTGGAGAGAGGGTGGTAGTGTGATAAGCAAGTGGGCAGCCCTTGGCAAGAAAGCACTGAAGCTCCAGCCTATATATCTTTTTTATACTACTAGTACTGGAGGTGGAGTAGTGGTAGAGTAGTTTATATTTTCTTTGCGTACAATACCAGTTAGTCGTGCTTCAAAACTGAAAGTCACACCATTAAAAAAATAAAGGTCGATAACTAATGCGGCACCTCGGGCCAACACGGCCAGATCGCATTTTGCATGAGAAATTACACACCATGTTTCGTTGACATTTGGTCCCGTTCCAACATATCAGTGAGACGACGGCGAGTAGTAGGAGTATTTCCGAACCACCATGTAGGCCGGGGAGCCTCTTCGTGAACCGTGGCAAACTGGCAACCGTCCATCGACTCTTCGCCTTTCCCTCTCGATTTGGAACTGCTGTCGCATGCTCTTCCTCTCCCTCCTCCATTTTCCTTTAGCCCTTCACCCTTTCTTCTGCCATTGTTCGATCGTCTTCTCCATGGAGGGAACAGGCCAGAAACGACCCCGTTATTCTTGCCCCGATTTGAAAGATGATGTGGTGGAGGAACTCATTGATCGGTGCAACGTCATCACCTCGGCTAGCATGGCAGGTTCGTTCAAGCCCATTCTCGATTCAACTAATAACATCATTACAAGGAACCCAAGAGTCAAGGAGCGGTTTGATCTCTCCTATCTTCTTCGCTGTGACCCTGATGACTGGCGCCGGCACGACGGAGGCCTCGCCCTGTGCAATTTGATGCCGCTTGATAATGATACGTATTATGTTAAGATGCCATCGCTTGAGGGCAAGGCTTGGGCAGGCGCAAATGGAGATTGGGCTGTTTACATTGGGTCCAACTGCGAGTGGGAACTTGTGAATGTGTACACTCGTGACCAGGTTCAACTTCCAAAAATCTCAACAGACTGCCCAGAGGTTGAGCACACCAGTATTGTACGCACGTTCAAATACGATCATGGTGACTGTCTTCTATTGAAGATAGCAATTTGTCTAGTTCCCAACCGCTCTTGGAATTACAACAACTATGAAGTTGTTGCTATCTTCGACAAGCTTGTTGCCATCCTTGGTGGTTTGACTCGATGGTATTGCTCAAAAATCAGTTTCTGTACATGGATGAGTACTGTGATGCAATTCAATAGGAGGGCCTTGTGTTTGCTGCCACCACTCGTGGCACTGTTTTTGCATGAATCCTCGTAGTTTCGGTACGTTTGTCTTCCACCGTAATTATAATTGTTTCATCCACATGCATGCGGATTAGCAAGTTTCCCTTTACTAATTAACCTTCTTCTTGTGTTTCCAAGATCCAGTGAACATTCCACCACCCATACTTGAAAATTTTTATAACCAAGGGGGAGATGACGATGGTGATGATCACGAGCATGAGGACGAGCAGCGCCCATATACTTTGTGGTGCCTGGCAACTAATTCCGATGGATCACCTCTTCTTGTGTGTATACAGCCCACTGATGATGTTACTGCTAAGGAAGCAGGTGTAGTCTCCCATTGTCGCACTCTCCGGACCTATTCCAACACCCATTGCATGGTATTCGGGATGGATACTAGTATGCTAGCGCGAACTCCTTCTCTCTGGTACAGAATTGACAGTCTTGGAGAAAACTCGCTCTTCCTTTGACAAAACTATCCAATGATGGTGAAAGCCGATCCAACTGCTGTTGACACAACGTTACTACCATTTATGAGAAGCAACCGTGTCTATACCTCAGACATTTGGGTGGTTCCCTACCCTGGTACTGATATAGTAGGCCGCTTCAGCGTAGATGATCAGTCCTGCATTGGTCTCCAGATCGACAATGGATGGCTCGTCCCAGACAATCACTTGTGGTTCAAAGCAAGCATTTCCAATGCCGAGGAATGGTTGAGTTGAAGTTCATTTCATTGCCTGTTATTTGTTGTGTGGTGAAAACTTTAGTATTTATAATGTATCCTCGTTGTCGATGTGGGTTGATGACCTGTTGTATGTAATAAAATGATATGCCTGTGATAAACTTACTAAATTTATGAATGGCTTTCGAGTCGCTTCTCTAAGTGAGTGTTGCGACGAGGCAAAAAAATATTTTCCGAATGCATAATTGTACGTGCATTGCAACAGGTTATCGAATGAGGCCAATCAACAATAGTAGTACACTATTTGTACTAGCTTCACATGCTTCGCGCATCGTGCGGGTGTTTTTATTGTAGCCATATTGTACATAACCAGCACCTCGAATCCTCGATACTAGTACTATATAGTATGTAGTAGGAGTAGTAGGGTCGCATGGGCCAGAACAAGCATTCACGTCCAGGAGTACGGCACACGCGACCAGCACGACTTCCATCTGACACCATATTTCTTGGAGTCCGTGCTAGAGCAATCTCTTCAACCTCATCATTTCTCTAACTCAGCCATCGCGTGGCGGGCGAGGTGGGGGTTTGCCGATAGTCGGTTTCCTCAACCGCGGTCCAACTTGTAAGGCCAACTCCAACACTCTATCAATATATGGATGTACTCTTCTTCCCAATACAAAAACTTGCATCCATTCTACTCCATCCGTTGCACAATACATGCCTTCTATTTGTCAAAATATATATGTATCTAGACATGTTTTAGTATATAGGTACATCCATTTTTGGACAAATGGAAGTCAAGTATTTTGGAATGGAGGGAGTACACAATAAATTTTCTAAGTTAGCACAACTAGTCTAATCCGAGAGCACAACCAAAGATTTGGTCGGGTTCTTCCTCCTTTTGCCAACACGTGGGACATCCAGCATCCAGGTCGTGTCATGAAAGAAAATAGAGTGGTAGTTGAAGCCACGAGATGTGCATCTTGGGTTAAACTATAAATAGAATCTTACTACTCTTGAGTAACTCCAAAAGCGGCCACCGAAGATCTTTATTGGATTTGTTTTTCATCACAAGCACGTCGAGGTGAAAGATGTGCAGGTTCAGTGGGTCCTCTTGCGTTTTCACTGACATGTGGGACCACATGTGAGCAAACAGACGATGGGCTCCGCGTGTCCGCTGGCTGGCTGAGAAGAGAGATAGAGGAGGGCTGAGCACGAACTGCAAGAAATTTGTTCTACGTACCTCGATATAGGCTCGATATAGTTGGGTGGCATGGGGCATAACAAGCATTCACGTCTAGCAGTACGGCACACGCCACCCACACGAGTCCCATCCGACACCAATTTTCTTGGAGTCTGTGCTACAGCCATCTCTTCTCCCTCCTGTTTTCTCAGTCATCGCGTGTTGGGCGGGGTGGGGGTTTGCCGATAGTCGGTTTGCTCAACTACGGTCCCACTTGTAAGTGAGAATGCAACACCACATGCATTCCCGCTTGAGCGGTGTTCCAGACCAACCGTGTGGGGGTGCGACGCGAACACGGCAGGCTTTTACTTTTGAACTTGTAACTTGTAAAATTTGGTTCTGCTCCATGGCACGACCGATAGATAGAAAATAACAATTTTGCCTAGAGTAATGAGAAGTTAGGTTCTGGCGCCATTCATGCATGGTGAGGGAGTCCTGGATTAGGGGGTGTCCGGATGGCCGGACTATGACCTCTGGCCGGACTCCCGGACTATGAAGATACAAGATTGAAGACTTCGTCCCGTGTCCGGATAGGACTTTCCTTGGCATGGAAGGCAAGCTTGGTGATATGATATGAAGATCTCCTTCCATTGTAACCGACTCTGTGTAACCCTAGCCCTCTCCGGTGTCTATATAAACCGGAGAGGTTTAGTCCGTAGGACGAACAACAATCATACCATAGGCTAGCTTCTAGGGTTTAGCCTCTCTGATCTCGTGGTAGATCAACTCTTGTACTACCCATATCATCAATATTAATCAAGCAGGAGTAGGGTTTTACCTCCATCGAGAGGGCCCGAACCTGGGTAAAAACATTGTGTTCCTTGTCTCCTGTTACCATCCGCCTAGACGCACAGTTTGGGACCCCCTACCCGAGATCCGCCGGTTTTGACACCGACATTGGTGCTTTCATTGAGAGTTCCTCTGTGTCGTCACCTTTAGGCCCGATGGCTTCTGTGATCATCAAGCACGACACAGTCCAGGGTGAGACTTTTCTCCCTGGACAGATCCTCGTATTCGGCGGCTTCGCACTGCGGGCCAATTTGCTTGGCCATCTGGAGCAGATCGAAAGCTATGCCCCTGGCCATCAGGTAAGGTTTGGAAGCTTAAACTACACGGCCGACATCCGCAGGGACTTGATCTTTGACGGATTCGAGCCACGGCCGAGCGCGCCGCACTGTCACAATGGGCATGATCTAGCTCTGCCGCCGGATAACGCCCAGAGCGCCACTCAGGTGCCCTCTCCGACCATTAGCTTGGAGCCGGCTGCGGCAGTCGGGGACGGACGGTTGGACGCCACCCCAGGAGCCGCAATCTCTACGGCGATAGAGCCGAATACCAGCCTAGTCCTTTGCGAGGCCTATGACTCCAAGGTGCCGGACTCTGTTCCGAACTCCAAATCTCCCGCGCCCCTTCTGATCGAACCCGATTGGGCTCCGATCATGGAGTTGACTACCGCGGACGTCTTTTAGCACTCGCCCTTTGGCGGTATCCTGAATTCACTAAAGTCTCTCTCTTTGTCAGGAGAGCCCTGCCCAGCATGGTTGGGATGCGGACGACGAAGAAATTTGAAACCCACCCACCACCCACTTTGTAGCCACTGTCGACGATCTAACCGACATGCTCGACTCCGACTCCGAAGACATCGACGGTATGGACGCCGATGAAGGAGACGACCAAGAACCAGCACATATAGAGCATCGCACAATCACCTCATCACACGATGTATACATGGTGGACACACCTAAAAGAAGCAACGGCGAGGATCTAAAGGGCGCAACCAGGGATCGTTCCCTCGAAAAACAATCAAAGCAGCAGCGTAAGCGCCGCGCCAAGCCCCACCTCGACAGAGACCCGACCATAGAGCAGGGCGAATAAACAGAAGACGAACATGCCACAGAGCAACCGTCCAATCAGGGCGGACAAACCAAGCAATCCGTCCCCGGCAAAGATAATAGTCCGGACGACCTCACGACGGACAAGTCACTGGGGCACCAGAACCTCCACAAAAGGCTCGCCGCCACTGCGCGAAGTCTGAAAAAACAGAAGCGGAAGCTCAAAACGGCGGAAGATGCACTCAGAACAAGATGGGGCAAAGTACTCAATACCGCACACAAATACGGCAACAGCCATCACACAAAGAGCTATTCGAAGCGGAAATTACTACCGGAATTCGATGAAGAGGCCTTAGAGCCCCCACAATCAAAAAACAAGGAAGTCACCAGGTCGGATAGACAACCCCACGATCGACCTCAAGCGACAAAGGGCGCCGCACTCAATACGGCACGCGATCTGCCCCAGGATTCGCATCAAAAAACCGGTCCAACCAGATCCATTTACGGGCCAAGAAAGCAAGCTCCAGCGAGCAATGCAACGTAAAAAATACCAGAACATCGCGGCACACCTACATACAGGGGCGCCGCACACCCCCTATGTTTTACCGACGAGGTACTGGATCATGAATTTCCAGCGGGATTCAAGCCCGTAAACATAGAAGCATACGACGGAACAACAGACCCTGGAGTCTGGATCGAGGATTATATCCTCCATATACACATGGCCAGAGGAGATGACCTTCACGCCATAAAATACTTACCCCTTAAGCTCAAAGGGCCAGCCAGGCATTGGCTTAAAAGCCTCCCCGAAAACACCATGGGAAGCTGGGAAGAGCTCGAGGATGCTTTCCTGGCAAATTTTCATGGGACCTATGTCCGACCCCCGGATGCAGATGATCTGAGTCATATAACTCAACAAACCAGAGAGTCAGCCCGGAAACTCTGGAACAGATTTCTTACTAAAAAGAATCAGATAGTCGACTGTCCGGACGCCGAAGCCCTAGCAGCTTTCAAACATAGCGTCCGAGACGAATGGCTTGCCAGACACCTCGGCCAAGAAAAGCCAAGAACAATGGCCGCATTAACAAGGCTCATGACCCGCTTTTGCGTAGGAGAGGATAGCTGGTTGGCAAGAAGCAGCACCAGCGACCCGAATACATCCGAACTCAGAGATGGAAACGGGAAACTGCGCCGTAACAAAGAACATCGCTGGATCAAGGACAACAGCCCGATGAGCACGGAAGTCAACGCCGGATTCAAAATCTCTCGGCAAAATCAGAAAAAGCCGCCCCCAAAGATGACAGGGATGAGCTATCTAACCTCAACAAAATCTTGGACAAAATATGTCAAATCCACAGTACTCCCGAGATACCTGCAAACCACACCCACAGAGATTGTTGGGTCTTCAAGCAGTCTGGCAAACTCAACGCCGAACACAAGGGGCTCGACACACCAAGCGAGGATGACGACGCACCCCACAAGCAGAACACCGGAGAACAAAAGAAGTTCCCACAAGAAGTCAAAACAGTAAATTCACTTCAGGTGACAAAAGGGAAAAACAGAACGGCGCCTACGAAGATACGCGCCATACGGCCCATGCCAGAGGAGCATCGCCACTGGTTGTTACAACCAATCACCTTCGATCATCAGGATTACTCCAGAGGTATCCGGAACGCAGGCTGGACTGCCTTGGTCTTGGATCCGATTATTGACGGACTCCAATTTACACAAGTCCTAATGGACGGCGGCAGTGACCTAAACCTGTTATATCAAGACACAATCCACAAACTGGGGGTAAACCCAACAACAATTCGCCATGGCAACACTTCCTATCAGGGAATCACGCCGGGCCCAGATACCCAGAGTATGGGTTCCCTTTCGTTAGAAGTCATGTTCGGCTTACCTGACAACTTCCGAAGCGAAAAGCTAACCTTCCACATCGCCCCATTCATAAGTCGCTATCAAGCGCTACTGGGACGTGAAGCTTTCGCCCGCTTTAACACAATACCGCATTATGCATCCCTTACACTCAAAATACCCGGTCCACGAGGCATCATCTCATTAAAGGGAATATCAATTGATCCCCGATGTACGGATAATGGTGCGGCCGCCTTGACAGTCGCACACTAATCAAGCTTCATTACCCCGGACACGGTTCGACGAGTCCGGCGTAAACATACAAAGGCCTAATAGCCGCATAACCCGGTGCAAGGGGCTCCGCGTGTTTACACCAGGAGACAATACGGCCCAATTTTACTCATGCCTCTGTGTTATATTTTGTTTATTTTAATATAGATTTCTCGCACGATTATTTTCACTAAGTCCCTCTCTTTCACAGACAAACACCATGCTACGCCCGTCCAGGATACGGCACAACGGGTACACAGGCGCAGACGTGCAGTAGGGTCCCGTTCTAAGGATTCTCTTCAGATTAAGACCCTGCGTAAACCTTTTTTACTGTCTCTTGTTGATAACATCCCCCGGTTTTCACTATAACCGAGGAGGAGGCTGGCATCTTGGCATGTGGCCACGCCAGAATTTTGCACGTACCTGGACACCAGGGGCTTTTTTACCAAAGGGCTCTTGTTCAGCCCGTCTCCATAAAGACCGAATACCTTAGGGAGTGTTCGGCATCGCGAATTTGGCCTTATATGCATCAGCTCTGAATCATGTCTTTGGTCAAATGTTGGGTTTGCCCGGCTCCTGTGTTTTGCTGCGTTACGTTCCACTCTATCGGCTAAGGCGGCACCAGGAGAACTACTGCGATTGTGCCCCAGTTCGGCCAGATGAGCACCTTAGTAGAGAAAGACAAAAATTGACTGTCATGATATAGCGAGAGATTGGTCAACCACTCGATGACTTTCGGAATCTTTAGGATTCCTCCGCATTAATGAAGGGCCGCTTCCCGGTCAGGCACACACGCGGCCCGAGTTTGGGCGAGCGCGGTGCCCCTAGGGGCTATTCAGTAACCCCACTGTCAAACTCCTATGGCTAAGTGAAAGTGATAAAGCATTATAGTCCGGTTGCCTAGTTCGCTGCGCTATCACCTCCTTTATAGGACCAAGACGTTGGATTAAGTGTGAAAAGGCGCCTTTTTGCGAACACCCCCGCATTATATGCGTGGGGGCTGAAGCCAACGACTGCCATCTTTCAGGTTATATACACATATATAGTAACGGACGCACAAGAGGCGTTATAATTCTTGCAAGCACAAGTATAAATAGCTTTTATATTCTATCAAAATATTCGTTTTACAATAGCACATGCTATTCGAACACAACATCCTTCGAGCACTGCGCCTCTATTAAACAAGCGCCATGAAGAACTTCCTCAAAGTAGTGCTTGGCAGGTACTCGGCTTTCGTCCGAATCCCGGGATGCAACAACACTGGCCTTCATATCCGCCCAGTATGTCTTGACACGGGAAAGAGCCATCTGTGCACCCTCTATGCACGCTGACCTCTTCATTGCATCAACATGCGGCACCAAACCAAGGAACTGCTGCACCAAGCCAAAATAACTCTTCGGCTCTAGCTTCTCTGGCCATAGACGACTCGCAACATACCTCATGGCGAGTCCGGATAACCTGTTCAGCTCCGCCCGGGTGGCCAAACGGTCGGATACCGAAAGTGGGCGTTCTGGATTGTGGAAGTGCGACCAAAAAAGTTCTTCCAATTCATGGTCACCTCGACCACGGAAGTGTTCGGTTGCGTCTGCCGCACTAGCTGCCAAATCCAGATAAGTGTTTTTCGCACTCCACTTCCGGTCTAACGGAGCATACTTAGGGTCCCCGAACTTCATCCACAGCATATAGGGCTTTCCAGCCGTGATATCTCCGGCCTGATGTAGCTCCTCCTTCATAGCTCTCATTGTAGAGCGAGTATCCTTGGCCTCGGCAGTGATCTTTTCAAGATCCTTCTGAGCCGCCTTGCCTTCTTGTTCAAGAAATTTACAGCGGTCGGCAGCATCCTTCAAATTTATAGCCATCTCAGTTATTACTTTCTTGCTCTGGTAGTGAGCAGCCTGTTCGGCTCTTAGCTCTTCAGCCGCCTATTCGGGCCTAAAGGTGATGGCTTGCCTATCAGATGTCTTTGGAACATACCTTGTGCCTCATCTAGCCGCTTATTTACAAGCGCGATGTTGGCATCTGCCACGTCAAGTTGCCGCTTTAGCTCGGCAGATTCATTAGTCCGGCTAGCCACCGAACGCCTCGCCACCTTCATAAAATAGGTGATATATTATACCTGGGGTTATGATCCTCTGTGCGCCGTCACTTTTGACGGCACACAGAGTCTCAGGGGCTACTATTTATACAGGGCGCATTTTATATATGCGGCTCTACCAAAAGGTACACCTTTTCACGTACCTCAAAGCCTGTCAGCAAACTCCTGGCGGCCTCGTACAGTCCGCTTTCCGCGGATGAAATTCTTCCAATCACCGTGTTCATCAACATACGGTGTTCTTCTGAGATGGACGCTCGCCCGAGCAGATCCTTCATCCCCTCCGACCGCACACCAGAGGGTGCCGGACTAGCCTGACGACCTTTTCCAGGGTCCGGACTTGGAAAAACCCTCTGAGACGACACCTCGGGGTCGCCTGCCTCGTGAGACGGTGCAAAAAGGGGAGGCGTTTCGCTCTCCATCAGCTCCGGACGAAGATCCCCTGAAGATGAGCTCTGCTAAGAAGGGTTGAGATCCGAACTACAAGGTAATATTTCAGTTATCTTCCTTAGAAATAAAACAGGAATGTCACTCATTTTGGAACCCTTCTCTTTACTTACGGCTCGGGGGAGAGCCGATCCCCTTGAGGGCGCAAGGCGGCCGGGGCATTCTCCGGCGCCGGACCCTCTGGCGAAGATTTCTTCCCCCGTTTTGAGGCCATCCCCTCCGGTCTTCAGAGGCAGTCCTTTTCTTTCCCTGGTCGGGGGAATTTTCGATTCCTCCCTTCCTAACTACCTCCTTCACGGAGGAGGTAGCTCCTTCGTTCCCCTCTTCGCCTTCTACCAAAAGCACAATCTCCAGCATCCTGGTTAACACGGGATCCGGCGTGGTCTCAGGCAGGGGGGCTGGACACCTGATAAGCTTTGCCTTTGCTATCCACTCCTATTCAAAGGATAGCTCTGTTAAAGGCAATTTTATGATGAAAATATGGATGGCGTGTCCAAATACGGGGCTACTTACCTGAGCATCCGGGCGATTGGAGCTTAGACCCGCGTCCTCGGACAAGTCCGGACACCTTGCCTATGATCCGAAGAACAACTTGTACATCTCCACGGGCATCGTGCCCATAAAGTGTTGGAGGACTCGCGGTCCCTCCGGATTAAATTCCCACAGGCGGAGAGGGCGACGTTTGGAGGGCATCATGCGGCGAATCAGCGTAACTTGCGCCACTATGGTCAAGTTGATATCTCTTTCTGAGAGATCTCGAATGCGGTCCTGCAGTAAGGGCACGTCTTTGGATGGCCCCCAGATAAGCCCTTCATTGACCCATGACGCTAGCCGTGGTGGGGGACTCGAGCGAAAAGCAGGTGGCGCCACCCATGTGGTGCCCCTGGGGGCTGTGATGTAAAACCAGTCCCGTTGCCATAAGCCGGACTCCTTTTGGAAAGAGCCCTTGGGCCATGGAGCGTCGGCCATCTTGCTTATGATAGCTCCTCCGCACTTAGCGTGCTACCCCTCGATCATCTTCAGTTCCACCTTGAAGGTTCTAAGCCACAATCCGAAGTGAGGAGTAATATGGAGGAAGGCCTCACACACGACAATGAACGATGAGATTTGGAGGATGGACTCCGAAGCTAAGTCGTGAAATTCCAACTCGTAATAAAACATAAGCCCCCTCATGAAGGGATCAATCGGGAAGCCTAGCCCCCAGATGAAGTGAGATGTGAACACCATGCTCTCATCGGGCTGGGGAGTGGGAATGACCTGCCCTTGAGCAGGCAGCCTATGCGAGATTTCGCCGGTCAGATACCTGGCATCTCTCAGCTTTCGCACGTCTTCTTCCGTAACGGAGGAAGGCATCCACCGGCCTTGAAGGTTGGAGCCGGACATCATCGAAGGTCTGAAGCGCCTAAAGCTAGAGCTCTGGATGATGGAACTCAAGGTGAGGGGCGGATTCGATTGAGTTAAAAGGAGTCAAGCCTTGGTCTCTTTATAATGAGGTTGAATACCAAGAGCCCTCCCCGTAACCGTTTGGGACTCGCTTTCGATTAGGGAGTCATACGAAAGGCACGGTTGGGTTACCCACGCTCATATTGATGAGAATCCTGGAATAAGGGGACACGATCTCTGCTTTGACAGGACGTGCCAAGGAAACTGCCTCGTTAAACGCGCTGAGGTGGAACAATAAAACGATTCGAATAAAGGCTTGGCCCTGGCGTGATGTCACGCTGCGGAATACGTCAACATATTAGATTTGTGCAGATATTATTCTTTCTACGGTGGCATGTGGAACTTATTTTGCAGAGCCGGACACTATCCTTGTGTTCAACATCTTCTATGGAGTATTTGGAGGAGGAACCCGCCTTACAATGCCGAAGACAATTTGCGCGCCGGACTCGTCATCATTGAAGCCTGGTTCAGGGCGCTACTAAGGGAGTCTTGGATTAGGGGGTGTCCGGATCCCATGGAGGGGACAACTTGTTCTCGCCGGCTTGTTCTTGGACGAGTCGGAGGACGAGGTCGCCCTCACGGAATGCGAGGGGCTTGATCTTTTTGCTGTGGTAGTGCCTCAGGCCTTACTCGTAGATGGCCGAATGGCTGAGCGCTAGGAGGAGTGCTTCTTCGAGTAGGTCGACACCGTCTTCGCGGGCTTCCTTGGCTTCGGCTTCAGTGTACATCGCGACATGTGGCGAGTCGAACTCGACGTCGGTCAGGATGACAACTTTGGCTCCATAGACAAGGAAGAATAGGGTGTACCCGGTCGACTAGTTTGGCATGGTTCGGAGACTCTAGAGGACGGCCGGCAACTCGTCGAGCCAGCTGCCGGGTGAGTGGATGAGCGGCTCGACGAGCCGCGGCTTGATGTCGAATAGGATGAGGCCGTTGTCCCGCTCGACCTGCCCATTAGACTGCGGGTGTGCAATGGAGGCTAGGTCAAGGTAGATGCCGGAGACGAAGTAGTATTGCACAAGCGCGCCCTTGTCCAAGTTGGTGTTGTTGTCCATGATGATGTTGTTCGGCATGCCGTAGCGTACCGCGATATCTTTGATGAACCGGACGACTGTCGGCCCGTCCAGCTTCTTGATTGGTCGTGCTTCGATCCACTTGGTGAACTTGTCCACTGCCACCAGGAGATGTGTCAGCCACCTCGGGCGGTTTTGAAGGGCCCCACCATGTCGAGTCCCCAGACCACGAAGGGCCAGGCGATCGGGATGGTGTAGAGTGCTGACGTCGGCTGGTGGCTGCGCTTGTTGAAGCGCTAACATCCCTCACACTTGAGGATGAGTGACTCGGCGTCTTGGAGGGTCGTAAGCCAGTAGAAACCATGGCGACAAGCCTTGGACACCAGGGACCGCGAGGTGGCATGGTGCCCGCACTCGCCCTTGTGTATGTCGAGGAGGATCTCAATGCCTTGGTCCTGCTCAACGCAGCGCTGGAACACACTGGTGGGGCTGCGTTTGATGAGCTCATTGTTGATGATGTTGTAGGTGGACGCCCGGTGTTGCATCTGCGGGCTTCGGTCGCGTCCATGGGGAGGGCCCCATTCTCCAGGAACTCCGAGATGGGCAGGGCCCAAGATGCGGTCGTCACCACGGCGAAGACGACCACCAGGGTGGGTTCCGGGCCGGCAGCCCCCGAGTCGGGCTGAGCAGCACCTGGGTCGGGGATGGCGGCGGCCTGGTCGAGGGTGATGGTGGCCGGGTTGGCGGATTCAGCCCCCGGGCCGAGTTCGGCAGTCCCCGGGCTGGGTTCAGCAGTCCCCGGGCCGGGTTCTGAAGTCCCCGGGTCGGGTTAAGGCGCGGCTGGGTCGTCCGGGACATGGATGGTGAGGGAGTCCTGGATTAGGGGGTGTCCGGATGGCCGGACTATGACCTTTGGCCGGACTCCCGGACTATGAAGATACAAGATTGAAGATTTCGTCCCGTGTCCGGATAGGACTTTCCTTCGCGTGGAAGGCAAGCTTGGCAATACGATATGTAGATCTCCTCCCATTGTAACCGACTCTGTGTAACCCTAGCCCTCTCCGGTGTCTATATAAACCAGAGAGATTTAGTCTGTAGGACGAACAACAATCATACCATAGGCTAGCTTCTAGGGTTTAGCCTCTCTGATCTCGTGGTAGATCTACTCTTGTACTACCCATATCATCAATATTAATCAAGCAGGAGTAGGGTATTACCTCCATTGAGAGGGACTGAACCTAGGTAAAAACATCATGTCCCTTGTCTCCTGTTACCATCCGCCTAGACGCACAGTTCGGAACCCCCTACCCGAGATCCGCCGGTTTTGACACCAACACATGGTGTACGTACGAAAATTATGAAGTTGATGCGAAAGGTAAGATAATTACTACAGTATCATATACTACTACATGGATTTGACGGAAAGATAAAAATACATACGGATCCATCAACGACATCCTCACGCCCTAGTGCGCCGGGTCACCAACCGACGTGTGAGGAGCAGCGACGTTGGCGGCGAGCTCAACGTTCTTCTGAACAGTGCCGTCCAAGGTTGCCCTACGGTCCAAGAAGGCCAGCGTCCTATCGTCCTCCTCTTGCATGTAGTAGTCCTTGTGGATGATTTGCGCGTAGACATGGGTGATTATGTCGATGGTGTCTTGCTGCGCCAGGCGCTGCACGGTGAGCGCGACCTCGAGCTGGACATTCTCCGGCGCGACGGCGGGCAGTCGCAGGGCCACTAGTGGTCGAAGAGGTTGTCACCATAGTGGCCGTTGAGGGTGGCGGGCATCGCAGAGCCTGGGCGCGTTAGCTGGAGGCTTACGTAAAAGTCGTCCGCAAGCTTCTTGACGACGGTGAACTTGTCGAGGACCTTGTCGAACAAGGAGACGAAGCTGTCGTCCAAGCGGCCCCTCGCCCTGGCGGCCTCAAGCAATACTACCTGGAGGCGTTGCTTGGTGCCGGGCCGCAAGCCGGTGTCGTGGACCATCTAGCATAGCCTCCATGGGTCTAGCTTATCTTCTAGTCAACTAATCTTGTGATTCGAGTGATCACTCTTGCCCTTGGTTAGCGTGCATAGGTGCGTAGGATTTCATACTACTCCTTGGCCCTCTACTGCACCTGCCTTTGGCTGTATGATAGGTGGGCCAGCCACCCCCTGGCCCACGTGTCATTCACCCAAAGGCAGTTGTCGTAAGTCAATGAAGTTGCATCCCCCGCCGTGCCGGTGCAGTATAGTCATCTCACCGGACCTCTAGCTGGGGCCAAACGAGAGAAGTTTGATGTTTACTGGTTTATTGGTCCCCTTTGCATTGTGCGCCAAGTTTTGACCTTTGATTTAACTTATAAAATGTTAATGAATGTAAACAAAAATGTTGTGTAAGTCACCTTACGAAAACCAAATAATCCCAAAACACTTAGGCACGATGCATTAACTCCCTCCGTGTTTCTTATTTCGAGACATATCAACCAATGAGAGATGTGGGCCGTGCATGCTTTCAATGAATTGAGACTACCAAACATGACATGCAGTGTTTAGTTCATTGCATGTAATCCTATTAGTACTCTAGTTAGCAAAAAAACGTTAAGTTCTCTCGCCGATAGGAATAAAACACCATGTATTTATTTACAGAGGGAGTAGTACATTTTTTGTGACATGCATTACTATATTGCTAGTCAAATACTAAAATCTAGATGGACGTGGTAGTACTCCTAGATCCAGATGGTGGTGCTACTAGTACTAGTAGTAGTACTAACAATGTAGTAGTAGGAGTACTAGCCCTGTACTACCCGTTGGTCAAATTATTACGTGCTGCTCCTCATAGTGAAGTGACAAGACCCTGCGCCGGAGATGACACCTGAGTATAGGCGCCGTGTTCGGCATACCATAGTCGGCCTCACCGTCTGCAGTCACTATCATCATGGCTGTAGAGCTAGCCTGCTTACAACTAGCCCTGTTCGACATAATTTCCCGGGCGTAGATGCCCGTGCATTGCACGGAACACCAAGATTGGGGGTGGACGGCTCCGGCAGCGGCCATCGCACCAGATTTTTCCACGGCCTTCTAGATGTGGTGGGGAGGAGATAAGGCTGATTGTGAGAGACAAGGAGTTGTTTGTAAATAGGGAACAAGTGCGGGAATATTTTTGCAAAAATGGAGAAGCTTGGTTTGTATGCGTCAGATCTAGATCCTACGGCTATTGGTGAAAGATGAGAGGCACAACATCATCACCAACTCAGGACCTGTTTGATTCGTAGGATTTTGAAAACGCAGGAATAGGACTCGACAATATTACAAGTTTCAAACTGATATTACAAATGTTAGGAGTAATGATGCACCTACGAAGAGGGAATTACTAGGAAGTTTACGTAAGAACTTTCGTTACTTTAGGTGGATGTAGCATTACCATACAAACTAAAATCCACTGCCCTGACAAGTCACTAATGGTAAAATAAGTTTTCGAGTCTCTGGCCACATGATGTTTCAAAAACAAATTCAGCTTCTGCGGAGACTTTGTCATTTAGGCTTAGACGCTTGCGGTGATCAGCACACCATTCATTGTTGCGCCAGAGAACGCCAAACCTCATTTCCTTGAGCACACTTGCCTCCAGAACAAAGAACCTGGCCAATTTAATCTCAGATGTGCTGCCTCGGTAGTCGATCAAATCAATTTCTGTAAGATGGAGATCAAGGCATTCGATGAGATTGTTATAGTGCAACACATTTTTCACTTTCGGGTCTTTTTTTATCTGCAAAAGAAGAGAACATATTAGAGCAGCTGTCTGCATAAGATTGTCGTGTCATCAAGAGGTACCAATATCATTCGCTCTTACGATAGGGTTGGCTGGCTAGTGATATTTTCTCTCTCTCCCTCTCTCTCTCTCTCTCTCTCTCTCTCTCTCTCTCTCTCTTTCTGTTTCCTCTCATTTAACTAGGAGCACGTGAAGAGCTTGGGCATTTTTTGCCTTCCACTATGTGGCCGATGCCATATTTCGCAAAAGTATGCCACATAATACGCATCTATGTCAAATCAAAAGATTTTGGCACCGCTCTCGCGATGTGAGAGAGTTGGCTCCGCTATGCACACAGACCCACATGTATAAACAAATCAATTAAACCAACTACACCAGCCTCTCACTCTCCCAAACAATTGTTTTTTATTGCCTCAGTCCTCTCTCTCCCACCCAGTGTTTTTTCATTGCATGAGTTAATTTGGCACCGGAGCAAAGTAGGTGATCCGGATTGGGGCACCAGGTGAGCAATGGAGGGGCATCGATGCCAAATGCATCACAAGTGAATTTGGCACATGTTTTGGCCTACATAGCCCACTTTTGTACTCCCTCCGTCCCAAAATTCTTGTCTTAAATCTGTCTAAATACGGATGTATCTAGTTACATTTTAGTGTTAGATACATCCATATCTAAACAAATGTAAGACAAGAATTGTGGGACAGAGGGAATACTACCTCGTATTTAGTATTAAATTTTGACCATAGATTTACCTAAGAAAATGCCAATGCATGTCACTAAAAATTACACCACTTGAAATTATGTTCAAATACGAATCCAACGATATAGTTCTTAGTGACATGCATTAACATTTTGTCAGTTAAATCTATGGTCAAATTTTGATACTACAAAATTGGAAGAGTAAACTAGGACGGAGGTAGTACTTGCTCTTAGGGTAACCATAGAGTTACTGGAGTAGTCTAAGTTACTTTCCACTATGACTAGCCTAGGCTACTATAGTAGTACAACATAAAAATGATGCAGGTGATCACGAGAGAAAAAAATACTAAAAACATTTCTTTCGGTGCAGTGCGTAGATGCAGTTTTGAACACTACACTTGTCATCGTATTTTGGGAAAATTACGAAAAATTTGAGCTACATTGTGATTACAGTTTACTTATAGGAAAGAAGTTTCACCTCGATGAGTAGCTTCTCCGTGCACGAAAAGCATGTAAGGAATCCAACAACTTGATCCAGATTGGGGCCGATAGATTTTAGTGCTAAGATCTTCACTATGCGCATGGACGGGGTCAAGCTTGTGGGAATCATTTTCTGGAAGACGGTCGTAAATACATCAAGAAGAAATTTAAAAATGTGAATTTCAAGAGGACGGAGAAGAAGATGAGTGTTGTACCTGAATGATTACAGATCCAATATAGAGTTCGAAGAATTTGGCAGACGAGTACACCAACGCTGTCAATTTCGGTGCGTAAATGACCCTGATTTTTGTTGGACCTTCTAGATCCGATACAAGCAATCTCCCAAGGAAAGGGGCATTCTCAATGACCATAACATGGAACAACTGGAGTGATCTCTTCCCAATTGATGTCTTGTTGCAGGGCCAGCAAGACACATAAATCCATCAAAGATTCGTCGAGGCGATGTGGAGGCTAATGAACCCGTGGATCTGCTCAAGATGATGGTACTCAAGTGCAGTACAGCTGCGGAGCAGGTGCTCCATAGCCTTCTTCGAGATGACAACGTCGAAGAGGTCGAGCTGCTTGAGTTGAGGGAGAAGAAGGGCGGGCGCGGCATTAATCTGGGGAAGATAGCAGGAGCTGAAGCTGGTGCGGCGCAGCATTGGCGTGAGGTGGAGCCCAAACGGCGGCAGAGAGCGACATCGTCCAGCTTCAAAGCTGAGCTCCTCGAGCTGATCTAGGGCGGGGAATAAGAACCGCTCGTCGAACTTGGGTTGGACCTTGCAGTTGGTATTGAACATGCAGATGTCAAGGCGTCTGGCTGGCCCAGGGTGCGATGAAAGGATCTTGGAGACTGCGGCCATGCGTTTGCAATCCCTGTCGCAGAGGCAGCTGTCGATGTTGAGGTTGAGGGGGACGCAGCGCCAGAGGGGGCGCCACCACCGGGAGACCAGGGCGGTCCGCACGGTAGATTTGGTGGGGAGGAGGCCGATGATGATGAGCAGCATGTCGTCGGGGAGGCTGCTGATGAAGTCCAGTCTCGCTGGATGCAGTTTTGGCTCGAGCCGCCTCCGCTTCTTGGCTACCTCGCCGTCCATCTCAACCGGCATTGACGCCGATGTACACGTGTGCTGGTGTGTGTTTTGTCCTGGGTGTGCGCAAGTGCCTCCTTCTGTGCATGCCGCCGCGCAGTGGTGAATTGTGCGCGAGTGCATCCTTCGCGCGCAAGAAGTTTGTCCTCAATGCACCCTCAATCTACTAGCATGCAGGGTGCTACCCCGAGTGGTTTAAACTTTGTTTACTTCACCGCGTGTCAGATGGGCCTCTAGTTTACTTATTATCACCCACTACCACATGGGCCAGCACACGAAGATACAGAACAAGAGCTGACAAGGCAGCATGTGTATTGGTTGACCAGTCAACTAAACAATATACAGAGCTATATGCTAACACAGTGAGTGTATAATCCGTCGGTATAGAGAGTTCGAGT
Organism: Triticum aestivum; assembly: GCF_018294505.1. Lineage (NCBI taxonomy): Eukaryota > Viridiplantae > Streptophyta > Magnoliopsida > Poales > Poaceae > Triticum > Triticum aestivum. The sequence continues at coordinate 200,685,976 of NC_057798.1, forward strand.
GAGAGGGGAGGCCCGTGAGAGATAGCAGAGAGAGAGAGAGAGAAAGAGCTACTCCCTCTGTTCGATAATGTAGTTCCAACATTTTTTTAAAATCAAACTTTTGAAACTTTGACCAAGTTTATAAAGAAATTACTTATATCTACAATACCAGAGATAAATGATAGTATGAAGTAAGTACATGTTGTGATGAATCTAATGATCGTTCCAGATGTAAATGTTTTTCTCCACATATACCTGATCAAACTTTTCTGAGGTTTGACTTTTCAAAACATCCATATGCTTATGGACGTGACAGAGTCCCTAACTAGAGAGAGAGAGAGAGAGAGAGAGAGAGAGAGTGAAAAAAGTGTGTGTGCGTGTGTGAAAGAGACATGGACAACACACGATAAAAGTAGAGAAAAAGCATGCGTGTCTTATGCAAACATATATCACATGCATCTTCGACAACGGAGGCAAGGTGAGGAGATAGTGTGTGGTTGTTTGGAACCGAGAGAGCAAGACCCCTAGCACGTGGCCAAGAGGGGTCTGACAAACAAGGGAGAGAGGGCAAGAGAGACGTTACGGAGAAAATGCAGACATGGGGAGGAGAGAGTGTATGTTTGTCATAGAGAGATCCCCTAGAGATTGTGATGGGACTACATGGGTGGGAGATCGAGTGACAAGGTGTGTGCGCGATAGAAGAAGCCCCGAGATATATTGAGATAGACGTATGGATGGAAGGAGACAATACGTGTGTTCCTGATGGCTAGTAAGAGATATTCATACTTAGGAGGGGGGGGGGAAGTGCTTGCGCCTATGATGGAGTGAGGGATTATGGTACTTAGGGGGGTGCGTGTCACATGGAGAGAGAACAAGGGAGGAGAGTGTTGGATGGGTCTATATGTATAGCGCGAGCGAGACATGTGTATGTGTGAACCAGGGAGATATAAGGCCAGTTTGGCTTGCGTCCTGAGCATCTTTTGCCTGGCCTGGGGTTGTGGCTGGATTTCATTTACGCTTGTTTGGTTGCTACCCTGTGAAAAAGAAAGCCCGCCTGGCCTGGGTTCCCTTGCACTTTAATTAGCCTGGCTGAACTCCAGACACTTCAAGTAGCCTGGCCCAGGCGACCAATTTCGAACGCCTGGCTGTGCCTGGTCGTGCGGCCACGAGGCTAACAGCAACATGGATGGATATTAGCATTAAATAATTGATGCATGGATTGATTGATGGGACGTTGATGCTTTGCCTGGGCCAGGCATGAACCAAACGCTTCAGCACCACACAAGCCTGGCCAGGCAGAAATATTTTACATCTCACGTCCACACCAGGCAGTACCGGCCATCAAGGCATGAGGGTCAGGTCCAAACTGACCAATATAGTTTGAGAGAGATTGAGGAGCCCCGATAAGGTTGAGTGGTGCGTCAGATAGCTGAGATGGGGAAAGAGATATTCCATTCGCTTGATAATGCAATGCATGTAAATTTTTTAGAAGTCGAACTTTGGAAACTTTGATCAGGTTTACGCAAATGTTATTTATATCTATAATACCAAAGATACATCATACAAAACTACATCTCATGGTGAATCTAATGGTATATGTTTGCTGCACTAGATGTAATTCTTTTTCTCCACGTACATGGTCAAACTTTGTGATGTTTGACTTTTCAATAAATCTATATGCTATGGACCGAGGAGAGTGCCTCATTCGAGACAGATCAAGTGCGTGTGAAGGAGAATGAGTAAGTGTGCAAAAAGACTATGTGTGTGTGAAAGAGAAAGTGACAACAAACGATAAATTAGAGAGAGAGTGTGTGTTTTTTCATTTCTTATGCGAACACATCATGCATGCATCTCCGAGATGGAAAAGCGAGGCAAGGAGATACACGAAGATAGCTAGTGTGTGATTGTTTGCAATGGTGAGAGACACCCCTGCAACACATGTCCAATAGAGGTCTGGCCAACAAGGAAAAAAGGTCGAGAGGGACACATGGATGGCATGGACGCATGGGGAGGGAGAGAGGGTGTGTTTGTGATAGAGAGATCCCCTCGAGATCGTGAGGGGACTATATGGGTGGGAGATTGAGGGAGTGCGTGCGTGATAGAAAGATGCCCCGAGAGAAATCGAGATAGACAATGCACATGTTTGTGATGGAGACTAAGATTAGCTAGTCATATACATATAGGGGGGACTGCGTGTGCCTACAATTGAGTGAGAGACCATCATACTTGGCTAGCTGGGCATGAGATTGTGTGTGTGCGCGTGTGAGATGGAGAGAGAACGAGGGAGAGAGATAGAGTTTTAGATGGGCCTATCGAGTACGAGTGAGATATGCATGTGTATGTGTGACCCAGGTGGATGGAGAGTTTAAGAGAGGGGGGAAGAGCTCCGAGACGACATAGTGGTGCGTGAGAGAGTTATGGGCAAAGAGCCAAGGAATTTGTGTGCGTACGATGAGTACACCCAAGATATCTAGCTTGGACTAGCTAGAGTATCATACATAGTGTGCGAGAGAGACCTATAGATGGTGTATATATGCATGCAAACTAGAAAGACCCCTCCCCCACACACACACAAAGAGAGAGAGAGAGAGAGAGAGAGAGAGAGATGGAGAGAAAGGGAGAGGGACCAACAAGGTTTTTGTGTCGGATGTGTGCGACAGAATTGAAGATTGTCGGCGAGAGAGAGAGAGAGAGAACAGGAGTCCGGGAGAGGGGGAGGTCGTGTTTTATGCATCAAAGACTGATATAAACCATGTTTAGATATAAACTTGCATTCAAATATTTAAATTGGAGAACATGTTGTCTGCAATCCACACATGAACGGATATATGCGTATATCAAACAAGTTCATTAATTTGACTTTCAACATGTTCATGGAGTACTATAATAATGTACAACACGCTACTCGATTGAGGTGTTCAATTTTGGATTTAGTTCACTATTTTGACCTACTGAACGAGCTATTTCATTGAATCGAGATATTTCATTTTGGATTTGATTCGCGTTTTTGAGTGGGTCAACTACTTGTCATAGTAAATCTCTAGCAACGAGCATGTAAACACACATTACTCCCGAGCATCATCTCTCCATCTAAAAAAGAAGTGGCAAGCTAATATTTCAAAATTTGATTCGAATCGACTTGGTAAGGTAGACGTGGATGCTCATTCTACCAAAATTTGAACGAACCGTTAAACATGCTCTCTGCTCGGTGGAATTCGCCCGAGCAAATAAATGGGAGACACGAAATTACCGTCCTATGTGGGACACGCATCAATTGGCCCATTGTACATCGAGGGTAGGTTCGTAACTTCATCCAAGCGCGCCTTCTCCTTGGCCTAAATGACATGTGCCGAATAATTCATAAACCATGGTCCGCAAAACACGCTCTCCTCGCCCGAAATAGCTCGCGCCCACTGTCGGTGTAAAAACCGGCGGATCTCGGGTAGGGCGTCCCAAACTGTGCGTCTAGGCGGATGGTAATAGGAGACAAGGGACACGATGTTTTTACCCAGGTTCGGGCCCTCTCGATGGAGGTAAAACCCTACTCCTGCTTGATTAATATTGATGATATGGGTAGTATAAGAGTAGATCTACCATGAGATAAGAGAGGCTAAACCCTAGAAGCTAGCTTATGGTATGATTGTTGTTCGTCCTACGGACTAAAACCCTCCGGTTTATATAGACACCGGAGAGGGCTAGGGTTACACAGAGTCGGTTACAATGGGAGGAGATCTTCATATTGTATCGCCAAGCTTGCCTTCCACGCCAAGGAAAGTCTCATCTGGACACGGGACAAAGTCTTCAATCTTGTATCTTCATAGTCCAGCAGTCCGGCCAAAGGTCATAGTCCGGCTATCCAGACACCCCCTAATCCGGGACTCCCTCAGTAGCCCCTGAACCAGGCTTCAATGACGACGAGTCCGACGCGCAGATTGTCTTCGGCATTGCAAGGCGGGTTCCTCGTCCGAATACTTCATAGAAGATTTTGAACACAAGGATAGTGTCCAGCTCTGCAAAATAAGTTCCACATACCACTGTAGAGAGAATAATATTTGTACAAATCTAATCTGCTGACGTATTCCACAGCGTGACATCATGCCATGGCCAAGCCTTTATTCGAATCGTTTTACTGTCCCACCTCAGCGCGTTTAGCGAGGCAGTTTCCCTGGCACTTCTTGGCGAAGCAGAGATCGTGTCCCCTTATTTCGGGATTCTCATCAATACGGGCGTGGGTAACCCAACCGTGCCTGTTGGTATATTTCTTCAATCGAAGGCGAGTCCCAAACGGTCACCGGGGAGGGCTCTTGGTATTCAACCTCTTTATAAAGAGACCAAGGCTCGACTCCTTTCTTTCAATCTTAATCAACTCCGCCTCTCGCCTTGAGTTCCAACACCCAAAGCTCCATATTCAGGCGCTTCGAACCTCCGATGACATCTGGCTCCGACCTTCAAGGCTGGTGGATGCCTTCCTCCGTTACAGAAGAAGACGTGCTAAAGCTAAGAGTTGCCAGGTATCTAACTGGCGAAATCTCACATAGGCTGCCTGCTCAAGGACAGGTTATTCCCACTCCCAAGCCTGGTGAGAGCGTGGTGTTCGCTTCTCACTTCCTTCGGGGGCTAGGCTTCCCGATTGACCCCTTCGTGAGGGGGCTCATGTTTTATTACGGGCTGGAATTTCATGACCTAGCTCCGGAGTCCATCCTCCATATCTCATCCTTCATTGTTGTGTGCGAGGCCTTCCTCCATATTACTCCTCACTTCGGATTGTGGCTTAAGACCTTCAAAGTAGAGCCGAAGATGATCGAGGGGCAGCACGCAGAGTGCGGAGGTGCTGCTATAAGCAAGATTGCCAACGCTCCATGGCCCGAGGGCTCTTTTCAAGAGGAGTTCAGCTTATGGCAATGAGAGTGGTTTTATATCACAGTCCCCAGGGGCACTGTCGCGACCGGCTTTCTAGGTATTAAATTCCAGAAAATGGCCGTTGTGCTCACCAGCCTCAGGATAACTGTTAGCTGATGAGGCACCAACTTGATACAGAAATCTCCAAGCAAAATACAACATATGTAGTATAAGACCATTCTGGCCCGTGAGTACAACAAATGGTTTCTAGTGTTTGATGGCGGAAGCGGGTTGTGAATCGTCAGTGTCTATGGGACTCCATTTCCCACAGGAACAACTGACCAGGTTAACTCCTATCTTCGCGAGGCTGCTATCACCGTTGCTTAGGTTCCTGGGCTGTCATCACGTCGCTCCTCTCCGTGCAAGAAATCTGGCCAAGACAATAGCCAGGGACAAGCCAGTGAGTACTTTGAATGTACTCGCAAACATTATGAACACGGGTATAATATAACAACGATGGTTCTGAAATATTTTTATGCTCGACGTCAGACACAAAGATAATAAAAATACTGATGCATGCAAGCATGTTATTTATGAATGTGCAATAACATAGTAGTCTTAAAATTATGAAATAAATAACAAGCATGCCATAGTCGGGCGTCTTAGTGACACCACATAAAGGGCTTTAAAAGAAATGCCACAGTCGGGCGTCTTAGCGACACCACATAAAGGGCTTTAAAAGAAATGCCGCAGTCGGGTGTCTCAGCGACACCACATAAAGGGCTTTAAAAGAAATGCCACAGTCGGGTGTCTTAGCGACACCACATACAGGGCTTTAAAAGAAATGCCACAGTCGGGCGTCTTAGCGACACCACATAAAGGGCTTTAGAAGAAATGCCACAGTCGGGCATCTTAGCGACACCAATACAGGGCTTTAAAAGAAATGCCACAGTCGGGCGTCTTAGCGACACCACATAAAGGGCTTTAAAAGAAATGCCACAGTCTGGCGTCTTAGCGACACCACATACAGGGCTTTAAAAGAATCAATCATAGTGAATATCCCGGAGGTAGAACCATCCCAGGGATATTCGATAATACCAAAAATATCACGGGTTAGTTCACAACGAAAATAATAATCATAATTATCACAAGTCACAAGTCGTGATTCCAGTTCTGGTTTAACAGTTTCACCTCCGAAGACCGACACTAAGACCGACACTTGACCCATCCTAGACTGTACTCCTTAACCATGGACACGGCTATTCGAATAGGTTTAATCTCTGCAGAGGGTGTACTCTTTACCCACGAGTAACGGATTCCTTTAGTCCATCGGGACTAATTCCGTCTACGGCCTTTTAAATGAAAACGCACCTGACTTGCACACACCAGCTTAACTCACCGGTGTCTGGAATCACCCATGACACTCATTAAGCAAAACTCTAAGTGGGGAGGCTACAACCTCGATTAGCATGGGATCACAAAATTTATACCGCGCGCAAAACTGGGGAAGCTACCCCCTCGGCTACAACCGAAAACACCCATGCCCCCTGACCGGATGACTGGCTTTAATCCATGGCCGTGGTACCCTCATCCTGGCCCCTCTGTATGGTGTGTGCTAGAAAGGGGTTGACAAATTACTGAACTGTACTCTACTTGTTGTAGAGACGAGTGGTAGTACGAAACAAGTATGGGGGTTACTGGAACAAGACCCGATCTACGGTCGACTCAGGACGTTTATAAATTTCCCTGCATGACATGTATAATGAAAATATTCAACCAACAAAATCACCGCTCACTATACCTCACTATGCCATACCGGACATAACCGTCCCGACGGAGACCGGCGACAAACTCATGCCTTCCCAAGGCAGAGGTTTTCCCGGATTCCTTCCGGCATGCATGCAAGGCACATGAGGATGATTATCATCACAAGTGTGTTCATTTCCAACAGCATGGAAATCACTAATATGCATTCATGCATATGATCATATCACATGAAATAACAAGTTCTCCGAAATGAGGTGGTGTTATAAACGTGTCAACGAACACACCAAAAATATCATGCCGGGGTTCAGAATGCTTGCCTTCAATGTGTGGAAAGGCAGGGTGCACTCCAAAACTTTTGAAAGTTTTCTTCTCTCTCTCCAAAGTCCTATTTTAAACAAATTTGAATGAACACACAAATTCAAAAACAGCACAAAAAGTTGTTTGAATTTTTTTCAAATAAACCTTTAAACAAACTAGGTTAAATTTGAGAGAGGTAGGAAAAAGAATCAATTCATTTGGAGTTGTATTTAAAAAGTTATAGCCAGTCAAAGTTGTGGTCAAAAATCTGTTATTTTTTAAAAAATAAAACAGAATAAAAAGAAAACGATTCGAATATACGTACACGTCGAAGACGTGTTACGACTATACGCCTCCACTTACTCCAGCGTGGACGCGCGTGGGTCACTGACAGTGGGTCCAGGGGGCCCACTAGTCAGGTTTGACTATTCTCCCTTCCCTCTTCATCCTCTGTCCGAACAGAGGCGAGGGCTCCGGCGATCGTCGCCGTTGTTAGGCGGCTCCTCGCGGGCCCCCGAGGGTGGGGATGGATCCGCAAGACTGGGGCGGTTCTTCCGGTGGTCGAGGGAGTGATGGGGATGGAGGGAGTCATCGGCGACGAGCTTTGCGGCGGCCGGCGGCGTCGGGAGTAAAGTGGTTTTGGGGCTGTGGTGGTTCCCGATCAAAATCGAGCAGGGGGAAGGGTTCACGGGAGGAAGAGAGAGCTTTTGGTGGAGAGAGTGGAGAGGAGGAGGCCCTGGTAGCGCCGGAATGGCTGGGGCCGTGGTGGCGGCTGCGGTTGCCGGAGATGGGGAAGGAGACCTCCCCGAGTTGATTGGCTGCCAATGGGGTCCTAGGGAGATGGCTTGGGACTGCCTGCGCGCGAGGATGAGCTCGGGGCTCCTTATATAGGCGATCAGAGTCGGTTCCGCAGCGGCCGTGGATAAGGTCGCCGGCGACCGTCTTTCTGTAGCTTGGGCGACGTGGCGGCGATGAGCGCTAGGGGACACGCTTGAGGATGAGCTCGCACTGCTCCAGGAGGCAGGTGGCAAGTGTTGGCGGCTTGGGCGGCACCGACCTGGCCGAGACGCGCTGCGGACGCCCGCGTGCTGCTAAGAGCTCTGACGTGGGTGCTGTAGGCTGCTAGGGGGGCTTGGCGCGTTGCGGGGAGAAGGGGAGCGCGTGGCGTGGTGCTACAGAGCGGGCAAGAACCAGGGGCGCCACGTGTCGGCTCGGGCGCGACACGTGCAATACGCGTGCTCTGCTCGCTCCCAGAGCACGCACGGAACATGCTCGATGAAATGCCGGGGCATGCTAGGGGTCTCGGGTGAGGTTGGCAAGCAACAGAAGTAGATTAGTGATAGAGGGAAGATCAAGGAACAAGGTGGTTTGGTCAGGAGACCAAGTTCATAATGCAAACAAAACTCATGCCAAATCAGTTCATGCTTTCAAGGTGTTTGACAAAATGCCACAGGCACCTAGGCATTTCTTGGAGTGGACAAATTCTCCAGATCAGTGTCTCTTTGGATGGAAGAGAGGGTGGTGAGGTTAGTTTGTGAAAAGCACAAACTTGCTAGTGCAAGTTTTGCAGAACTCCAATTCTGGACAGGAGGTGAATGGCATCATTTCATGAACCAAAAATGATCCAATGGGTGCATGCTCCTGGATTTAGGGGTTTAGCATGGAGGACTACAAGTAGGAGAAAGCTCATGGGTAAAGGAGCAACTTAAGAAGTAGTTGCTGTACAAATCCTCAAGTTGGACCAGTATGGAAAAGAGGTTGATTCACTCAAATTTTTCAAAGGAAGTCACTGGGTTTTTGCATAAATTTGAATCATATGCTCCTACTAACATCCCATTATTTTGGTGGAAGCTAGAAAGAAATATTTAAATGATTTGCAGTGGAAAATTGTCCACTGGACCAGGGAAGAAAATTGGGTGCAGAGCTCAAAATATTTCAAGAATAAAAGATATTTTTGCATAAAAGTGATTTTAAAACATCACCTGACATCTCCAAATTTTTGTTGAAATTTTAAGTGAATTTTATCAAATGGTTGTAGTTCAAATATGGCCATATAATCTTGGAAAACCATTTTTAAAGAAAATAAAGATCAAGCAAATTAATTATGTAATTAGTTCTACTAATAAAGAAAACTTTTTCTTGAGAGGTTAAACAAGTCCAATAACATATTTGAAAAGTTTTCTTTTTGGGGAAAACTCCATAATGACAAGAGAGAAAAAAGGTCCAAAAATCAAAAGGGAGCCCAGAAAATAAAAATTTTAATTTCCTGGCAAAATTTTAATTAACAAAACAAGGTTAAAATTTTGGGGTGTCACAACACTACCCCCCTTAAGAAAAATCTCGTCCTCGAGATTTGCTAAGGGCCGTTGTGAAAAACAAATACTTCACGGTCACGGATTTTTGCAAGCAGTGTATGTGTGAGTGGTTGTGAGTCTGCTGCCGTGGTGTTGTGTGAATAAAACAATCCATATAGTGAGAGGATAAACGATGCAGCAACTCAGGGAAAAGAAATCTCACTCCAGGACTTTTCGCGATTACAATGGTTTATCACAGAGAAACCTACTCATATTAGTAGGAACTAAATACTCGAGTTGTCGGACATATTCGAGGCACCATGCATAAGTTACAATGCAATAATAAACGCTGCAATAACAAATACCACAGTGACGTCTAAAATGAGAATGGTAACTGGACAGGTTCCCGAGAAAATGTCGCTGGTAATGGGATACACTCGTCTTCTATCGGAGGGAGTGGATTGACCAGCCGATGTATGTGTCTCTCCGGGTCGGGCCTCAGTGGTCTGCCGATGGCAATTTGAGGATTCAAATCATCGAGACTCTGGAGATAATCCATTACTCGCTGGTTCAAGTGCTCTTGAGCGATGATATACTGGATAAGGTTGGCTAGCACTGGGTCTCTCTCAATCCGCCCACCGGGAAAAGATGTTACTCCTCCGGGTGCTGCACGGCTTGGAAAATAATAATATCCTCGTTCGCGGGCATAGGGTACCGCGGATCGAAGACGAGCAATCGCTTCCTTCGCAGCAGCTTCTATGTCCCGGCGTGGGGTTGGCATAGATTTCCCCACGAAGGAAACCTTTGTTGGATCTTGGTTGGGGTCTATGGGAGGGATGTGTACTGCTGCCCAATATTCTGAGGTGGAAGGGGTGATTCTCGATTTGAATAGCTCGTACTGGGGTGGCTGGGTAGAACCCATGGTACTACAGGTAAAGTCCCACAATATTTTGACAAAGCTACCCGAGGTTGCATTGGGGTTCTCAGATATATACCAGGGCTCGGCATGGCAAGAAAAGGTTGTGAGGGTGGTGCACAAGGTGAGGGGTGCTTGGTAAGGTCACGAGGTGGCCTTTTTATAGCACTGAAGCTGGGTCATTTTTACCGTGGTGTAAGGTAATAAATTTGCCAGCTTAGCTCCAAGGGTCGAGGTCAAAGCCAAAGATACATACCTCACTAAAGTGACGTATCACTTTGGAGTTGTCGGGGTTGGTCTTGGTAGCTGTGCTCGGAACAATATGCAACTGCGTGCTGACATATTCCTGCAAGGCTACTATTAAAACAGAGGCATAACAACATGCTGCGTTAACTCACAAGGTCACACGATTACAAAGTGAGGATACACTGAGACTCGGCATTACTCGGGTGACTTAGTCTACCACGTTTATATCCAAACGGGCGTGCCTTGTGGATGTCGAGGTTTCTCCACGGGTCTCACCATTGGAATTAGCCGGGGATGGTGGAGGAACTGCAGGGTCGGGGTAGCGATGATGACCATTGCGGGGATTGTTAGCCACAATCCCATTGGAGTGTGTTCCCAAAAGGCGACGAAGCACTTCTGGGGTCACCAAAGTATCTTGGTTGATGGCTGGGGCTGATCTCAAGGTCTCGATCGGATGTCCAAACAGCACGACTGGGTTGTCGGCGTCGGGCTCGTCTTCTCCTCTCGCTGGGGCTCGACGAGCCAGCTCCCCACGAGCTGCGATCAGATCAATGGTGATTTGATCGAATAATGCCTCTAGTGCACCTACATAGCGCACCAGGTGCAAAAATGCAGGATCCGTCTCGTGATCTCCGTTGGCAACTTGGGGTGGTCTACCATACCCTTCGCGTCTGGGGTAGTAGTAGAATGAGCGACAGTTAACTCTGGGCGACAACTGTCGGAGTTGAACTATAGCCTCTCGAGCAGCTAGCTGGATGGCTTGTGGCTCGAAGGAAGTTGTCCTTCCGGTGATCCTGTAGGGACGTTCTGGAGATAGACCCCTACCGTAGATGTGCACAGTGGCCCAGAACTGACGGCTTTCACCGCCCATGGGTCCTTGATACACAACATATTCTGGGGGCTCTTCTAATGCGTAGGCACGACGGGTGAGGTTTGCGAGTATGGTCACAAAACCTCCAAGGTTGGTTGCTGTGGTCTCATTGTGCACTACCGGGCCTGGCATTATGGCTCAATTCGGGGTAGGGTTGTGCTGCGCTGGGTTGAGGCGAGCGTGCCCTTTTTATAGAAAAAGGGGACAGAGTCTTCCTTCGCACGCTTGTGAATGAGACATCTTAGGTGCTGGTCACTGGCGCGTGATCAACAGGCTAGGTTGATAGGTTGGGCACCGACTGCCAAAAGTGTCGGGGTCACTGTGTGGCTATCTTGCACGGGAAGCTTGGCTGGGGTTTGGTTAAGGTCTGGTGGGTTGGTTTGCCTAAGTTTTTCGACCTGGCTAAGATAGGATTAGCCAATGGTCAGCCTGGCTCTGATACCAAGTTTTCGCGACCGGTTTTCCAGGTATTAAATTCCAGAAAATGGCCGTTGTGCTCACCAGCCCCAGGATAACTGTTAGCTGATGAGGCACCAACTTGATACATAAATCTCCAAGCAAAATACAACATATGTAGTACAAGACCATTCTGGCCTGTGAGTACAACAAATGGTTTCTAGTGTTTGATGGCGGAAGCGGGTTGTGAATCGTCAGTGTCTATGGGACTCCATTTCCCACAGGAACAACTGACCAGGTTAACTCCTATCTTCGTGAGGCTGCTATCACCGTTGCTTAGGTTCTGGGGCTGTCATCACGTCGCTCCTCTCCGTGCAAGAAATTTGGCCAAGACAATAGCCAGGGACAAGCCAGTGAGTACTTTGAATGTACTCGCAAACCTTATGAACACGGGTATAATATAACAACGATGGTTCTGAAATATTTGTATGCTCACGACGTCAGACACAAAGATAATAAAAATACTGATGCACGCAAGCATGTTATTTATGAATGTGCAATAACATAGTAGTATTAAAATTATGAAATAAATAACAAGCATGCCACAGTCGGGCGTCTTAGCGACACCACATAAAGGGCTTTAAAAGAAATGCCGCACTCGGGCGTCTCAGCGACACCACATAAAGGGCTTTAAAAGAAATGCCACAGTCGGGCGTCTTAGCGACACCACATACAGGGCTTTAAAAGAAATGCCACAGTCGGGCGTCTTAGCGACACCACATAAAGGGATTTAAAAGAAATGCCATAGTCGGGCGTCTTAGCGACACCACATACAGGGCTTTAAAAGAATCAATCATAGTGAATATCCCGGAGGTAGAACCATCCCAGGGATATTCGATAATACCAAAAATATCACGGGTTAGTTCACAATGAAAATAATAATCATAATTATCACAAGTCACAAGTCGTGATTCCAGTTCTGGTGTAACAGTTTCACCTCCGAAGACCGACACTAAGACCGACACTTGACCCATTCCAGACTGTAGTCCTTAACCATGGACACGGCTATTCGAATAGGTTTAATCTCTGCAGAGGGTGTACTCTTTACCCACGAGTAACGGATTCCTTTAGTCCATCTGGATTAATTCCGTCTACGGTCTTTTAAATGAAAACGCACCTGACTTGCACACACCAGCTTAACTCACCGGTGTCTGGAATCACCCACGACACTCATTAAGCAAAACTCTAAGTGGGGAGGCTACAACCTCGATTAGCATGGGATCACAAAATTTGTACCGCGCGCAAAACTGGGGAAGCTACCCCCTCGGCTACAACCGAAAACACCCATGCCCCCTGACCGGATGACTGGCTTTAATCCATGGCCGTGGTACCCTCATCCTGGCCCCTCTGTACGGTGTGTGCTAGAAAGGGGTTGACAAATTACTGAACCGTACTCTACTTGTTGTAGAGACGAGTGGTAGTACGAAACAAGTATGGGGGTTACTGGAACAAGACCCGATCTACGGTCGACTCAGGAGGTTTATAAATTTCCCTGCATGACATGTATAATGAAAATATTCAACCAACAGAATCACCACTCACTATACCTCACTATGCCATACCGGACATAACCGTCCCGACGGAGACCGGCGACAAACTCATGCCTTCCCAAGGCAGAGGTTTTCCCGGATTCCTTCCGGCATGCATGCAAGGCACATGAGGATGATTATCATCACAAGTGTGTTCATTTCCAACAGCATGGAAATCACTAATATGCATTCATGCATATGATCATATCACATGAAATAACAAGTTCTCTGAAATGAGGTGGTGTTATAAACGTGTCAACGAACACACCAAAAATATTATGCCGGGGTTCAGAATGCTTGCCTTCAATGTGTGGAAAGGCAGGGTGCACTCCAAAACTTTTGAAAGTTTTCATCTCTCTCTCCAAAGTCCTATTTTAAACAAATTTGAATTAACACACAAATTCAAAAACAGCACAAAAAGTTGTTTGAAATTTTTTGAAATAAATCTTAAAATAAACTAGGTTAAATTTGAGAGAGGTAGGAAAAAGAATCAGTTCATTTGGAGTTGTATTTAAAAAGTTATAGCCAGTCAAAATTGTGGTCAAAAATCTATTATTTTTTTAAAAATAAAACAGAATAAAAAGAAGACGATTCGAATATACGTACACGTCGAAGACGTATTCCGACTATACGCCTCCACTTACTCCAGCGTGGACGCGCGTGGGTCACTGACAGTGGGTCCAGGGGGCCCACTAGTCAGGTTTGACTATTCTCCCTTCCCTCTTCATCCTCTGGCCGAACAGAGGCGGGGGCTCCGGCGAGCGTCGCCGGCGTTAGGTGGCTCCTCGCGGGCCCCCGAGGGTGGGGATGGATCCGCAAGACTGGGGCGGTTCTTCCGGTGGTCGAGGGAGTGATGGGGATGGAGGGAGTCGTCGGCGACGAGCTTCACGGCGGCCGGTGGCGTCGGGAGTAAAGTGGTTTTGGGGCTGTGGTGGTTCCCGATCAAAATCGAGCAGTGGGAAGGGTTCACGGGAGGAAGAGAGAGCTTCTGGTGGAGAGAGTGGAGAGGGGGAGGCCCTGGTGGTGCCGGAATGGCTGGGGAAGTGGCGTCGGTTGCGGTTGCCGGAGATGGGGACGGAGACCTCCCCGAGTTGATTGGCTGCCAATGGGGTCCTAGGGAGATGGCTTGGGACGGCCTGCTGAAGGAAATATGCCCTAGAGGCAATAATAAAGTTATTATTTATTTCCTTATTTCATGATAAATGTTTATTATTCATGCTATAATTGTATTAACCGGAAACATAATACATGTGTGAATACATAGACCAACATAACGTCACTAGTAGGCCTCTACTTGACTAGCTCATTAATCAAAGATGGTTATGTTTCCTAACCATAGACATGTGTTGTCATTTGATTAACGGGATCACATCATTAGGAGAATGATGTGATTGACATGACCCATTCCATTAGCCTAGCACTTGATCGTTTAGTATATTGCTATTGCTTTTTTCATGACTTATACATGTTCCTGTAACTATGAGATTATGCAACTCCCGTTTACCGGAGGAACACTTTGGGTGCTACCAAACGTCACAACGTAACTGGGTGATTATAAAGGAGTACTACAGGTGTCTCCAAAGGTACATGTTGGGTTGACGTATTTCGAGATTAGGTTTTGTCACTCCGATTGTCGGAGAGGTATCTCTGGGCCCTCTCGGTAATGCACATCACTATAAGCCTTGCAAGCAATGTGGCTAATGAGTTAGTTAGGGAATGATGCATTACGTAACGAGTAAAGAGACTTGCCGGTAACGAGATTTAACTAGGTATTGGATACCGACGATCAAATCTCGGGCAAGTAACATACCGATGACAAAGGTAACAACGTATGTTGTTATGCGGTTTGACCGATAAAGATCTTCGTAGAATATGTAGGAACCAATATGGGCATCCAGGTTCCTCTATTGGTTATTGACCGAGAATAGTTCTAGGTCATGTCTACATAGTTCTCGAACCCGTAGGGTCCGCACGCTTAACATTACGATGACAGTTTTATTATGAGTTTATGAGTTTTGATGTACCGAAGGAGTTTGGAGTCCCGGATGAGATCGGGGACATGACGAGGAGTCTCGAAATGGTCGAGACGTAAAGATCGATATATTGGACGACTATATTCGGAGTTCGGAAATGTTTCGAGTGATTCGGGTATTTTTCGGAGTACCGGGGAGTTACGGGAATACGGGGAAGAGTATTGGGCCTTAATGGGCCTTAGTGGGAAGGAGCCAAGAGGTGGCGCGCGCCCCTCCCAAGCCCAGTCCGAATTGGACAAAGGGTTTGGGGCGCGGCCCCCCTCTCCCTTCCTTCTCCACTTCCCTCCTTTCCCCCCTTCTCCTAGTTGGACTAGGAAAGAAGGAGTCCTACTCCCAGTGGGAGTAGGACTCCCCTTGGCGCGCCCTCCTCCTAGGGCCGGCCTCCTCCTCCCTTGCTCCTTTATATACGGGGGCAGGGGGCACCCCATGATACACAAGTTGATCTACAGATCGTTCCTTAGCCGTGTGCGGTGCCCCCCTCCACCATATTCCACCTCGGTCATATCGTCGTGGAGTTTAGGCGAAGCCCTGCACCGGTAGAACATCATCATCATCACCACGCCGTCATGCTGACGGAACTCATCCCCGACACTTTGCTAGATCGGAGTCCGGGGATCGTCATCGAGCTGAATATGTGCTGAACTCGGAGGTGCCGTATGTTCGGTGCTTGGATCGGTCGGATCGTGAAGACGTATGACTACATCAACTGCGTTGTCATAACGCTTCCGCTTACGGTCTACGAGGGTACGTGGACAACACTCTCCCCTCTCGTTGCTATGCCATCACCATGATCTTGCGTGTGCGTAGGATTTTTTTTGAAATTACTACGTTCCCCAACAGTGGCATCCGAGCCTGGTTTTATGCGTTGATGTTATATGCACGAGTAGAACACAAGTGAGTTGTGGGCGATACAAGTCATACTGCTTACCAGCATGTCATACTTTGGGTCGGCGGTATTGTGAGATGAAGCGGCCCGGACCGACATTACGCGTACGCTTATGCGAGACTGGTTTCACCGTTACGAGCACTTGTGCTTAAAGGTGGCTGGCGGGTGTCTGTCTCTCTCACTTTAGCTGAATCGAGTGTGGCTACGCCCGGTCCTTGCGAAGGTTAAAACAGCACTAACTTGACGAACTATCGTTGTGGTTTTGATGCGTAGGTAAGAACGGTTCTTGCTAAGCCCGTAGCAGCCACGTAAAATTTGCAACACCAAAGTAGAGGACGTCTAACTTGTTTTTGCAGGGCATGTTGTGATGTGATATGGTCAAGATGTGATGCTATATTTTATTGTATGAGATGATCATGTTTTGTAACCGAAGTTATCGGCAACTGGCAGGAGCTATATGGTTGTCGCTTTATTGTATGAAATGCAAACGCCCTGTAATTGCTTTACTTTATCACTAAGCGGTAGCGATAGTCGTAGAAGCAATAGATGGCGTAACGACAACGATGCTATGATGGAGATCAAGGTGTCGCGCCAGTGACGATGGTGATCACGACGGTGCTTCAAAGATGGAGATCACAAGCACAAGATGATGATGGCCATATCATATCACTTATATTGATTGCATGTGATGTTTATCCTTTATGCATCTTATCTTGCTTTGATTGACGGTAGCATTTTAAGATGATCTCTCACTAATTATCAAGAAGTGTTCTCCCTGAGTATGCACCGTTGCGAAAGTTCTTCGTGCTGAGACACCACGTGATGATCGGGTGTGATAGGCTCTACGTTCAAATACAACGGGTGTAAAACAGTTGCACATGCGAAAT
Source organism: Triticum aestivum (assembly GCF_018294505.1). Lineage (NCBI taxonomy): Eukaryota > Viridiplantae > Streptophyta > Magnoliopsida > Poales > Poaceae > Triticum > Triticum aestivum. The sequence goes on from NC_057798.1 coordinate 200,702,976, forward strand.
ACTCGGGTTAAACTTGATGAGCCTAGCATATACAGATATGGCCTTGGAACACGGAGACCGAAAGGTCGAGCGTGAATCATATAGTAGATATGATCAACATAATGATGTTCACCATTGAAACTACTCCATCTCACGTGATGATTGGACATGGTTTAGTTGATTTGGATCACGTGATCACTTAGATGACTAGAGAGATGTCTGTCTAAGTGGGAATTCTTAAGTAATATGATTAATTGAACTTAAACTTATCATGAACTTAGTCCTGGTAGTTATTTTCAAATTATGTTGTAGATCAATAGCTCGCGTTGTTGCTTTCATATGTTTATTTTGATATGTTCCTAGAGAAAAACTGTGTTGAAAGATGTTAGTAGCAATGATGCGGATTGGATTCGTGATCTGAGGTTTATCCTCATTGCTGCGCAGAAGAATTATGTCCTTGATGCACCGCTAGGTGACAAACCTATTGCAGGAGCAGATGCAAACGTTATGAACGTTTGGCTAGCTCAATATGATGACTACTTGATAGTTTAGTGCACCATGCTTAACGGCTTAGAATTGGGACTTCAAAGACGTTTTGAACATCACGGGCCATATAAGATGTTCCAGATATTGAAGTTAATATTTCAAGCAAATACCCGAGTTGAGAGATATGAAGTCTCCAACAAGTTCTATAGCTAAAAGATGGAGGAGAATCGCTCAACTAGTGAGCATGTGCTCAGATTGTCTGGGTACTTCAATCGCTTGAATCAAGTGGGAGTTAATCTTCCAGATAAGATAGTGATTGACAGAATTCTCTAGTCACCATCACTAAGTTACTAGAACTTCGTGATGAACTATAGTATGCAAGGGATGATAAAAACGATTCTCGAGCTCTTCGTGATGTTAAAATCGACGAAGGTAGAAATCAAGAAAGAGCATCAAGTGTTCATGATTGACAAGACCACTAGTTTCAAGAAAAGGGCAAAGGGAAAGAAAGGGAAACTTCAAGTAGAATGGCAAACAAGTTGTCACTCCCGTGAAGAAGCCCAAAACTGGACCTAAGCCTGAAATTGAGTGCTTCTACTGCAAAGGAAATGGTCACTGGAAGTGGAACTACTCCAAATATTTGGTGGATAAAAAGGATGGCAAAGTGAACAAGGGTATATTTTGATGTACAAGTTATTGATGTGTACCTTACTAGTGTTTATGGTAGCCCTTGAGTATTTGATACTTGTTCGGTTGCTAAAAATTTAGTAACTCGAAACAGGAGTTACAGAATAAACATAGACTAGTTCAAGGGGAAGTGACGATGAGTGTTGTAAGTAGTTCCAATATTCATATGATCATCATCACACACTCCCTATACTTTTGGGATTAGTGTTAAACCTAAATAAATGTTATTTAGCTTTTGCATTGAGCATGAATATGATTTGATCATGTTTATTGCAATACGATTATTCATTTAAAGTTAGAGAATAATTGTTGTTCTGTTTACATGAATAAAACCTTCAATGGTCATACACCCAATGAAAATAGTTTATTGGATCTCGATCGTAGTGATACACATATTCATAATATTGATGCCAAAAGATGCAAATTTAATAATGATAGTGCAACTTATTTGTGGCACTGCCATTTGGGTCATATCGGTATAAAGTGCATGAAGAAACTCCATAAAGATGGTTTTTCGGAATCACTTGGTTATGAATCATTTGATACTTGCGAACCGTGCCTTTTGGGCAAGATGACTAAAACTCCGTTCTCCGGAACAATGGAACAAGCTACTGACTTATTGGAAATAATGCATACCGATGTATGCAATCCAATAAGTGTTGATGCTCGTGGGAAGTATCGTTATTTTCTGACCTTCACAAGATGATTTGAGCAGATATGGGTATATCTACTTGATGAAACATAAGTCTGAAATAGTTGAAAGGTTCAAAGAATTCCAGAGTCAAGTGAAAAAATCATCATAACAAGAAAATAAAGTTTCTACGATCTGATCGCGGAGACGTATATTTGAGTTACGAGTTTGGTCTTCAATTAAAACAATGTGGAATAGTTTCACAGCTAACGCCACCTGGAACACCACAACGTTATGGTGTGTCCGAACATCGTAACCACACTGTATTGGATATGGTGCGATCTATGATGTCTCTTACTGATTTACCACTATTGTTTTGGGGTTATGCATTGGAGACAGCTGCATTCACGTTAAAAGGGCACCATCTAAATCCGTTGAGACAACACCGTATGAACTATGGATTAGCAGTAAACCAAAGCTGTCACTTCTTAAAAGTTTGGAGTTGTGATGCTTATATGAAAAAGGTTTTCAACCTGATAAGCTCGAACCTAAATCGGAGAAGTGCATCTTCATAGAATACCCAAAGGAAACTGTTGGGTACTCCTTCTATCATAGATCCAAAGGCAAAACATTTGTTGCTAAGAATGGATCCTTTATAGAGAAGGAGTTTCTCTCGAAAGAAGTGAGTGGGAGGAAAGTAGAACTTGATGAGGTAAATATATCTACTCCCTTGTTGGAAAGTAGTTTATCACAGAAATCAGTTCCAGTGATTCCTACACCAATTAGTGAGGAAGTTAATGATGATGATCATGAAACTTCAGATCAAGTTACTACCAAACCTCGTAGGTCTTCCAGAGTAAGATCCGCACCAGAGTGGTGCAGTAATCATGTTCTGGAAGTCATGTTACTAGACTATGATGAACCTGCGAACTATGAGGAAGCGATGATGAGCCCAGATTCCGCGAAATGGCTTGAGGCCATGAAATCTGAGATGGGATCCATGTATGAGAACAAAGTGTGGACTTTGGTGGAGTTGCCCGATGATCGGCAAGCCATAGAAAATAAATGGATCTTCAAGAGGAAGACGGACACTGATACTAGTGTTACTATCTACAAAGCTCGACTTGTTGTGATAGGTTTTTCGACAAGTTAAAGGTGTTGACTACAATGAGATTTTCTCAACTGTAGCGATGCTTAAGTCTGTCCGAATCATGTTAGCAATTGCCACATTTTATGAAATCTGGCAATTGGATGTCAAAACTGCATCCCTTAATGGTTTTCTTAAAGAAGAGTTGTATATGATGCAACCAGAAGGCTTTGTCAATCCTAACGGTGCTAACAAAATGTGCAAGCTCCAGCAATCCATCAATGGACTGGTACAAGCATCTCGGAGTTGGAATATACGCTTTGATGAGTTAATCAAAGCATATGGTTTTATACAGACTTTTGGAAAGACCTGTATTTACAAGAAAGTGAGTGGGAGCACTACAACATTTCTGATAAGTATATGTGAATGACATATTATTAATTGGAAATGATGTAGAATTTTCTGGAAAGCGTAAAGGAGTGTTTGAAAGAAGTTTTTAAAAGAAAGACCTCAGTAAAGCTACTTACGTATTGAGCATCAAGATCTATTGAGATAGATCAAGACGCTTGATAAGTTTTTTCAATAAAGTACATACCTTGTCAAGATTTTGAAATAGTTCAAAATGGAACAGTCAAAGAAAGAGTTCTTGCCTGTGTTGCAAAGGTGTGAAATAGAGTAAAGACTCAAATCCGTACCACGGCAGAAAATAGGAAAGAGAATGAAAAGTCATTCCCTATGCCTCAGTCATAGGTTCTATAAAGTATGCTATGCTGCGAACCAGACCTATTGTATACCTTGCTCTGTGTTTGGCAAAGGAATACAATTTTGATCTAATAGTAGATCACTGGACAACGGTCAAGGATATCCTTAGTGAGGACCAAGGAAATACTTCTCGATTATGGAGGTGATAAAAGAGCCCGTCGTAAAAAGTTACATCGGTGCAAGCTTTTACACCGATCCAGATGACTCTAAGTCTCAATCTGGATACATATTGAAAGTGGGAGTAATTAGCTAGAGTAGGTCCATGCAGAGCATTGAAGACATAGAATATTTGCAAAATACATATGGCTCTGTATGTGACAAACCCGTAGACTAAACTTCTCTCATGAGCAAAACATGATCATACCTTAGTACTCTTTGGGTGTTAATTACATAGCGATGTGAACTAGATTATTGACTCCAGTAAACGCTTTGGGTGTTGATCACATGACGATGTGAACTATGGGTATTAATCACATACAGATGTGAATATTGGTGTTAAATCACATGGCGATGTGAACTAGATTATTGACTCTAGTGCAAGTGGGAGACTGAAGGAAATATGCCCTAGAGGCAATAATAAAGTTATTATTTATTTCCTTATTTCATGATAAATGTTTATTATTCATGCTAGAATTGTATTAACCGGAAACATAATATATGTGTGAATACATAGACCAACATAACGTCACTAGTAGGCCTCTACTTGACTAGCTCATTAATCAAAGATGGTTATGTTTCCTAACCATAGACATGTGTTGTCATTTGATTAACGGGATCACATCATTAGGAGAATGATGTGATTGACATGACCCATTCCGTTAGCCTAGTACTTGATTGTTTAGTATATTGCTATTGCTTTCTTCATGACTTATACATGTTCCTGTAACTATGAGATTATGCAACTCCCGTTTACCGGAGGAACACTTTGGGTGCTACCAAACGTCACAACGTAACTGGGTGATTATAAAGTAGTACTACAGGTGTCTCCAAAGGTACATGTTGGGTTGACGTATTTCGAGATTAGGTTTTGTCACTCCGATTGTCGGAGAGGTATCTTTGGGCCCTCTCGATAATGCACATCACTATAAGCCTTGCAAGCAATGTGGCTAATGAGTTAGTTACGGAATGATGCATTACGTAATGAGTAAAGAGACTTGCCGGTAATGAGATTTAACTAGGTATTGGATACCGACGATCAAATCTCGGGTAAGTAACATACCGATGACAAAGGGAACAACGTATGTTGTTATGCGGTTCGACCGATAAAGATCTTCGTAGAATATGTAGGAACCAATATGGGCATCCAGGTTCCGCTATTGGTTATTGACCGAGAATAGTTCTAGGTCATGTCTACATAGTTCTCGAACCCGTAGGGTCCGCACGCTTAACGTTACGGTGACAGTTTTATTATGAGTTTATGAGTTTTGATGTACCAAAGGAGTTTGGAGTCCCGGATGAGATCGGGGACATGACGAGGAGTCTCGAAATGGTCGAGACGTAAAGATCGATATATTGGACGACTATATTCGGAGTTTGGAAAGGTTCCGAGTGATTCGGTTATTTTTCGGAGTACCGGGGAGTTACGGGAATACGGGGAAGAGTATTGGGCCTTAATGGGCCTTAGTGGGAAGGAGCCAGGAGGTGGCGCGCGCCCCTCCCAAGCCCAGTCCGAATTGGACAAAGGGTTTGGGGCGCGGCCCCCCTCTCCCTTCCTTCTCCACTTCCCTCCTTTCCCCCCTTCTCCTAGTTGGACTAGGAAAGAAGGAGTCCTACTCCCGGTGGGAGTAGGACTCCCCTTGGCGCACCCTCTTCCTAGGGCCGGCCTCCTCCTCCCTTGCTCCTTTATATACGGGGGCAGGGGGGCACCCCATGATACACAAGTTGATCTACGGATCGTTCCTTAGCCGTGTGCGGTGCCCCCCTCCACCATATTCCACCTCGGTCATATCGTCGCGGAGTTTAGACGAAGCCCTGCGCCGGTAGAACATCATCATCGTCACCACGCCGTCGTGCTGACGGAACTCATCCCCGACACTTTGCTGGATCGGAGTCCGAGGATCGTCATCGAGCTAAACTTGTACTAAACTCGGAGGTGTCGTACGTTCGGTGCTTGGATCGGTCGGATCGTGAAGACGTACGACTACATCAACCGCGTTGTCATAACGCTTCCGCTTACGGTCTACGAGGGTACGTGGACAACACTCTCCCCTCTCGTTGCTATGCCATCACCATGATCTTGCGTGTGCGTAGGAATTCTTTTGAAATTACTACATTCCCCAACACCTGCGTGCGGGGATGAGCTCGGGGCTCCTTATATAGGCGATCGGAGTTGGTTCCACGGCGGCCATGGATAAGGTCGCCGGCGACCGTCTTTCTGTAGCTTGGGCTACGTGGCGGCGACGAGCGCTAGGGGACACGCTTGCGGATGAGGTTGCACTGCTCCAGGAGGCAGGTGGCAAGCCTTGGCGGCTTGGGCGGCACCGACCTGGCCGAGACGCGCTGCGGACGCCGGCGTGCCGCCAAGAGCTCTGACGGCGGTGCTGTAGGCTGCCAGGGGGGCTTGGCGCGTTGCGGGGAGAAGGGGAGCACGTGGCGTGGTGCTATAGAGCGGGTAAGAACCAGGGGCGCGACGTGTCAGCTCGGGCGCGACACGTGCAATACGCGTGCTCTGCTCGCGCCCAGAGCACGCACGGAACGTGCTCGATGAAAGGCCGGGGCAGGCTAAGGGTCTCGGGTGAGGTTCGCAAGCAACAGAACTAGATTAGTGATAGAGGGAAGATCAAGGTACAAGGTGGTTTGGTCAGGAGACCAAGTTCATAATGCAAACAAAACTCATGCCAAATCAGTTCATGCTTTCAAGGTGTTTGACAAAATGTCACAGGCACCTAGGCATTTCTTGGAGTGGCCAAATTTTCCACATTAGTGTCTCTTTGGATGGAAGAGAGGGTGGTGAGGTTAGTTTGTGAAAAGCACAAACTTGCTAGTGCAAGTTTTGCAGAACTCCAATTCTGGACAGGAGGTGAATGACATCATTTCATGAACCAAAAATGATCCAATGGGTGCATGCTCCTGGATTTAGGGGTTTAGCATGGAGGACTACAAGTAGGAGAAAGCTCATGGGTAAAGGAGCAACTTAAGAAGTAGTTGCTGTACAAATCCTCAAGTTGGACCAGTATGGAAAAGAGGTTGATTCACTCAAATTTTTCAAAGGACATCACTGGGTTTTTGCATAAATTTGAATCATATGCTCCTACTAACATCCCATAATTTTGGTGGAAGCAAGAAAGAAATATTTAAATGAGTTGCAGTGCAAAATTGCCCACTGGGCCAGGGAAGAAAATTGGGTGCAGAGCTCAAAATATTTCAAGAATAAAAGATATTTTTGCATAAAAGTGATTTTAAAACATCACCTGACATCTCCAAATTTTTGTTGAAATTTTAAGTGAATTTTATCAAATGGTTGTAGTTCAAATATGGCCATATAATCTTGGAAAACCATTTTTCAAGAAAATAAAGATAAAGCAAATTAATTATGTAATTAGTTCTACTAATAAAGAAAAGTTTTTCTTGAGAGGTTAAACAAGTCCAATAACATATTTGAAAAGTTTTCTTTTTGGGGAAAACTCCATAATGACAAGAGAGAAAAAAGGTCCAAAAATCAAAAGGGAGCCCAGAAAGTAAAATTTTTAAGTTCCTGGCAAAATTTTAATTAACAAAACAAGGTTAAAATTTTGGGGTGTCACATGCACCAAATGGGTGGCGCCACCTGCCTTTCGCTCGGGTCCCCCACCACAACTAGCATCATGGGTCAATAAAGGGCTTAACTAGGGGCCGGCCAAGGACGTCCCCTTGTTGTAGGGCCGCATTCGAGATCTCCTAGAAAGAGATATCAATCTGGCCGTAGTGACGCAGGTTGTGTTGATTCGCCGCATACTGCCCTACAAACGTCACCCCCTCCGCCTGTGGGAATTTAATCCGGAAGGACCGCGAGCCATCCAACATTTTATGGGCGCGACGCCCATGGAGATGTACAAATTGTTCTTCGGATCACAAGCAATGTGTCCGGACTCGTCCAAGGACGCAGGTCTAAGCTGCAATCGCCCGTATACTCAAGTAAGTAGTCCTGTACCCGGACACATTATCCGCATATTTATCATAAAATTGCCCTTAAAAGAGCTATCCTTTAAACAGGAGTGGATAGTGAAAGCAAAGCTTATCAGGTGTCCGGCCCCCCTCCCTGAGACCACGCCAGATCCCGTGTTAACCAGGATGCTGGAGGTTGCGCCTTTAGAAGAAGGTAAAGAGGGGAACAAGGAAGCTACCGCCCCCGCGAAGGAGGCTGTCAGGAAAGGAGGAATCGAGAATTCCTCTAACCAGGGGAAGAAGAGGACCGCCTCTGAAGACCCGAAGGCGATGGCCTCAAAGCGGGGGAAGAAATCTTCGTCAGAGGGTCCGGCGCCGGGGGGTGCCTTAGTCGCATTGCGCCCCCAAGGGGATCAGCTCTCCACCGAGCCGTAAGTAAAGAGAGGGGTTTTAAAATGAAAGACATCCCTGCTCTATTTCTGATGAAGATAACCGAAGTTTTACCTTGTAGTTCGGATCTCAGCCGTTCTCAGTAGAGCTCATCTTCAGCGGATCTTCGTCCGGAGATGATGGAGAGCGGAACGCCTCCCCCTGCCGTACCGCCTTGTGAGGTGGGCGACCCTGAGGTGTCGTCACAGAGGGTTTCTTAGAATCCGGCGGGGCCGGAAGGCAGTCATATGGCCCCCAAGGCCCTCCGTGTCCGGCCTTCGAAAAAGGCCATTGGACGAGTCCGGCACCGTCTGGTGCACGGTCGGAGGAGCTGAAGGATCTGCTCGGGCGAGCGTCTATCTCAGAAGAACACCGTGTGTTGATGGATACGGTGATTGGAAGGATTTCATCCTTGGAGAGCGGGTTGTACGAGGCCGTCAGGAGTTTACTGACAGGCTTTGACATACGCGAAATGATGTACCTTTTGATAGATCCGCATATATAAGATGCGCCGTGTATAGATAGTAGCCCCTGAGACTCTGTGTGTTGTCAAAAATGACGGCGCGCCGAGGATCATAATCCCAGGTATAATATGTCGCCTTTCCTATGTAGGTGACAAAGTTTCCGGTGGCTAGCCGGATTGATGAATTTGCCGAGCTAAAGTGGCAACTTGACGTGGCAGATGCCGACATCGCGCTTGTCAACAAGCTGCTGGACGAGACACAAGGTATGTAATTTCTCCGAAGACACCTGGTAAGAGGAGCTTGATGCCCGTACCTTACAACATGTATGCTTGATGCAGATGGTGCCGCTGCCATGGAGAACCTTCGGGCGGAACTTGCCCGAGCCAAGGAGCAGGCTAGGAAAAGCGATGTGGCTACCTTAAAGGCGGCTGAAGAGCTGAAAGCAGAACAGGCTGCTCACTGCCAAAGCAAGAAGGAAATGGCCGAGATGGCTGTGAAGTTGGAGAATGCCGCCGACCGCTGCAAGCTTCTTGAAAAAGAAGATTGGATGGCACAGAAGGACCTAGAGAAGGTCACTACCGAGGCCAAGGATACTCGCTCTGTGATGAGAGCTATGAAGGAGGAGCTATGTCAGGCCGGAGATATCACGGCTGGAAAGCCTTATATGCTGTGGATGAAGTTCGGGGATCCTAAATATGCTCCGTTGGACCGGAAGTGGAGTTCGGGGAACACTTATCTGGACTTGGCGGCGAGTGCTGCGGACGTGGCCGAACACTTCCGCGATCAAAATGACCACGAAGTGGATAAGCTTTTTTGGTCATAGTTCCATGATCCAGAGCGCCCACTTTCAGTATCCAATCGTTTGGCCGCATGGGCGGAGCTGAATAGTTTATTCGGACTCGCCACGAAGCATGTTGTAAGTCATCTGTGGCCGAAAAGGCCCGAGCCGAAGAATTATTTTAGCTTGGTGCAGCAGTTCCTTGGTGCGGTGCCGCATATTAATGCAATGAAGAGGTCAACATGCATAGAGGGTGCACCGATGGCTCTTGCCCATGTCAAGACATACTGGGCGGAGATGACGACCACTGCTGTTGCATCCCAAGATTCGGACGAGAGCCGAGTACCTTCCGAGCACTATTTTCAAGAAGTTCCGCAAGGCGCTCATTTAATAGAGACGCAGTGCTCGAAGGATGTTATGTTCGAATAACATGTATTATTGTAAAACAATGTTTCGATGGAATATAAAAGATTTTTATACTTGTGCCTTCAAGAATTAGAATACCTCCTGTGCGGCCGTTAATGTATATGTGTATATAACCTGAAAGATGGCAGTCTTCGGCTTCAGCCCCCACGCACATAATGCGGGGGTGTTTGCAGAAGGCACATTTTCACACTTGATCCAACGTCTTGGTCCTATTAAGGAGGTGGTAGCGCAGCGAATGAGGCAACTGAACTATAATGCTTTATCACTTTCACTTAGCCATAGGAGTTTCACAGTGGGGCTACTATATAGCCCCTAGGGGCACCGCGCTCACCCGAATTTGGGGCGCGTGTGTGCCTGGCCGGGAAATGACCCTTCGTTAATGCAGAGGAATCGTAAAGATTCCAGCGGGTCATCGAGTGGTTGACCAGTCTCACGCTATACCATGACAGTCAGTTTTCGGTTTTCTCTACTGAGGTGCTCGCATGGCCGAACCGGGGCACAATCGCAGTAGTTCTCCTGGTGCCGCCTTAGCCGATAGAGCGGAACGTAAGGAAGCAAAACACAGGAGCCGGGCAAACTCAACATTGGACCAAAGACATGATTCGGAGCTGATGCATATAAGGCCAAACTCGCGACGCCGAACACTCCCTAAGGTATTCGGTCTTTATGAAAACGGGCTGAACAACGTCCTTGGTAAGAAGCCCCTGGTGTCCAGGTACGCGCAAAATTCTGACGTGGCCACATGCCAAGACGCCAACCTCCTCCTCGGTTATAACAAGAAACTGGGGGATGTGTATCAACAAGAGACAGTAAAAAAGGTTTACGCAGGGTCTTAATCTGAAAAGAATCCTTGGAATGGGTCCCTACTGCACGTGTGCGCCTGCGTCTCCGTTGTGCCATATCCTGGACGGGTGTAGCACGGTGTTCATCTATAAAAGAGAGGAACTTAGTTGAAAACGATCGTGCGAAAATCTATATTATATTAAATTAACAAAGTATAATTCAGAGAATGGGTTGAATTGAGCTTTATTGTCTCTTGCTGTAAACGTGTGGAGCCCCTTGTACGGGCGTATGCAGTTAGTAAGCCCTTGTGTGCTTACGCCGGACTCATCTAGCCATGTCCGGGGTCTGAACGACCTGTTTAGGTGCTTTGACTAGTGAAGCTGGTTTAGTGTGTGGCTGTCAAGGCAGCCGCACAGTCTTCCGCACTCGAGGAACACTCGATATTTCCCTTTAATGAGATGATGCCTCGCGGACCAGGCATTTTAAGCGTAAGGGATGCATAATGCGGTATTGCGTTAAAGCGGGCGAAAGCTTCGCGTCCCAGTAGTGCTTGATAGCTACTTGGGAATGGGGCGATGTGGAAAGTTAGCTTTTTGCGTCGGAAGTTGTCGGGGGAGCCGAACATAACTTCCAACAGGAGAGAACCCGTACAACGGGTATCTGGGCCCGACGTTACCCCTTGAAAGGAAGTGTTGCCATGGCGAATTTTTGTTGGGTTTATCCCCATTCTGCGGATTGTGTCCTGATATAGCAGGTTTAGTTCACTGCCGCCATCCATTAGGACTTGTGTAAAGTGGAGTCCGTCAATTATCAGATCTAATACCAAGGCAGTCCAGCCTGCGTTCCTGATACTTCTAGAGTAATCCTGATGGTCGAAGGTGATTGGTTGTAACAACCAGTGGCGGGACTCCTCTAGGACAGGCCGTATGGCGCGTGTCTCTATAGGCGCCACTCTGTTTTTCCTTTTCCCACGTGAAGTGAGTTTACTGTTTTGACTTCTTGCGGGAATTTCTTTTGTTCTCCGGTGCTCTGCTTGTGGGGTTCGTCGTCGTCCTTGCTTGGTATGTTGAGCCCCTTGTGTTCAGCGTTGAGTTTGCCGGATTGCTTGAAGACCCAACAATCTCTGTGGGTATGGTTTGCAGGCTTCCCGGGAGTACTGTGGATTTGGAATATTTTGTCCAAGATTTTGTTTAGGTTAGATAGCTCGTCCCTGTTATCCTTCGGGGCAGCTTTTTCTAATTCTCCCGAGAGCTTTTGAATCCGGCATTGATTGCCGTGCTCTTTGGGCTGTTTCCCTTGGTCCGGCGCTGGTCCTTGTTACATTGCGGTTTCCCGTTTCCATCCCTAATTTCGGATGTACTTGGGTGGCTGGTGCTGCTTCTTGCCAACCAGCTATCCTATCCTGCGCAAAAGCGGGTCATGAGGCTTGTTAATGCAGCCATTGTTTTGGCTTTTCTTGGATGAGGTGTCTGGCGAGCCATTCGTCTCGGACGCTATGTTTGAAAGCTGCTAAGGCTTCGGCGTCCGGACAGTCAACTATCTAGTTCTTTTAGTAAGAAATCTGTTCCAGAGTTTCCAGGCTGACTCTGTGGGTTGTTGAGTTATATGCTTAGATCGTCTGCATCTGGAGGTCGGACATAGGTCCGTTGAAAATTTGCCCGAAAAGCATCCTCAAGCTCTTCCCAACTTCCGATGGTGTTTTCGGGAAGGCTTTTAAGCCAATGCCGGGCTGGCCCTTTGAGCTTGAGGGGTAAGTATTTTATGGCGTGGAGGTCATCTCCTCTAGCCATGTGTATGTGGAGGATATAATCCTCAATCCAGACTCCAGGGTCTGTTGTTCCGTCGTATGCCTCTATGTTTACGGGCTTGAATCCCGCTGGAAATTCATGGTCCAGCACGTCGTTGGTGAAACATAGGGGGTGTGCGGCACCCCTATATTTGGGTGTGCCGTGATGTTCGGATACTTGTTGCGTTGCATTGCTTACTAGAGCTTGCTTTCTTGGCCCGTAGATGGATCTGGCTGGGCCATCTTTTTGATGCAAATCCTTGTGCGGATCGTGTGCCGACTTCTGTGCGGCGCCCTTTGCCGCTCTATGTTGGCCATGGGGTTCTTTATTCGACCAGGTGTACTCTTTATTTTTGATTGCGGGGGCTCTGAGGCCTCCTCATCAAATTCCGGCAGTAATTTCCGCTTCGAATAGCTCTTTGTGTGGCGACTGTTGCCGTATTTGTCTGCGGTGTTGAGTACTTTGCCCCATATAATCCTGAGTGCATCTTCCTCTGTTTTGAGCTCCCGCTTCTGCTTTTTCAGGCTACACACAGTGACGACGAGCCTTTTGTGGAGGTTCTTCTGCTCCAGCAACTTGTCCGGCTTGAGGTCATCCGGACTATTATCTTCGCCGGGGACGGGTTGTTCGGTTTGTTTATCCAAGTTGCCCTGTTCGGACGGTTGCTCGATGGCATGTTCATCGTCCGCCGGTTCGCCCTGCTCTGCGGCTGGGTCTCTGTTGAGGTGGGGTTTGGCGCGGCGCTTACGCCGTCACTTTGATTTCTTTTTAAGGGAACGATCCCTCGTTGCACCCCTTTGTTCCTCGTCGTCATTTCTTTTAGGTGTGTCCACCATGTATACAACATGAGATGAGGTGGTTGTCCAGTGCCCATAGGCGCTGATTCCTGTTCGTCTTCTGCGTCATCGTCCATACCGTCGATGTCTTCGGAGTCTAAGTCGAGCATGTCGGTTAAATTATCGATAGTGGCTACGAAGTGGGTGGTGGGTGGGATTTGAATTTCTTCGTCATCCGCATCCCATCCTCGCTGACCATAGTCTGGCCAGGGCTCTCCTGATAAAGAGAGAGACTTTAGTGAATTCAGAATGTCGCCAAAGGGCAAGTGCTGAAGGATGTCCGCGGTGGCGAACTCCATGATCGGCGCCCAATCGGGTTCGATCGACAGGGGCGCGGAAGGTTCGATGTCCGGAAAGGAGTCCGGCACCTTGGAGTCACAAGTTGCACAAAGGACAAGGCTGGTGTTCGGCTTGATCGCTATAGAGATTGCATCCCCCAGGCGGTGTCCAGCCACCCGTCCTCGATTGGCGTAGTCGGCTCCAAGCTAAGGGTCGGTGCAGACATTGGGGCGGCCTCCTGGGCACTGTCCGGCGGCAGAGCGAGATCATGCCCATTGTGATAGTGCAGCACGCTCGGTTGTGGCTCGAACCCGTCGAAGATCAAGTCTCCGCGGATGTCGGCCGTATAGTTCAAACTTCCAAACCTGACCTGACGGCCAGGGGCGTAGCTTTCGATCTACTCCAGATGGCCAAGCGAATTGGCCCACAGTGCGAAGCCTCCGAATACGAAGATCTGTCCGGGGATAAAAGTCTCACCCTGGACCGCGTCGTTGTTGATGATCGGAGGAGCCATCGAGCCTAAAGATGACGACACAGAGGAACTCTCAATGAAAGCACCAATGTCGGTGTCAAAACCGGCGGATCTCGGGTAGGGGGTCCCGAACTGTGCGTCTAGGCGGATGGTAACAGGAGACAAGGGACACGATGTTTTTACCTAGGTTCGGGCCCTCTCGATGGAGATAAAACCCTACTCCTGCTTGATTAATATTGATGATATGGGTAGTACAAGAGTGGATCTACCACGAGATAAGAGAGGCAAAACCCTAGAAGCTAGCCTATGGTATGGTTGTTGTTCGTCCTACGGACTAAAACCCTCCGGTTTATATAGACACCGGAGAGGGCTAGGGTTACACAGAGTCGGTTACAATGGGAGGAGATCTTCATATCGTATCGCCAAGCTTGCCTTCCACGCCAAGGAAAGTCCCATCCGGACACGGGACGAAGTCTTCAATCTTGTATCTTCATGTTGGGGATATACATAACAGGTAGGCCCACGAAGGGTCGAAATATCATGAAGCATGGGGTCCACACAACATGTGGGTCCAGGTCAATTTCATACAGACACACTATCCACTCGGACAAGCAGCATACTATCCACTCGACCAAGCAACATACCATCCACTCGGATGACGGTTCACCACTCGACCGTACGACTCACTCGGATATACGAAGACCAGCAGGTAGCAAGGCAGTCGGCATCTTTCTAATAGTGAGGGCTTAATAGCGGGCTGGCATTATGGCATTCATACCACACTTTGTAACATAGGAGGTGAGGGGGTGGCGCACTCTATATAAGCCACCCCCCACCACTAGACTTGGGGGGTCTTTTCTTCCACCTTTCTCTCTTTTCACCATTAGTCTCAGGACTTAGCTCAGGCATGGGGATCTGTTCCTCTCTCTCACACACACATTGTAATCTCCGGATATATACTCAGATAAAACAAAGCCTCTCCGGAGCACGAGACGTAGGGTTGTTATCTCCACCGTGAGAGGCCCGAACTCGCTAAAACACATCGTGTCACCCATATGCATCTCGATAGATCATGCTCCGTTATCCTACCCCTCTCTTACTGTCGGAGTCGTTCCCACGACAGTTGGCGCCCACCGTGGGGCATGGCGTCTATCGAGCCATGATGCAAATGGTTTTTCCTTCAAACTTCAAAAGCGAATCAATTTACATCGCGAGAGAAATTGGCCGCTAGAGCTCTGGTCATCGCTCCATTCGTACAAATAAAAAGATCAGGGAGTCCCATTCCATTCTATTTTGTTCTTTACAATCGATCTTTAATCTAACAATGGTTGTTTTTCCTTCTGTATGTACATGCGCGAGCGCGGGCAATAGCTGCAGCGCGGCCGTGCCACCAAGCATCGTTCTGACGAGCGCCTTGGAGGCCGAGCTCATGGCCAGTCCGCCGTCGCCCGTCTTCTTCGTCGTCGACCATCGACGCCTCTGCCAAGTCAACCGCCGCCCGTCCGGCTTCGCTGACCTCTGGCGCATCCATCCGCGCCGGAACCATACCTCCAGCGATGTTCCCGGATCCCGCCTCCGGCTTGATGCCGATGTGGTCTCGATGATGGAGGCGCACCTACCGCCAGCGTCGCAGGCGCGCTGCACTCCTCCCTCATCAGCTTCTCCAGCGTGGTCGCCGCGGCGTGCGCGCGGGTCCGGCGCGGCGCGGCAGTAGGAAGCCCGTCGCTCCTCCGGGCGCGGCGATTCTTCCCTCCGTCGCCGGCTGCTGGCCATGGTTTTCTTTTTCCCTTCAGCCATGCAAGGTGAGTGGGCTGCCTCCTCCTTGATTACGTGCATGCATATAAATGCGCCCAGTACAGGAAACGGAAGGACGTCTGCAACACCGGATTAATTAGCTGCGCCATGCAAGCTAACGGGAGGACGTCTTCAACACCGGATTAATTAGCTGCACCATGCAAGCTTTGCAATTAATCTGGCTTTGGTCCATGTTTTGGAAAGCCACAGGCACTAGGCTCCAGCGCACACACACCCTGCGTTGCTTACAAGCTAGCCCAGACGCTCCGCTACTCCGAGCCGGTACTCTTGTACAGTCGGACAGACATAAGTCTACACTCGAACAGGTATGGCTCTGTTTACTCGGACATGTACGCCTCTGACTTACTCGGGCGGATTCGTTCATTCGGATAGATGCCACACTCGGCATGCCTCGTTTACTTGGAGACACATCCAGGTTCATCCAGATACATTTTTCATGAAATCTGCATTCAGACGACGAACGTGCAGGCACTTGATCATTCGTGTGTTCTCACTCGGTCGGACGCTTCCTTGACGACATGCTCAACTCGACCGTCCCATGCCGTGCCACTCGGTTGGACATGTCCTCGACACTCGGCCACCCACGCGTCGCTACTCCGCGGGACGGGTCTACTTCACTCGGCCACCCCGCGCACCGCTACTCCGCGGGACGAGTCTACTTCACTCGGACGTCTCACGCGTCGCCACTCCGCGGGACGGGTCTACTTCACTCGGACGCCCCGCGCGTCACCACTCTGCGGGACGGGTCTACTTCACTCGACCACCCCGCGCATCGCTACTCTGCGGCAAGCATCTTCATCACT